>NC_054478.1:63660346-63991227 GCF_017639515.1 Carcharodon carcharias | reverse complement strand
GATTGTATAGTTTAAATTGGATGTCTTGTAACGCTGAGGCTGCTAAAGGCATTACTTATAAAAAGCATAGACATTCAGCACCATTACAACATGAGCTGTGAGCAACGGTGCAGCACCTGTTATTCTTTTGAATCAGTTGTTAAGATGATTCTAAACCTATTTCTTATTTTTCTTTTTTGTAAAAAAAAATGAAGTTTAACCTTCGTGTCCAAGTTTAATTTTGGTATTTTATTAATGTAATTTTCCTTTGGTAGATCTCAAACTATCAATAAAATTAAGTTAGACCTGTATTTGTACTGTAACTTCAATGCCACGAAAATCAGACTTATGCTATCTAAAACGGATTCCGTCATTTTTGATGACTTCAAAATGAAGTGCTGCAGGATTTTTAAAGCGCCAAACCTCAACTAGGCACACAAAAGGAGTTATACATTTCCCTGATCCTTCCTTGTTTATTGAGAGCTGTTCAGCGCTGCAGAGGTAGCACATGTCTAACACCTCTAGGGTCGTAGCTGTGAATATGGCAGATGCTAAGGTCAAACTAGAATCTCGTCTGTGAAGAATGACATTTCTCAACCAACTGCTTGGCACAAAGAATGTTAAGGTACATTAACCCACTAATTCATGAAAAAGAGGCGCACAAGATTTTTTTGGGGGGTGGGGTGGGGAATGTTATCTGTTGTGATTAACCTTGATACAATCCAGCCATAACTTGCTACGATTGGCAGCTTTGAACTATGATACTGCGATCATTGGAGATAATCATTTTTAAAATTGGCTGTATCACTTATCTGTAAAAGCTTAATAGATTTATATTTTCAGGGGAAAAATCTAAAGAAACACTTTAAAAAAAAATTATCTTTGAGTTACAAGTCTCTCACTCTTGGTACGGGTTACATTCCTGCATGATCTAAACATTTAATTATTCCAATATTAAACTTACTATTTCCGCCTGAAACAAGGAACACAGCGAACTGTAATTTTAAAAATGCAACTCCAGAAAGACTAGATAATTTATAATATTGCTAGATTTCGTCACATTAGCCACAATATTATCAAAGTTTTTTTTTGGAGTAAAAGCCACAATTCGGAGGAAAACGACAACTTCAGTGGGGATGTGTTTTTTGTATTATATAATGATCCCTTCATGACGATGCTGGGTAACTCACCGGCGATTTCAACATTGAAAATCTATGTATTCTTGCTGCTGAAATACGTTATAAGAAAATTGACTTTTAGCCTACTGTTTGAAAAATTGTTTTCAAAATGTTATAATATTCTAAATTACAGCCCGCTGTCTTAGAGGAGGGCGTTGTCTTGTTAACCACTTCAAAGTTTTTCAGTATCGTGAAAAAGAGTATTCAGTTTTTAATTCTCCTGCTGGTGCATTTTTCCAATACTACTAGACAGCTTAGCAGCAATTATGTTCCGAAAATTGGATGGAAACCTCAATGGCATAAATTTTCAAGCAGTATTATAGAGTTGTTGAAATATAAATTTACCATATATATGTTAGTTATGTTTAAATTGCTGGACATTTTGCAATTGGTTTTTATTACGACTATATAGCTATTCGTAATGTTTGTATATGTTTTGGTATTTAAAAGCAAAGGCCAATACCGAGTGAGATATTAGTGCAATAATACAAAAATCTAATTAGTAATATGAGCAAAGTAGACAAATTGCAGCAAATGCTACTTGTAGAAACTTCTCAAATTCATTTGAACCCATTTACTCTTCCTTCGGCTGGATGTACACTTAAACTGTTTTAAATCACTCGGGTCTAAGTTGGAATGTATTCGTTTGTACAATGTAAGCCAAAAACAAAACGACTGTTGACAAGAAATCACGTTCAATTATTCCTAGGAGTTGGTGATACATCAGAATACCGTATCCTTCACTTTTTATTTTAAAATGGTGAGTGGTAACTGATTGATTAAGTTTAGGGAACAACACATTTGCTGGGTGTCTGGGATGTAATGGCCCAGAAAAGTTACTTTTAAACTCAACCTTGACATGAATTTAATGCCACAGCAATTGAGAGCGATCCAAATCTCGAATATGGAACTTCGCGTGGTATTGATACAGGATCACCAGCATCGTTGATTGTACTTGGTTTCTAAATAAATTTCCTAAATACTGAATTCATTTTGTGTGACGACCTTTGATTTCTGTATCGTTTAGACACTATTCTTCAGTCTTTGTTAGCTGTTTTCCATCATCTTAGAAATAGGTTGGTACTTGCAGAGTTATTAATTTAACGATGCTAAGTGCTTGTAAATACTACATTTCCGCTCGAGTAAAAAAATAAAGCTTATCGTGGAGCTAGTGATCCCGGAATGCAATTGCAAGTACCATTTTAGTGGAGTAGTTTTTAGCGATAAAACCTGTCAGTGTCCACCATATCACGGGCTCTTTCACACAGAAAAATAATTGGTCCTTTTCAAGCTGTGCTGCGGAATATCACGGGGGAATTCTGTTATTCACGAGGAATAATTATTTTTTTAAAAGGTCATTTTCATTGACTGCAAAGCATCCCGACTCTTAGAAGTGCAGAAAACAATGCAGGTTGTCTATATTTTACTAAATATTATTGGTTCAATGTGAAATTGTTTAGCTGATTGCAATCACTTCATCACATAGAAAAGCTGATGCGCACCAACTAATCTTTGTACCTGTCTTAAATATGTTGCATGAATTCGGAAAAAAACACTTCTGAATAGGTAAGTTGGTACATATACTTAGTGTAGATTAGAAATCTCATACTAATGATACTTTGCAGAAAGGTTATGGATTTCGTAATGGTTGAGTTTATAAATTGAGCATAAATAAGATATCCTTAAAAAAGACTAAATCCCTCATATGCTTATTAAACTAATGATTTTCAAGGTATAATTAAATATGTTTTGTCAGTCGCTATTGATAACGTATCGCCATACGCGTGTACTATTGTGAATTACTTTAGAGACGTGTGCTCCAAACAGCCGTGAAAGCGTGGCGTTTATTAACAATGCAATCCTTAAGTAGCCTTGAGGATGTTTTAGGTATAACAAGTTTATTCCCAGTGCTTTTCCCAGGTCATTAGAAAGGAAATGAACTGAGCACACGTGTAAAATTTATTTAGTTCTTTACATTTAAACATTATTTTGTAACTTCACAGTTACTTAATATTTAAAAGATCAGAATGTTCTCTATTTGCTGAAAACCGTGATTCATTAATATTAGATTTTTACTGAAAATCTCTTAGGATTTGTTTTGCGCTATGGTGTTTGATATAACTTTTTGAAGTGAGAAGTTAAGAATAGATAAATGTTTTAGAAAACAGCATAATTGGCCTGTTGATGCTTTTCTTCGGTTATATTTTTGCGCTTCGCAAAAATGGGGATTTTTAAAAAAGCTTACAGAACCATCAAAAGATACCCAAAGTCTTCACTATGCTATGTGCATGTCTTAAATATTTCAACGATGACCTCCTGAAATACACATTAACTACTCTGATATGTACCATTGAAGTCATTCTGTAAATTATTGTCCGCAAAAACGAAAGCATCGTTTGAACATCAGATCACAAAAAGGGCATGTCCGTGATATTGTTGAATTGCGAGAACACCGCACTTCAAATAATGACTATTTTCTTATTTATAGTTGAATACTTTTTCCTGCAATTGAACTGTCTCACTTAACTAGTTTTTGCTTTATGATCTCCAAATATTCAGTATTTCGGCAATACAGATGTGTAAAAGCAAACTCTGAAACAATTTAATGGGCCCTTATTCTTTGCAGTTTAGCCCAATTGTACCCATAGATGCTTTCTGGCTGCAACACTGTCCAAAAACAGGGGGAGGGAAGGTTGCTTGTTAGTAACACGCAGACTGTCTTTCTAAAATGAGATCATCTTGCAATTTGCCATCATTGCCATTAGGACTCAGGTGATTATCCTAATTAATGTCTGTCTAATTAAATTACTGTCAGCAGTTAACCAATAGCAAGAGCTGTTTCATTAGTTGTGCAACCGGGAAGATCAAAAGTGAGTCCTTCCTTACTATTGCAAAGTGTCAATTGGCCAATCGCTTTTTTGGGGGGGGGAAACTAGTACAAGCCTTTGTGAGAGTGCTTAAAGAATTGCTTTCAAGCGGGTTGGGCTTTTGCATCTGCTGTTGAGGGTTTCTATAGGGTGAAGTGCTTACTTATTAAGCTATGCAGTTGGAGCACTGCTTATCTTCATCTATAATGCTCTCCAAGAAATTTTTAAATGTGAATAGCACTTATCCCAATAGTGAGCTAGCTTTACATGATCCCATCATCTCGGCCAGTGACAACCTCGAAAGAAGTTCACCTCTGAAAAAAATTACCAGGGGGATGACGAATCAATCAGAGGCAGACAATTTTCCTGACTCCAAGGACGCGTCGGGGGACGTCCAGAGAAGCAAGCTCTCTCCTGTTTTGGACGGGGTCTCTGAAATTCGTCATAATTTCGATGGATCAGCGGCAGACAGATATCTCCTGTCACAATCGAGCCAACCACAGCAACCGACTGCTGCTCCCAGTGCTATGTTTCCTTACACTGGCCAGCATGGACCAACACATCCCGCTTTTTCTATTAGCAGTCCGAGCAGGTATATGGCTCACCATCCTGTGATCACAAATGGAGCCTACAATAGCATTTTGTCCAATTCTTCTCCTCAAGGTTATCCGGCCACTGGTTACCCATACCCTCAACAGTATGGACACAGCTATCAGGGAGGACCTTTCTATCAATTTTCTTCCGGTCAGCCAGGACTGGTTCCCGGCAAAGCCCAGGTGTACTTGTGTAATAGGCCGCTGTGGCTTAAATTCCATAGGCATCAAACTGAAATGATCATCACTAAGCAAGGCAGGTAAGTGGACTTCTTTCTTTCTCAACGCCACGTAATTTCACCATTCTAGATAAGACTGAAGAGCGAACGTTTATTAACTGCAAAATGGCAAACATTAAATCAAAAGATTATTTAAGAGACACAGCACAATGTCTGTTTCTTTGGGATGGTACGAAACCGGATTTGCCTTGTCTACCAGTCTCTAGAGACCGGATATCTTTGATTACAGTAAGAATTTGTGACGATTTGTGTTGTGTACAAATTACCTGCTTGTAGTCTAAAGAGAATGTCCCCAGTTGCTAAGACTTTTCAAATTTATTCTAGTTCAAGGCGTTAAATGTACCTATTCATAAATTGCATTATTTAACAGGGAAATTCGAAGAAACATTAAAACAAGGGTTTTATTCTGGCATCTCACTATTACTTAACAGATAACATTTTAAGAAACTGGATTAAACAGGAAAATGCAATGTTGATTGATGATATATATCCTGACAAGCCTAAACACACCCCTATTTTAATATACATCTGATTTATTTCTTTTGAGTAAATGTCGCTCTTTGTTTCAGGCGGATGTTTCCATTTTTGAGTTTTAACATCTCTGGTCTGGATCCGACTGCACATTACAACATCTTTGTTGACATTATTCTGGCCGATCCCAATCACTGGCGATTCCAGGGAGGGAAATGGGTTCCTTGTGGAAAAGCGGATACCAATGTACAAGGCAAGTTGTTCAGCAATCTGTCCTCCTTTAGATCAGCGATTGGGACTATTGTTGAATCTCGATCATTTGGTAATCGCTTCCCAGAGTTGTCCTGTTTTCTTCAATTATATTTAAAATTGAACCTTCTGCGTTTTACGGCTTCACTTTTGCGATCTCGCGTTCCAGACTAGAGGATACATTATACATTCTATTACTGGATTAACTGGATATTGGTTGTATTTCTGGATGTCTTCTATAGGCAACAGGATCTATATGCACCCAGATTCGCCAAACACAGGTGCTCACTGGATGAGGCAAGAAATTTCCTTTGGAAAATTAAAACTAACCAATAACAAGGGCGCATCAAACAACAACGGTCAGGTAACTGGCTTATTTTGATGCAATTATGTTCCTTTTCCGTGCGTATTTTTCATGAACTCCGATGATAAACCAAGATTTTAAAGATTTGTCTAATATACTGAAATTGATTAACCGATGAATGTAGGGTCCTTGGCACACGTAGACACTAGTTTTGACGAGATGTTATATGACAGCTTAATAGCTAAAACATATGGAAAGTGAGTTTGATTATCTGCCTGTGAGTTTAAAAAGACAGAAAAGTAAAGCATTTCCATGTCGGTTTTTTTTGACAGATGGTGGTTTTACAGTCTCTACATAAGTATCAGCCCAGACTACATGTGGTGGAAGTGAATGAGGATGGAGCTGAGGATTCGAATCAGCCCGGCAGGGTTCAGACCTTCACCTTCCCAGAGACTCAGTTCATAGCAGTTACAGCTTATCAAAATACAGATGTAAGAAGTTAATTGGGAATGCAAAGCATATAATTTAATTGTTTAGTTCTTTGTCTCAATTATGTTGCAAAATTCCTAAATTTTTCACTGAATAGAACATTTAATGAAACCCTTTAATTAAAAAAGAGTAGAGCACAACTACATTTGATCACTGTGTAGTAAAAGATGACTCCTGGAAATTATTTTTTACCTTCCTGATTATTTTTCAAATACAAATACTATATGCATTGGCACAGTTTGTAACGGATGAGAATCCGACTCGACACCAAGATTTTACTAGAAGCATGACAGCCTCACTGCTGCACTGTATTGCATAAATATAACTTTCTTTTATAAAGGATACTTTTTCGTCGCGATTTACATTAATATTTTAAGAAGCTGTCTGCACATAGTTCGGTTGCTAAGAAACCAGAGAGAATAATGGCTTTAAACAAACATTTTGTGAAGTATTTCTCTATTGAAATTTTTTTTAACAGATCACACAGTTGAAAATTGATCATAATCCCTTTGCCAAAGGATTTAGAGATAACTATGATACGTAAGTTTGTGCTTCATTTTTTTAAACTTAAGAAATCTACGGAATGGCATTATGTTAACACCTACGTTTTAAATAATGATTTAAAAAATAGAGTTTCCAATTAGCTGTCAAGATGTATTAAATCTGGGCGCTTTTAACTGGTGATGCTTAAAATTGCAGCCGTTGCTTCTGTATAGTGATCACTTGTATAGCGATCACTTTTAAAAATAATCCTGTTTTGCATAGTTATGTCTGAGTTAAAGGCAGCTTACTTCTAATTTTACATTTATTACGTGGTGCCTTTGAAAATGTTGATGGCCAACACTATCGAGTATAGGAATGCACAAGTGTAACATGCATCTATTATAGCAAAGTATGCCACAAGGTGTCTTTCAGGTGACCAAGATACAAAGTGGGCACTGACTTGTGAATTTAAAAAAAACATGCTGCGGTGTTTGCATCGTGTTTTTGGTTGTGTGACTTTTAATTTTAAGCCTCGTGTATACTTCGCCTTGGTAAATCTGGTGTGAATCAGTAAATATTCCTTTCGCTGAAAATGACGGTGCTGGTTGGGAGTTAGGTTTTTGAGGCAACGCCTGCGGACTGCTTTCGCTTCTCACTCAGGTCTCCCTTCTCTCTCTCTCTCTCTCTCTGGCTTTTAGGATCTACACAGGCTGCGAGGTTGATCGGCTCACCCCGTCCCCGAGTGACTCCCCCCGGTCTCAGATCGTCCCGAGCAGCCGCTACGCCGTCACCCAGTCCTTCCTGCAGGAGCAGTTTGTTAATAACTACGCCAAGGCGCGGTTTCACCATGGTGGCCCCGGGGGTGGAGGAGGAGGAGGCGGCAGCGGTGGCAGTGAGCGGAGTGTCCCCCACAGCAATGGGCTGCTGTCCCCGCAGCAAGCCGAGGAACCGGCCGCCCCGTCCCCGCAGCGTTGGTTCGTCACCCCGCTGCAGCAGCCGGCCAACAACCGCCTCGACTTCTCAGCCTACGACACCGACTTCGCCGGTAACGCCATCCTGTCGTACGGGGTGGGGGTGAAGGCCCTGCCGCTGCAGGCCGGCACCCGGCCCCTCGGCTACTACCCCGACCCGTCCGGCTGGGGGGCCCGCAGTCCGCAGTACTCGTGCAAATCGAGCGCGGTGCTGCCCTGGGCCCGCGGGGCCTCCACTAACTCGTACCTGGAAGAGGCGGCCGCGGCGGCGGCGGCCGCGGCGGCCGCTGCCGAGGGTCTGGGCCCGGGCGGGGGCCCGGGTCCCGGCCCCGGCTCGGACCGCTCGCCCCTGGCGGCCGCCGCCGAGGACACGAAACCGAAGGAGCTGCCGGACTCGGCCTGGATCGAGGCCCCGTCTTCCATTAAGTCCATCGACTCCGGCGACTCGGGCATCTACGAACAGGCCAAGAGGAGGCGCATCTCGGCGGACGGGCCACCGCCTCCAGCCCCGGCCCCGGCCACCGAGAGCCCGTCTCCCCTCAAGAGTGAGGCGCTGACCCCGAGAGACTGCGAGAAAAACTGCGCTAAGGAGATGGCTTTTTACGGCTTCTACTCGCACACCTAAAGCCTCCCCGCGGGCAAGCAACACCCGCCGCCTGGCTTTTAAACTGATCGCCTCCCTCGTCGGAAATGCCAAAAGCCAAACCTGCTGGTGCCAACATCGAGTTTAATTTGCTGCACAAAGATGCCCATTTTCTCTCCTGGTTGTGGTGGTGATGATGCTGATGCCTGTAACCTTTGGTAATCCCGGGCTCGGATGCACAGGCGGTGTTTTGTTAAAACCCTGTCAGTGTTTTCATGTGATAAATAACTATAAAACTGTGAAGTTTAAAAGCCGTGCGTTCACCTGTACAAACATATATATCTTTCTCTCTCTTTCCACCTCCTCCCACCCTCCCCCTCCCCGCGCCTTTCGTGTATTTCAATTGAAATTTGGGTATGTAAATCGTGTCTGTACAGGAAACTTTTATTCAATTCCTATTTGGCCAACTTTTATGGTTGGAAGTAAGCCAATTCTATCTAATCACATGTACAGATTATTTTAAACGGTAGATCAGTGGCATTTTGCGTTATTTACCTTCGGATGGCTCGAATTATAGAGTAAGATTTTAATGCATTCTTTTTGTAGAAACGTAGAATTTTAGAGATTAATTCCTGAAGTTGCTGCCAAGTTGTTTAAATGACAGAGTTCCTCTCAGAAAAAGTATATTATGGTCTGTTTGCAATAGGGGCTGGGGGAGGGGGGACTATGACGCTTTTCAGGGTTGATATGTAAATTTTGTCTATTCTGTAAAGATATTATCGTGCTTGTATATGGGTATACTTTCATCCCGTTCCAGTCTGTGAAGTGAATGTCACAGATCCTGTTTGTTTTTTTTTGCCAGTTTGTATACATTAATGTGTAAAATGAAATAATAAAAAGTATGGAATCCTTGCCTAGCCTTGCAAATATTTTCGATCGTACAAAATACCATTGTTGCGGTGAGTTCTAATTTAGGGTAATATGTTTGCAGAATCCCCTACATTCCTATTATTAACTGTTTTGACTGTTATAAACCATGTTATTAAATGCAGTTGGGTAGTGAATTTCCAAAACTTACGAATGAAGATATATTCCTTTTAACTTATGATTTTCATAAATTCGAAAAAAAGGTACGCTGTAATATGTTTTAAAATTAGGGAATTCACGAAGATTATTTTTAAGCCCATGGGACTGAGTTACGTTTAGATCCCACATTCATCTAACTTGGCACAAATATTGTACCAGTTTGTTATGCTCCTGTTCGTAGTTAGTTTAAGGTGTAAGTATGCACATTTGAAAGGCTAATTGCGCTTTTTGGTAACGAACTTTTAATGCTTCTATGCTTTTTGAGACTATATGCGACGATTTACTAGTTGTTTGTTCGTCAGATCTATTCATTGCCTTGAACTTCGTAATTATGTTACTTCCAGGAGCCGAGCCCAGCCCAGCCCAGCCCAGCTCAAATGCCATTTAACATTAATTCCTGTAATTAAGTATTACACAAATCATTATTCATTTAAATTCCTCCACTTTCAATGTTTCCCACGGCCATTTTGATCCGTCTGAGGACTGCGGTAAACTTTGTGTTCAACATTTAAATTAATTGGCATTTGTCTTAAGCATGAATGAAAATCTTTCCTTGTTTTTCTTCCGATTTCGATTCTGCTCATTCTTAGCATCCTCCATTAGATAACTAATCTGAAATCCATTAGGAACGAAATATATTTGTACAGATAAATGTAACACTTTACTCTGCACAACAATTGAACATGAATTTTAAAATGGTCAAATGAATCAAATGTTTTTCTAGGAATCTGTTAGAAAATAAATCTGATTTCTGCAGCAGAGTTTTAAGTATTTTACAATACAATCTATTAATTTTTATTCCACGTATAATAATATTTCCGGCCACGGGCATGCGGAGCTTTAACTATAAGTATGACATTCAACAGAATATAGTAATTCCGCTTTTAAATGACGTCACGACATGGTTGTGTAGAGGTAAATCAAAAATAGATACCATTCGTGCTTTGAAGATTTCAGCTTTCTGGCCCCAAGCATTTTTTCGCTATGATATTCCAAGTAAAATACTGCATAAAATTAAACCCATGCGGGCTTATTTCGATTTAATCGGTATTTTGCTTTAAGTCTGGGTGAGAAATATTACCACTTGAGTACCCTCAAAACGGTAGCTTGAAATAATTAATTTGTATTTGCACTGGTTGTGTCACGATGCCCCTTATTACTTATAAACTGTACACTGTTTAGCTTTGGTACCTTCTAATGATTAACTTCACGTGGTACCTTTAAAAACTTTGATTTGCTGAAGCTTAAAAAGCAACTGAAAAGATGTTTAATCCCTTCTGATAACTCAGGATGCTCGACCAGAAGCAGTCATTGATTTATGAATTGCAGCAACTTAGAATAACTTTTCCCCTCGTCCCTCCTCCCGAAACACAAACAAAAATGTATGAATATAACAAGAACGAAACACGGATACCACAACTAAATGGGTAAATCACTAACGGGTGCTGTGATTTATTAAAATCCTTCCTACAAGTCTAGAGGATGTTCGATACGACAATCCTTACAAATATGACGTACTTATAATATGACAATAAATACTTAACTACTTTTTCACAAGTTATGTTGGTGCTGAATTACATTTTTTAGCAAATAAGTCTTTCACGGCTCTAATCTGTCATATGGCATTCTACACCTGGAATTAGCAGGGCTGCTGCTCGGTAACAAACATGAATTGCGAATTTTAAACTTTAGCTAATGAATGCACAGTTTTCTGAGAAGTGCATTGATTGACATAAGTATACATAATTCGTGTAGAGTAAATTAAATTTTTTTTCTAATCTCTCTTCGGATGCAATGCTTAAATGTTGAGAACACAACGACAAACTCGAAAAGCAAGACTGCTCACCAAGTGTTCAGGTTACTTTTCTGCAGCTGAAAAAAACAATAAGTGTATTCAGTCTTTGGTCATATTAAATGTTTATCGATGATGCAACCTTGTTGTCCAGCCGTTTCGTTTAATGGTTAATCATCATAACACCTGGGCTCCGTCAGTAAGCGAACAATACCGTCAAATCAGGCAGATGATCTTTAGTTGGAGAAACTTCACTCTCAAGTGCTGAAATGGTTCATTATAGATACCTAATACAAATCCATCTGGAAAAATAATGATCCACACATCTGGAAAAAGTTGTAGGATTGCCCAAGAAAGGGAAATGTTGACGGATTTGGTTAATTTCGTCACACCAAAAGCAGGGTTGGTCTTTTGGAGATCTGATTTACTGTGCTAGATCCGGCATGTTGTTTACTGCTGGATAACTTCTTTAGGAAGTGGCACCTACTATAAGCCCAAACAAGGTCAGGTAGTGACATTCCACATCTTATGTCTTGTAATATATATGCTGCCGAAAGCGAGGAATTTCAATAACTCGCAACATCTTTTTCAGGATATTTGTAAAAAGATTGGGCCAATCAGCTAAGGTCTCTGATTTCTACATTTAGTTTAGTATTGTATCCTGACATCCATCTTTCGGTCGTTCGCAAGTAGGATAGTGCATTCGACGCTAAATCAGGCAGTAAACTCGATT
Organism: Carcharodon carcharias; assembly: GCF_017639515.1. NCBI lineage: Eukaryota > Metazoa > Chordata > Chondrichthyes > Lamniformes > Lamnidae > Carcharodon > Carcharodon carcharias. The sequence continues at coordinate 63,979,210 of NC_054478.1, read as the reverse complement.
ATATTCATAGCTTGTTGTCTGAAGACAAAAGCCAGTTACCTCATTACGGGAATGAATTCCTTCGAACATTGAAACAAGGCCATTAGCTGCAAGTACCTTATTATTAGGTATATATTCTCGCTTTGAAATCATTTCCCACGATGAGGAGAGATTGGGCTACAAACAGAGACAACGAAGCAAAAAATCCTCCCCAAAATCCTGGCAAGCCCAATCACGTCGCCTATCGTGGAGAAATTTGTTACATTACTTCCCCCACCCTTATAATTACCATTTATAGTTAGATTGTGTCCAGTGTTTTAATATTCACATGTTGAATGACAATTAATTTTAACATCTCCAGTTGATTTAACTTAGTACAGTGGATCGTCACCGCCCTCACCAAATATACAAGTCTGTGTTATTCCTAACTAGTCTAACTACATATTACTTTTTTTGGTCAACTATTTTTAACAAGCACAGAAACCCGTCATCATAATCGAGCGACTTCACATCAAACTACTGAACTATCCACTTGTATCTGGAGGAGTTTCGTTTACCAAATACAAGGTGTACAATCCACAAAGGAAAAAGTCCATTTACTGAAACCCAGAGTTTAGGCACAAGCTAGCAGAGTAAAAAATTAGGGACCCCACTTGTACGATGGGGCATTGCTGGAGGTTAACAGGTTAAAACCATGCCTCTCACCAGCACAGCTTCCTGACGTGTCTCCAGCTGGTACCATCCAACCTGGTAGGGCTTTAACTTGAATGATTGTACAGAACCGAAGGGGAGGAATTCCATCCACCACCCAGGTCTAACCTCCTACATACTACTGGTGGATAAGGGTAATTGTGGCCAGGAGTATAGCTAACCTAGAACAGAAGCAAAATATACCGTGGATACTGTAAATCTGAAAGAAAAGCAGGAAATGCTAGTAATACTCAGCAGGCCAGGCAGCATATATGGAGAGAAACAGAGTTAACGTTTCGGGTCCATGACCTGTTACCAGAACTCCGAGTTGATCCCAATATCCCACATTACAACAGTGAATACGCTGGCTGTAAAGTGCTTTGGGATGTCATGTGGTAGTGAAAGGCTCTATATCAAATGATTTTCAAAAGGCGTCTGCCCCCCAACCCCACCTCCTCCTCCTCCCATCCCCCTCCCCCTCCCCTCCTCCTCCTCCCAGGAACATCGTCATGAATTGGTCATCAGCCAACTGACCAGCGTGGGATTGAGTTCTATGTATGGTCACCGGGTGCGAGGAGTTCCTCACAAGCGGCATAGCGAACAGCACAACTCACTATTAAATACATGAGAGCTGCCATCATTTTTCTGATTACAGCATACTACATCCCATTGAATGGTGCAGAGTTTCAACGGCAGCTGCTTGCTTCCTTGCAACTCAGTCATGTTAGGAACTAAGCCCTGGATATATACCCATATGTCCTTACACCTGGATTTCAGGTAATACTTTCTGGCCGCTGTCACCCCAAATCTCAATGTTTCGTTATTAGTTTCTCAACTGCCCTCAATGTGGTTGAAGGACCCTCCGCAAAGCACTTTGTGTTGTAACAGCTGCACCCATGTTCTAGAGTTTGAAATATATGTTAAAACACATAATATATGCATGCAGGAAGCTATTTGTGCTTTAAAGGATGAATTCTTGTCTGAAGATAACGAATTGACCAGGCATACCTGAACTTTTACATTACTTTCAGTAACAGACCTTCAATGATCTTCAACTTTTATTCAGCAAATTCACCAAATGGTTGGAAACTGAGGCCAATACAGTCCTCAGAGCAATTTATTTGAGTAATTTGTCATAGGGTAGCACAGAAAATCGACATAACTGGTGCTCCAATTCACAGGCAGCAAGTTCCCGTCTCCATTATGTTGCTGTGGGGAGCCGCCTGGTGCCTTTCCAACAAGGAAGGAGGCAAAACTGAAAGGCCAATTAGCTTCCAACGGCCACCGAAGAGGAGTGTACACCCACGTGGGAATAACTTCTTAGTCTATTTTAGCTAAGGCAGGGACAATCTTGAATTATGAGTTCTGTTACTTAATGGAATTATGAATATATATAGTTTTTAAAAAAATACAGCATTACTGCAGGGCATCAGTAACAAGGACCGGAATCTCCAATTCACTGTCTGGGACATGGTTAAAGTTGTTCTAAAAGTTTCACGGAATGGGATTGTTGTAATGAGAACAGTCACAGTCCACACTGTCGAATAAATTGTGAAAATGAGAGAAATGATCATATTTGTTATAAATATTCATCTATCTATTTACAAGATCGATCGTGCATTGGTGCTCTCGGGTGTAGTCTCTTTCCAGCAACATGCTCTACCTGCGGATTCAGAAAGGTTGGCTTAACGGAAAATTGTTTAACGAATGCTTGTCCCTCCAGACCATAATATGTAGACGTTTATTATTATTCCTGTATTTAACTATCATGTACCCGTAAACTGGGACATCATCGGACACATCATAACCTAATAATGTTAATGGGCTTTAGAGCAACTACAATTCCGGAGGTAAGATTGATCAGTATGCATTGGATCTCCACACTGGAAGCCAACTCAAAAGTTATTTGCACTCAATTCACGTGCTGCAGCATTAACACACTCTTAAGAGATCTTAACACGTCACCAATTCAAAAACAGCAAATAGCCTTCAAAGTGCCTTTAGACGTAAGACGTCCCACAGCAACACAATCGGATAAAAAAATGACATAGAGCCAAAGGAGACCTTATGACAGGTAACCAAAAACTTCTGAAGAAATCCTTTTTAAGGTGCATTATAAAAGATGAGAGCTAGCCAGAGAGATATAGGAAGGCAATTCCAGAGCTTAGAACCTAGGTGGCTGAAGGTACAGTCGCCAGTGGTGGCGGGTCCAAGGGGTGGGGTGTTCACCGGAAGTCATAGATGAGGAAACAGAATTCTTGGAGGGATTGAGGTTACAGAGATGGGGAGGACCGAGAAGTTAGATGCATTTGAGCATGATGATATATTTTTAAAACTGAGGCATCGCTGGACCAGGAAAAAGCAAATTGCTGATGAATAAACAGGACCTGCTGAAAATTAAGATATAGGCTGCGGAGTTTTGGATGAGCTTCATGTTATGGAGGGTGGAAGATGGAAGGCTGGTCAGGAGAGCATTGGAATACTTGAGTCGGCAGGTAATAGAAGCATGAATGAGGGTGACAGCAGCAGAAGGGCTGAGGCAGGGGCGTAAATGGTAGAAGTAGATGGTCTTTGTGAAGGAAAGAACATGGGGTTGGCGGCTCAGCACAGGGTCAAATAGGATGCTGAGGTTGCATACAGTCTGGTTCAATCTGAGGCAGTGCCAGGAAGAGTGATGGAATTAATAGCTAGGCAATCATGGAAGGAACTAAAGACAATAGTTTCAGCCTTCCCAGTGATAAATTGGAAGACATTTTGGCTCTTCCATAACTGCATGTTGGTTAAGCAACTTGATCAGAGGTATTGAGAAAGGTAGAACTAGGTGTATGTGGAACCTGATGCTTTTTAAATTTATTTTGCTGAGGGACAGCAGGTAGATTAGAAATGCGAGTGGGAAAAAACCATGCAAATCTAATAATTTATAATTTTTAAATTAAGATCCTCCAAATCAATACTAACTTACCCTTTGAAAGATTATCTCAAAGTATTAAATTATGATATAAAGTGACAACTTATTAAAATATGTTTAAATGTTTTTGGTAATTTTTAACCAAAAACATTGAGTTTTTATCCCCTTGTGACTATCAGTATGACCATTTTAGCTTGTGTGGATTTCTAGTGATCTGTAAGGTCTGTGGGAACGATGTGCCTTTGCAGCATGCAGCAAGGACTGTCTTGACTTTGTTTCTTCCAATAATGGTGGCTTCTATTATGCCCCAACTTTCCCTAATCTCATTTCTACTTTGACTTTACTTAGCCTTGGATTGCAGATATCTCCTGAAGGGCGTTTTGAGATTTTTTGCTGATCACCACTCTAACAATCTTTATCAATTTAAATTTTGAATACAGTTTCTGGCTTCATCCATCTATTAAGAACCACAAAGGGACTGGAACTCAGTCATTTCATGTTAAACTCTCCACTGCCAGCTCTCTGACTAATGCTCTCTTAGCTTTGCCTCATAATGAATCTCTTACACATTCACTCTCTCTCTCTCACAGGTCTTGGTTTTCCACATTCTCCACACTATCTTGGTCCAGCCTGCTTCAGATCACTTTCATTTACCAGATGAATGTGTATTGAAGGGTTCACCAGACGGTTTCCCCATGTGGCAAAGGGCCTACCCACCCCTGGCAAAATGCTGGCGGTGTGAAGAAGCCCTTAATTGGCTGCTTAAATGGCTCAGCTTGCCTCTGGGTGGGATGGCTGCCCTGCACCTTTCCCACCACTGGTAAAATGGCATAGTAATGGGAAGTTGATGGGCACTCTATCTTTCACTTTCCCTCACCATTTTATGGCCCTCCTGTCTCTCAGTATGTCCCCAAAGGGCTGGTAAAATGCAGCCCTGCATTTCTATTGGGTAGTATGGAGCCTACACATTTATGCAGAGTTGGCTGTTGTATCAGGGGGAGCAGTGGTGTAGGAGGCGGGGGTGCTGGTCATGATGGCGAGAGATCATCTGAGATCCAGTGGGTGAGGCCATTGAAGGTAAGGCAGATATGGAGGGACAAAGATGAAGAATATAAAAATCTGAGCAGGGACTAATAGGGGAATTAAGGGACAAATTTTGAGTGTCAAAACTGAATGCTTAGTGGGGTGTATTTGTCCAATTTTATCTGTTTGTAAGGAGGAGAATAAGAAAATGACTTGTAAGAGCTCTATCAGAGATTAAGATCTTGAGACTCCGTGAGATCACAAGGTTAAAATTATACTTGTGGGTAGTGAAGTTGATGTGGACAGTAAGGTTGAGGGATCCAGGGAGGGTCACAGACTGGGCAAATAAATCAATGGAATAAGAAGAGGATGAGTTCAGATGGAGGTCAAAATCATCAAGGTCAATGTTATTTTTCAGTACAGATACAGGACAGACAGACAAAGGAGTTTTAGTAAGGAAATTATCTGGGGGCTTAAGTGTAACAATGTGAGGAAGACTTTAAAGAAAAGACAGACAAGATGACATAAGGTTAGGTGCTCAAAATTAGAAGAAAAATGAAGTATAGTGGCACAGGTCATGTGAAATTTGGAGATAATATTCACATCATGATTCTGGCAGTTAGGGCAAAAGGTAAAACACTGGGAGTAGCCTTGATGAGAATAAAATACTGCAATCAGAAATCCAAATCTCTATAATACTGAAGACATCAACACACTTTTCAAAACAATGTTGTGAATGATAATAGACTGATCAGCGATAGGAAGGAGTTTTTGAAGGGCATTGCAAAGTTAAAGAGAGTATAAGAAAGAAGGGAAAGAGGACAGAAGAATAGGAAGGAGTTTTGAGAACATAATCCAAAAGGAGTGGGATGGATGAAGGAAGTGGCAAGAGAGGATAATAGGATTGTTGCATGGTTGATGATAAAATCATTATGTCTCAATAAACACCATCAGAGAACAATCGAGCTAGAATAAAGAGAGGCAATGGGCCCAACTAGGAATTACAAGAGATAAATTGGTGGAGAAAGAGAGACTTTTAGATAGAGAAGTAATAGATGGGACCAAGAAAACACTTGAAGGGGAATGGAATAAGGGAGATGGAGAAAGGGCAAGGGTTGGTGGGGAAGAAAACAGGACAAGACATGGAGGAGGTAATAAAAGTTGAGGGATCTTGTGTCTGGAATAGTCATTTGCCCTGATACTTGATAAACAAAATCTCTACCAACTGATTCATTTAATATTGTGTCTGTAGTATTTGCTGACTGTTGATTAGTTATGTGCAACATGTTAACTTCTACAAAAACATTCTATTTCGGTGGCAGTGTTCTGCATCAAATGAGGTGAAAGAGAGACTGGAAGTGTGTGAAGGTCCATCATATTTACTTTTTACAGTATGGTAACAATCAAAAATTCCAGGCCTCATTACTGACCATTCATCACCCCTTAAGCACCTGGAGTCAGACCTATTAATGTGTCTCTTTGTCCTATAGCCCAGGAACAGGAAGTAAGGTGGAAAGTGTTCACCTCTATGGTTGGAGGTGGTCCCTACCTCCTTGTTCAGGCCAGTGGATGGCCCTGCAAATATAAGCAATGAAGCACTGACTGCCTGAGAGTGTTTGCTAAGAGATATGTCTGCAATGTTTTAAATGGGTCTATTGGCTGGTACCTTACGCTGTGTGGTGAAAATCTGGTTCATAATTCATATGTCTTAGAATAAAACTTTTAGTTTCAAGAATATAACTTTAAGATTGGGGGTTAAAGTGTTAAATTTAAGATAAGTGGACATCTGATTGAGAAACTGATAATAAGCCTGGGACTATTACACTTAAAAGGTAAAATGTGTTTATCATGCAAGTTGCTATGAAAGCCATATGTACCTGCTTGTTGGGAACAAAAGTCAGGAATTAAGCCCTGATAGTCTTTGGACTTCCTGCATATGCACAAGCCAGGAGTGGGCTGCATGTGTGCAGTTTGTGTCTTTTATGTTCATTGGGCCGAGGGCAGGGAGAGTTCCCAAAAGGAATTACCAGGTAAGGGACAAAGACACGGGACAGAAAAAGGTCCCAGTTAAGTTCAGTGAAAAGGAAGGAGCAGAGAAACAGGCTCCAATTAGAGAAAAGGGCTGTGGGAGTGGAACTTAAGTGAGGTGGGCTCAGGAGAAGCCCTGGTAATTGAAGAGGGCAGCTAGGGCAAAGGTACCCATTTGGAGTAGTAGCATTCCACTCGGCATAGCCGACAATCTGAAATTGTGCTTGTAAGCTGATGTTTGTGTACTCGGGAATCCAGGGGAACAGAATCTCAGAAGGCGAGATTGAAACCCAGTGAGGTGGGCCATTGTTGAAGCTATCTGAGTTGGAGTGACTTTTGGAGGGAATTCCAAGGCGAGATCTTTGAAGGTGAAAATTGGAGAGAGACAGTTTCAGTAAGATTGGTTAACTGTGTTATGTACATCTGGGGGGTGGGTTGTTGAGAAATTCATGGAATCTGTTTTGGTCACACTTGGCATTTATTGTGTAGCATGGTGCATTCGATTGCCATTGGTTTGGTGATTCATATGTACCTCATAATAACCCTGAATGTTAGAGTATAAGATAGATATTATAAATTGTTTTATATTTCTGACCTTGTACAGTAAAGTTTTTTTTGTTTGTTCAAAACCTGCAGAATCTTGTGGCTTTCTTCACTAAGCAAGTGTCTTGAATGTCAACTTTTGGTCAAGGTGTAGGCTGCAGCTTACTGACTTGGGAGAACCAAAGAAAATAAATGTTCATCAGTTAGGCCTGCACTTCAAGCAGAGAAAATACTAACTTTGTCAATCACCATGTGGAATGTGCATGGGGCTCTATCTCAGTTTGGATTTCCTGAGGGAAAAGCAGCTGGAAGATTGGCTCTAGCTTGCAGCTAGTGGAAGAAATCTACAGTGGTTCTCACAGAGCCTTGTGACAGAAAGCAGAAGGCAGAGTTAGCTTGGCAAGCTATGGGAAGGCAATTGAGTATCTGCTGGCAACCAGAACAATTGCTGTGGCATCCACAGGCATGAGGTATTAAATAAAAGTTGGACGGCTGCTTAGCCAAAAAGCTAATGGAAGGATCCCCATAAAATATTACCAGGGAGCATAGCTAGAATATTGAGGAGAATTAAAGTGAATTGCAGGGGGCTGTGGCATACCTTTGGGTTGATAAAGGAAAGCGAATGAAGCTTCAAGATTTTTGTACTGCAAGGAACTCTTTGGGGGAGGGGGAATAAAAAGTAGAACTGAGTTCTTAGCATAAGTAGTTATAAACTATAGCATTAAGTTAATAGTGCTCGAGTGCTTGCTTTGTTTACTTTTCATATACAATAAAGTTTGTTTTTGTTTAAAAAGGTGAAGTCTTGTGGTATAGATCTGTCAGTTAATTACTGGTGTTTGGATTTCTCTTTAAATGTTAACGGTCCCTAAGAGGATCGGAACACTTGAGAAGCATTTCCACCTGTGTCATCTCTTGCCATTTATTTGCTGCTGAGCACTCCCCACCCAATCATGATCAGAAATCTGCATGAAGGAAAACTGCTAATCTACAATGAGATTTTTGAAAACTTTATTCATGGTGTTTTCAATCTAATTCTTTGTGGCAAGAATAAAATATTTTTGTTTATAGCATTTTGTTTCATTTTTTCTTGTGAAAGTATGTCTTGCCTTTTAATCAATTGTAGTAATCTGATGTGTAATATACCTTTAAGACAAATGTTGTCATGTACAGTCACATGATCTTGGTGCCCAATAGCAGAGTAGCTGGCTACCTCTGTAGCGTAGTCTTGAGTTAGTCTGAAGAGTAAAGACAGAGTTTTGAGTTGTAAGCACACAAGTGTAGCTGCTGAGTTCCTTTTGTAAGTAAACAGAATATGTTTCTTTTAAGAACAGTCAGCTGATCTTCTCTGTCTTGGTACCAACAACATCACCCTGAAACAAGTGTGCAACCCGGATCCTTTAGCACCAAAAAACCAGGGCACTGGATCGAACAAACTGGCGACAAGAGTAAAAAACAAGAAAAAGACACGAAAGGCCGAGGTAAAAAGCAAGAAAGAATGAAGGAAATCAGAAGAACCGAAATCAGGCCATACCCCAAATGGTAGTTGTAAGTAAAGAAAAATTTCCTTAGAGCATGCCACAATTTGGAAGAGTTGAGCCTTTTGATCCAACCTCAGATGACTGGTCTCATTATGTTGAATGTCTCGCGTTCTTCTTCCAGGTGAACAACATCGTGGGGAAGAGAAGAAGCGTGTGATCCTTTTATCAACATTTGGGAGTAATGTATGGATTAATTAGAAAGTTGTTGGGACGCAGTGCACCAGATTCAAAAAGTTTTGATGACTTAGTGAGCCTTGTAAAGAATCATTAGCAGCCCAAGCCGTCAGTGACAATGCAATGGTTCAAATTTAACTTAAGGAATAGAACTGTGGTGGAGGCAGTTGCTTGTTATGTTGCAAGTCTGAAACTATTAACTGAATATTGCGAGTTTGGTACATCTATCAATGGTATGCTTAGGGATCGTTTGGTGTGTGGTATAAGTGAAGGTGTGATTCAGAAAAGATTATTGTCTGAAACAAATTTAGATTTTCAGAAGGATTTGGAAATTGCTCTGGCAATGGAAAGTGCAGTGCGAGACTCAAAAGCCATACAGGGAGTGCAAAATGGCGCTGTCCTCCATGTTGGACAGGAAGCATCAGCCCAAAAGAGTGTGAAAGTGCAAAGCTTTACTCAGAAATGGGAAGCAGCCACCGCTACCAGACAAATTAAAAGAGATAACTTAGCAACAAAAACATGGCATAATGTTAACAGAGGCGGAAGCAGTCACCCTTGTAATGAATCATAGTTTAAAAAGATTGAAGGCTTTTTCTGTCATCGCAATGAACGCCTCTTGAAACATTGTAAAGATAGAATCAGGCAGACTTTCAGACAAATGCAAAAACCCAATGAGATTAACAGCATTGAAAATCCTGAAGTAATAGATTCTGATGCTTATTCATTGTATAATTTAAAAATAGGAAGAACGAAGCCTATGTATGTAACTGAGAGAGTGAATGAGAGGCCTATCAGAATGGAGGTGGATACTGGAGCGACCATTATGGTGATAGGTGAGCATACTTTTCAATACCTGAATCATGGGGAATGTAAACTAAATTTATAAGAAACTGATTCCCAATTGAAAACTTACAGGGGAGAAGACATACAAGTCACAGTACACAGTACACCAAGGAGGTCAAACAGTGAGATTATCTTTGATAGTGGTAGCATGTGAGAGACCTAGTCTGCTCGGATGAAACTGGCTGAAAAAAATTAAATTGGAATGGACTGAAATCTTCCAACTGAGAACTAATGGGCTAACGGAGCTATTACAAAAATATGCCTCAGTTTTCAAGGACGAACTTGGAAAGATTGAGGGGCTACAAGGAAAGATTCATGTGGATCCAGAGGCAACACCAAAATTCATGAAGGCAAGACCAGTACCTTAGGTAATGCCGGAAAAGGTAGACCCGAACTGGACAGATTAGAAAAACTGGGAGTGATACAATTAGTGCAGTTTTCAGAGTGGGCAGCACCAATTTTCCTGTTCTCAAACTTGACTGAAGCATTCAAATTTAGTCAATAAAGTGGGGACTACAAATTAGCAGTTATTAAAGTGGCTAAGTTGGACAGACATCCCAAACCAAAAATTGAAGACTTGTACTCTAAACTGGCAGGTGGAACTGCCTACACGAAGCTTGATATGAGTCATGCTTATCAGCAATTGGAATTAGAGTTTGTCACCATTAATACACACAAAGGGTTGTACCAATAAACCTGTTTAACCTTTGATGTATCTTTAGCTTGTGCCATATTCCAAAGAACCATGGAAAGTTTACTATCGGGTCTGCCCCACGTTGTAGTTTATTTGGATGATGTTCTCATGACAGGATTCATCGAAAAGGAAGGTTTTGATGAACTTGGAAGAAGTTTTGAAATGCTTTTTGCAGGTTGGAGTGAGGTCAAAAAAAGAAAAGTGGACATTCCAATTGAAAAGAGGTAACTTACCTAGGTCACAAGTTAGATTCACAAGGCCTACATCCAGTTGAATAAAAAGTGAAAGTAAGGAGGCACCAGTGCCAAAGAATACATCCAAACTGAAATCATTCTTGGGGATGATCAATTACTATGGACGCTTCTAGCCTAATTTGTTGACAGAACGAGCACCCCTGTGTTACCTGCTCAAGAAAAACCAGCACTGATCTTGGCAAACACCACATGAAGAAGCTTTCACAAAAGTTAAACAGTTGTTACAATCATCAATGCTTCTAATATATTTTGACCTAAAAGGAGAGTTGGTATTAACGTGTGAAGCATCTCCCTATGGAGTGGAAGCAGTGCTTTCCCACCGAATGAATGATGGACCAGAATGACCTATAGGATATGTATCAAGAACACTCAATACAGCAGAAAAAGTGTACTCAAATAGAAAAAGGTCTGTCAATCATCTTTGATGTTAAGTTTCACCAATATGTACACAGTCATCATTTTACTATCTTATCGGACCACAAGACATTATTGCGATTGTTCAGCGAAGTCAAAGCTATACCCCCTATAGCATCAGCTAGAGTACAAAGATGGGCATTCATCTTGGCTGCGCATGAGTATACTTTCATTCATAGACTCGGAAGTCAAATTGCAAACACATATGCACTCAATCATTTGCCCATGCAAATAAAAGATGAGTATATTCCAATTCCTCAAGAATTCATTTTGTTATTGAACTTCCTGGACTCATTACTGATGTGTGCTAGACAGATTAAAGATTGGACAAATCAAGACCCAGCCTTATCCAAAGTGCGAGATCAAGTTCTTTGTGGTTAGTCATAAGAACAAGAATCTGATTAAATGAAACCGTATTTCCAGAGAAGATACAAAATAACCAGCCAGGAAGTTATCTTATTGTGGGGAGCACGAGCGATTGTTCCTCCAAAAGGACGAAAGCCGTTGTTATCTGAACTTCACAGTGCACATCCCAAAATTTCCAGAATGGAGGCAATAGCATGCAGCTATTTATGCTGACCTGGGATGGATGGAGAAATAGAAAACTTAGTGAGAAGTTGTATGCAGTTTCAGCAAGTACAATTACCTGTGATAGCTCCGTGAGTTGCCAGGAAGGCCATGGATGTGAGTACTATGTGGGACCTTTTATGGGAACCATGTTTCTACTTATCGTCGACACTCACTCAAAATAGGTGGACATATATGAAGTCGCTGACATCTGCTACAATTGACAAGCTACGACAAAGTTTCACAATCAATGGACTACCTGAAGTGGTTGTATCAGACATTGGAACAGTATTTGAGTGCTGAATTTCACTGATTTTTATCAGCCTCAATGGTATTACTCATGTGAAAATGTCACCATACCACCCTTCATCAAATGGACTGGCTGAGAGAGCAGTTCAGACATTCGAATCTGGTATGAAGAAATTGTGTGGAGATTCTATGGTAACTAAGTTAGCACATTTTTCCATTATATAACCACCCCTGATATGACAATAGGTGTCACACATGCAGAATTGTTGATGCGCCATCTCTGATCAAGATTAAACCAAATTATGCCAAACCTGTGGAGAGGAAGGTGGAAAGGAGTCAGGGAAATCAGAAAATTGAGCATGACTGTCAGTCGTGGCAGGAAGTTTAACGTAGGACAGAAGTATTTGTGAAGAATTTTAGAGAAGGACCAACATGGTTGTTTGGGGAAATAAGTGTAGTCACAGGACGTCTTTCCTACCACATGAAAGTGGAAGATCAAGTCATATGGAGACATATGGATCATGTAAGAAGAGGAAGAAGAAAATACCCAGAAATGATTCCACCAGTGTTCATGACTGAATCAACGCCTCCTGTTGAAAGAACTCAATTAAGTGCAGATGTGTCTGAAGGGCTGACTGTACCTGAAAGAGTTTAAGAAACAAATTTGCAGGTACCTACTGAAGAACCAGATGCTCAGCTGACTATAGTAAAGGAGGTACCGGGTAAAACATCAGAAGCTGTAGACCTGAGATGTTCTACACACATAAGGAAACCCCCCCAGAAAGACTGACTTTGTAAATTATTTATCTGTGTGAATAGTTTGATATTTTGAGAAAAATTGTATAATGTATTTGAGTAAAGGGGGAGGTATGTAGTAATCTGATGTGTAATATACCTTTAAGACAAATGTTGTAATGTAAGATCACATGATCTTGGTACCTAATATCAGAGTAGCGCGGACTACCTTTGTAGTCAGTAGTCTTGAGTTAGTCTGAGGAGAAAAGATAAGAGTTTTGAGTTGTAAGCAAACAAGTGTAGCTGGTGAGTTCCTTCTGTAAATAAACAAAATGCGTTTCTTCTAAGAGCAGTCTACTGATCTTTTGTCTTTGTACCAACTCCGTCACCCTGAAACAAGCATGCAACTGGATCTTTTAGCCCCAACAAACCAGGGCACTGGATCCAACATCAGTCATGCAACTTTGTTTAACTAACTTTGTGACAAATAATCAAGCATAAATTATATGACATTTATACTGTTACTTTTTGACTTGAAAGCCCATTCTAAGGATTTTTAAGATGGCAAGTGAACATACCTGCAAAGACATATGATGTGGCTGCTATAATCATATGGACAATATAAAAGTTGGCGACAAGGTGCACACAAAATAACAGCATGAGAAAAAAATCCCCCCAAATTAATTGAACTATTGATAGTGCCTTGCAAACAGAATATCTCACAGCCAATAGTGAGATCGGGTAAATATATCCACTAAAGTCCAGTTGAAATTTATTCATGATTACTAGGTTTTTGGTTAAACCATTGGAATTGATATTCAACAATAACAATTAACTTATGATGCCTTTAACATAATGAAATATCCCAAGATGCTTCACAGGAGCATTGTAAAGCAAATTTAGACATCCAGCCTTGTAAGGCAATATTAGAATGGCTGGCCAACAGCTTGGTCAGAGAGGTATATTTTATAGAGCATCTTAAAGGATTTGGGAGACAACAACACGTTCGAGGTCTTTGGGAAGGAAAAGGAGGTTGGACATGGGTTGGAGGATTGCCAAGATGGTCCGGTCAAGGGTTGTTTTTTGAGGAGAGGGGTGATGACTGCCGAGAGAGAACCATTAATAATAGCAGCAAACGTGGACAAGAAAGGGAGTAAACACAGGAAATGCTAGAAATACTCAGCAGGTCAGGCAGCATCTGTGGTGAGAAACAGAGTCTTAGGGCAGAATTTCGCCTTTGGTGGGCGGGTGGGCGGGCCCCAATTTTTCGGCAGCGGGCGGGCAGCCGATCGCTGCCGCCAAAGCGGGCCCGGCTGCCATTTCAAGTGAGCGGGCCAATTAAGGCCCACCCAGTGGGTTGCCCGACCGGAAGCGCTATGTGCTTCCTGTGCGGGGGTGGGGGAGGGATTCCCCAACTGTCAAAGTGTGCTTTCTCGTGCATGCGCCCGAAAGAGCGCACATCTCCCTGAGATAAAGTGCTGTCTCAGAGAGATCACTGACAGTGCTTCAAAGTTTAAAAATAGAATAGTAAAAAATTTATTAACATGTCCCCCTCATGTGACAATGTCACATGAGATGGGACATGTTAATAAATATGACTTAAACTTTAATAAACTTTTGAAAAACAGACATGAAACCTCTTCCCGCCGGTGGATGAGGTTTCATGTTTTTTCAGAAGCCCGCTGGGGCTCCTGGTCTGCCGGCCAGCCTTAAGGTTGGATGGGCAGGGCCTTTAATTGTCTTAATTATCCTGTCAATGGCCTCAATTGACCATTGACAGGTTGGCAGGCGGACAGCTAATTTGGCTGTCCACCTGCCTTCCTGAATATTTAAATGAGGCAGGATGATGTTGGGGGGTTCCACCCGATGTCAGCCTGCATCATTTTCATATTGGCGAGCTGGCCCCACCCTCAACTCGCTGACGGAAAAATTCTGGCCTTAATGTTACAGGTCAATGAGCCTCATGATGAAGGATCATTGACCTGAAATGTTAACTTTGTTTCTCTCTCCACAGATGCTGCCTGACCTTCTGAGTATTTCCAACATTTTCTGTTTTTATGTCAGATTTCTTACTTTTACAATATTTTACTTTTTGTATTATAACCAGGAAGGGAAGTTGGTTGATCAGCACTTTAGTGGGAATAAGGTTGAGCCAGCAGAAGGTGGGTCTCGTAGACAAGATGAGCATGGAGAGTGCATGAGGGGAGATAGGAGAGAAGGCATAAAAGGAGTGAGATCAGGACTAGGGCATTATGGTATAGCTAGCAGTCAGTTGTGATGAATATGTGAATTATTCACAGTTTCTGCGCAGTATGCAGCCATGTTAATGTTGATAAAATATGGTTTTGAATGCACACTGATGTGCAAGAAACAATATAACAAGTGCTATGCCAGCAATATGAAGCTGGCGGTATAAAACCTACAGTACCCATTCTTGCACAAGGTTAAAGCTGTACCTTTACAAAGTTTCCAGGTGGCTCTTTAGATTTTTGAAGAACTTCATAAGCTCAAAGAAGTCTTTATACGGTAGAAGAAAGTGTTCTGTCCCAACAATAAAAAAGTCTATCCAGATTGTCAGTAACAGAAATAGCACAGCCACAAACATCTGCCAACTTCATCTAGCTTCAGTAACAGGTGCTGCATTACTTAATTTTAAATGTCACAAGCTGGAATTTGTGACATTGGCATTAGTCTTGTCATGTAAACTAGTAAAGCCTTTATTTTGTAAATTGACTTGACTGAGGTGGTTTATTAGCCTTCTCACAATAAAAATCTGGTCTCACACATTAGTACTGGCTATTTTATGTGAGATACCTTCAGGAATGAATGGAGAAATGAGGGAAAATTGAGGAAAAAAGCAAAATACTGTAGATGCTGCAAATCTAAATTGAAAACAGAAAATGCTGGAAAAATTCAACAGGTCTGGCAGAATCTGTGGAGAGAGAAACAATGTTAATGTTTCCAGTCTGTATGACTCTTCAGAGCGTGGAAAAAAAGCATGTTCTCTTAGAGAAACTATATATTTTCATGAAGGGGTGTGCGGATGGGGTATGGGTGGTGGGGGTGTTCCCTACCTGTCTGGTGTAACTTCAGTGGAAGAGCTCCGTCAACCCTGGAAAAATAAGATCATGGTCCATACATTACACTTCATTACTGATGAAGAAAACAATTCTAAAAACTTGGGTATTTCCAACCAACACTTCTAATCTCCAGTGTGAAATTAACAAATACGTTCCAATCTGAGAAGTTCCCTTAGGACAAATGAACTTCTGAATGATCTGAATTCAACGAGACCCTAAAGGACATAGATCTATGGAAGCAAACTGGCCTGTTGAGAATTGGAGTAGCATTTCTGTCCTTATAAACAGCAAGTCATTCAAATTACCATCTGTGATGTCAAAAGTGATCATGAAAATAGTAACCCTGAATACATTCCCCATTTGTGTGTGTTTATAGCTCAAACTGAAATATTAGCATTTCTGAAGTTGAATTCTGAGGTGGGACCTGTTTCCATTGGACTTCTGTCCTGTGATAGCAGCATTGTAGTTTCAAATGTGATCTTGTTACTTACATGTTTACACTCACCAATGCTGCTAAGAGCTCATTAGTATGTTTTAAATGAAGGGAAAAGACACTGGTGCCCTCAAATCCTGTCGCTTGTGCTTCCATTGCACCAAGGGTTGTTAATGATGAGTTAAGAGAGGTGTACCTATTGTTAGTGTCAGAGACTGGCAGGAATGGCTTACTTCAGAGCCTGCCCCACCAAATAACCATTGAAAAGAGATTGTTGGGCCTGCAAGATTACTGTGATATTTTTTGGCTCCACCCATAAAAAGATTTTTTGAGCACCAGATATCGGATTTCCAATGAGTAATCCTTGGGGAAGAATGAGGTGAGAAATGAGAAGGAAGAGTAATATAACATCATAATCCTGGCCCTCTCCCAAAGAATTTTCAGGCAAAAAGAGAGTGCTGTCTGCAACTGCATAAAGTCCTGCAGCCAAGATTATCGGTTTAGACAGCTCTGACTGTGGCTGTGATGGCTGCATTTAATTTTTAAGCAGTCTGATGGATCTGTGCAATATCATCCTAGCATGTATTCATCAGGTAATTGACAATTTGGGGAGAGCTGAAGAACTCAATGGATTGGCATAATGGCAAAGCAGTGTCATCCAATTTTATTGTGTTGCTGGTATCCCTAGAGTAGCAGGTGCAATAGATGGCATGCATCAGGCATGCAATCTTCAATTGTTAACCTTCTTAATAGGAAGGAATACCAGTTGCTGAATGTCCAAAGTGTGTGTGACCAGGTGCAAAGAATACTTCACTTCAAAACTAGATTCATTGGAAGTGCCGGTGATACACCCATCCTCAAGAATTCTCACCTCTTGGAGCTTTTCCAGGAAGATAGTGAAATGAACGAATGGCTTGTGGTGACAAGGCATACCTCTTGCTGCTATGAATAATAACTCCTCTAATAATGATTATCAACAAGATTAGTGTTCATAGTGTGTGCAAAGCCTTGCAGTTTGTAAACCCCATTTCTCACCTCTTGCCTTTCAAAGTGATGAAAATTACTGGCAGGATAAGAACAGGAAAAGAATTCTGGAATGTTGAAGATAAATAAATGTCAAGATAGTACTGGAATAAACAATATAAAACATGAACTTTTATGAGATACTTTTCCTTTTTCAGGAAAATAATGCATATTCATGGATTTGTTTGTACAATTGATGTTTATTAAATATATATTTACTGTTCCAATGTCAGATTCCTCCCACTTTTCGATTATTCTCCTCAAAATCTTTCAGGAATGCTACTTCGGTCTGGTTCTTATCGGCTTACTATTGTTCCTACTGTCTGCTTGTTCATCTGCTCCACGTACTTTCCATTTCTTGTGTTCAATCACCCAACTATGGTACTGATGCAGGAAGCATTTATACATTGCCTCTGCCCCCAACCCCCACCCCCACCAAATAAAATTCTTCCTGTTTTTTGACATGTCTGACTGCCTTCAAGCCATGCCTTTTATGGAAACTGGATTGGTTGCATTCTGTTTAGTATGAACGATCCAGGCTTGGTCACCATATGTGACATGTGTTTGAACATTAAAATTGCATTGAGGCGCAATGTATCTCATAGAACCCTGATTTAAATATATTACTGAGGCTCTTGCCTCTTTTGCCACCTATTTCAAGCCCTCCTTCAAAACTGCAGCAGGCAGAAATTTGGTGAGAAGTTTATATTTGCCTTTTTCTTCTCATTACTACATCATTTCTGCCAAAGTACATGGTGGTAGCAAAACAAAAATTGGTCCCCATAACTTGATTCCATGCACTGAATGTTTAGGCCCTGATGACGGTGGCCATGGAGACATGAGGGTGTAGAACTTTGCACCACCAGCTGGCCTGCTTGTCCCCTGGCTCCAATCCATTACCCAGAGGTGGTAAGGGGTGGGGTGGGGGGTGCAGTCAGAGCTTTCTGCCCACAAGTGGCAGGTAGCTAATTCAGCTAGTTAATGGTAATTTAACGCCTATTGTTGGATGCTGGCTGGGATTCTGTAGTCGGCATCTAGGTCCCTGCAGGTGGTTGGAAACAGGGCTGCTGTCTGGAGGTGAGTGCCTGACAGCAGATCCAGGGGCCCAGCACTCCAGGCCCTCTCTGCCTGCCTGGCTTCATATGTTGCTGCAGCTTCCCCCTCCATAGTGGTGGCCTGGCTGCTAAGGCCTTTTATAATTTAAGAAGTTGGAGAGATAGCAGATGGGCTGTAGAAGCTGGAGGGCCAATTGGCCTCCTATTGGCTCTCTGGCTTCTATAGCCTGTCTGCTGTGCTTAACTGGACACCAGTTCTGCTCTTTGGCCATTAATTGGCTAATTCAGGGAAAATGACAGACAAGCAGAGTAACTGCTCCTCACACAGGCTTCTGTGAGGAGCCTGATTGTCGCAGCCTGAAGTCTGCAGGGAAAATCCTGCATACATCTCAGAGTAGCTTAAAACAGTCTCCCATAGATCAGCTGGTATTACATGTCATTATTGCATTGTGTGACAAAGCACAATGGAATAGATGCGTTCTCTGCTAAAAAATAGTTCAGTGTGAGCTTGCTCCCATTATTCACCACAAAGAGTTGGTGTTGACTGAAATTTATAGAAGGTTGCTCACAGAAAGTAATGGAAAATAAAAGCATCAGTCACACACAGATTCTTCCTCATAGTCAGTCATAAAGACCAGAATTTTCAGGCCTTGCCAAGGTTGAGAATGGAGGTGGATGGGTCCAAAAAATACTGGAACTGACCAATGTGCTGGTTTCCCTATCCTGTTCCCAACACCAGCCATTTTTGCCAAGATGGGTTCAGGACCACCAGGGCTATCTAACCCAATGGTTCCCCAAAGTGTCAGGGGACAGTTTAATCCCCACTAACCACCTCAACAGAACCCCCCCCCCACCCCACAACCCCCACCCCCCACCCCCACCACACCACCACCACCATCACTGTTGTGGTCTGGATGCTGCATCTGTTTTTTATTTAAAGATTTAGAAAGTTGCTGTAAGTTGTTGAAGTGCCCTCCCTGTTTCCTACACTCTATTGCAGTCTGCTGCTCCTTGTAGCTCTGTGATTGGCCCTCCAGTTTTGAGAGCCCACCCATGGCCTTATTTTGTCTCCATGCCTATTAAGGGAATGCCTTCATGAAAATTCTAATGAGTGACTGCTTCCCTGAGGGTGGGTTCGGAATCCAAAAAGAGTCTCAAATCCGGTTTTGCACCCCCGAAGAGGAAGTTCAGCCCAAAGTGACATTGATAAAGGTCGGGGCTAATTTTTTGCTCTCTCTCTCAGCCAGAGATAGGGCATGGCATGGAAGACCAAAGAGAAGGAG
Source organism: Carcharodon carcharias (assembly GCF_017639515.1). Lineage (NCBI taxonomy): Eukaryota > Metazoa > Chordata > Chondrichthyes > Lamniformes > Lamnidae > Carcharodon > Carcharodon carcharias. The sequence continues at coordinate 63,959,697 of NC_054478.1, read as the reverse complement.
AAGGAAAAAACCAGTATACGCACAGCAAAATCATACTAGAGTGATTACTAATGCCGGTTTCCAAAAGAAAGAAGAGAAATTTCACACAATAAACTCATGTAGTATAATAGCTATCATAGGCTGGCAGACCTGCTGAGTGTACTTTGCAAAAGTGGCTCCCACACAATTACAAATGACTTGGCATATGGTCTCATTGTTTATTCAGTGTGCAGGAGCTATTTATTGCTTTGTAAACTTGGCTGCATAAACATATATCACTTAAGTATATGGTAGCATCACAATTGGCATTATAAACAATAATTGCATGACAAAGGCGATTCTTTAAAGTTTTATATATATATATTAATTTAGTAATTTTTGTAATAAGTATGAAAATATTGGCTTAGAAATTTACATTGTGATATTTGTAGACAAACACTTAACACATTGCTTGCTATTTTAATGGAGGTGTTAATCTATTTAGTTGAAATGGGTTAATTTTTCCACCAAAAGATTGGACAGAGAATTATTTTACAAGTACATTAATCATTTGTTTGTTGATATCACTGACAGCAATTTTTTTAGACTTACATGGAAAATAGTATCCTACCAACTTACAATGACTTATTTTTCTTTGAGGGCAATTTTGGATAATGCCTCGAAGGAACCTTTCTTGGAACATCTCTGAAGTGTGTCCTTAACTTAAATAGTACAAAGTAATTCACTTTCACTGTGATTCTCTTAATTATTCAAATGCCCCTTATAATTGCAATTTCAATCATAATTTTAATTGCAATAATTAATCATATGCTTTTATTAGGCCATTGGTTCTGGGGTTTTGAGATCCTTGTTGAGATGAGGGCTAAGTGATGGAAGAAGCGTATGCACAGGCTGAAGCATAAATGACGAAAGATGAGGCAGAGGTCCAGGTGAACAACTGCTGAAGATACAGTACTGATCAGGCTTTGTTGAGTCTTATATGGCAAATGGACTCTGATGTTTCTATTTTCACATCCTCTTCTAAGACCAACAATTTAGAGGCACTTCAGATGCTGGTCATGAGAAGATCTTGTCCATGGGTCTGTTGAGGTACTGTGCCTTCACGTACAGTAGCTGAAAAATAAAATGAGCCTGTCTTGTGTGGAAACTCATGACCTTGTTCGAGTCTCCAAAGCAGATATTGACAAATCTACACCTGTAGAATTTGCCCAAAATGGAGAGCACATTCCCTCCTTATTCACAGACTGGCAGAGCCAGGAATTGGGAAGCCCATATGTGTACTATTGGAATTTAACCAGCTAAAACAAGCAGCTTACCAGCACTGATGAGCTTTTTGCTACTTATCTAGCTAGGATCACCCTACATGTTAGGACATTAGCTGGTGCTGATGGAACTGAATGGGAATAATTCTATTCCTCACTGCCAGATCTATCCCATGAGATTCCTTTAGTGGGACAGGCTGAGAGGTCAATTATCAACAGTGTGCTTTGGTGTACTGTGTATCTGTTGGTTTAGGTAGCCAACTATGGAATCTACCACAGGGGTTTGACTAGGCTCTGAACTTCCGCTGACAGCTGTGTTAGCTGGGAGCCATCTTGACCCCAAAGAGTGCCTGTTTACCCCACCCTACTCATCCCAAGGAGGATATTCATTGGTTGGTCTGTGTAACTGCCAAAAGCATGTTATGTCCTGAAGTTGTGACATGGCATAAAGTACTAGAAGCTCCCCACAAGTGGTATGGTGAACAGCAGATGCACCATAGAATATGTGAGTGTATCACCATTATTCTTCTGACCAATAGATGGAAGCGTACTATGCTCAATTGAATGGTGGTTCCACTAGTTGGAACAGCAGCTGGAACATCAATATTTCAAGTATTTATGCACGAAATACTTTGAGATGTTTCTGAGGGTTGTAATAAGATTTTATGCAAAACCAAGTTTTTCTTTCATTAGTTGTAGAACTGCAGGTAGACGAGAATTGCAACTATTTGGCTCAGTCTTTACTGATATTATTTTAGAATGCAGTAATAAAACACATAATTTCCATTTAAAATAAGATGTGATTTATTTCAGGACCAATAAGTCTGTATATAACCTAATCATAGCAGGCACCACACTCTGGATATTATATTCATATTCTCAGACCTAATCATCAGCTCATGCCTTTCAACAGCTGTCGTCCAAAGTTTCAAAGTTTTCTCATCAGTTCTCCAATTTACAGCTGCTTTCTGCATGGTAGAAGGACCCATAAAGGACAGCTTGAAATGTCAGGCATTTTCACATTCTAGATTTCCAATTCCTTATTGGGCTAACTTATTATCCTAAAAGACCAATGAGATGAATCCCCAATTAGTTGTGTTGGTTGGTCGGGGGATAAATGTTGGCCAGGACATTGAGAATTCCATGTTGTTTATTAAATAGTGCCGGGGATATTTAACATCTACTTAAAACATCAGAACAAGTCGATGAACCTTAGTTTAATATCTCATCCAAAGTACAATACTAGGCAGTAATAATTAGTAATTAACTAATGGTTGCCCCTAAGTATTATCTAATTGCAATTAGCAATTGACTAAAGTATCAATCAAGACCATGTGCTCTCAAGTCCTGGTGTGAAGCTTAGTGAAGTCATACAGCTGTGATTTGCTGTGCTGACTGTACTATAAGATATTTTAATGTATAAAGAAGGAATAAATAGCTAAAGATGTAAGGCTATTGGTATCATTCATAATTCAAATATTTCTAAATCTAAACCTTAAAAAGGGATTTATTTATAAGAGTTGCCATATCAAGGTTGGTGGCTGAGTAACTGTAACATGATGAGATTGGTTTACTAAATTAGTTTATGTCTTTGAAATGGAGTAAAAAATTAGCAACTGTCACATCAGATGGCTGATCACAGCTATTGCATCAACTTTGAAAATTCATTAAAGGATGTTCCTGAGACACCTAATCTAGATATGTGAGATTCAGTACTTCCGAAACAGCAGTTAAGCCACCCAAACAAAGAACTAGGATGTAGTGCCTGAAGAGGTGGCAGAAGCAATTTGCTTTCGTGAAGTCTGTAAACTTTGCCACTTTCAATAGTTTAAATCTGTGCCTACTAATTCATGACAAATTCATTTTACAAAGTCAGAGAGGAAGTTAAGGCAAATCGTTTTAGCCTTTCAACTGGGATGTAACATGTTGGTATAGTGCTACATAGGAAAAAAAAAGTAAAAATAATTAAATCTCTGGGTGCCAAATTCAGATGCGTAATACCCAAGGAGTTGCCTTAGAGGTCAAAAATGGTTTCCGTAGCACGCGCACAAACTTCTGCTGTGAGTTGTGCAGATGTTTAAATTGGTGAGTGCATTGATGCATGTCAAGTAAAAGTCCACCAGAAGTATTGTAGAGCATGAAGATCATGACATCAATCAGCGTGCAACAATGTTTTGACATCAGTACCGCCATTTTGGAGCTCAACTTTCCAACTAATTCCTTCCTTTAACCTCAGATGGCTGAACACTGTTCAGTAATAGGAAGAACCCCTTGCCAATGCTATTTAAAGAGATAATCAACTACTTTCAGGTTAGTTGCTTATTGATTTCTACTGTCTGTTACTGCAATTGTATAAGTGTTTTGTGCTTTATAGAGTGCTTTAAAATTGCTGAAGTTGACAGGGGTGTTGTGACAGGTGCTAAAGGTCCCATCCACCAACAGTTCCACTTATAACCTCCCCTCTATCTTTGACTATTGTGCCATCCCTTAGGCCACAATGGAAAAATAAAGGCCACCAAAATAGACATTCCAAATTGATTTTATAAATTAAACGATACCATATTACAAACAAACACCAATGAATCATCCTTGTGCATTTCCTTAATGTTCTGTCTTACTGGTGCCTTTACCTGTCCTAATTAATTCCCCTCCACACTGTTATCCCAGTGACTGATGGAATGCTGCTGACTCTCATTTGAGGAAACTGCAGATGGCGTTACAGGACAACCTCAAGCAGCTCTGGATGTAAAAAGCATGGCTTTGTACTGCACCATGTTGGCATGGGCGGCAGTAGTCTGGGCTTATTAGCTGCCAGGCAACAGCAAGGACCCTGGACCCTAGTGGAGCAGCAGTGGTAAGAGAGACATGTCACTCTGAAAGAGTTCAGTAGGTTTGTGCTCCATGGAGCCAGTGCAACACGTGCCTCAACCCCCCACCCAACCACCACCACCCCCCCCCACCCCTCCCCTGGGATTATCAATACCGGTGTCCATAGAAATGTTGGCAGCAATCTGAGTTTGCTTGCGAGCAGTGTGAACTTCCACTGTAGCACTCGCTGATGAACTGATCAGAGCTGATGAAAAGGCATCTCGACCCAAAATACTGTCTGACCTGCTGAGTGTTTCCAGCATTTTTTGTTTTTATTTCAGATTTCCTGCATCCACAGTATTTTGCTTTTGTATTAGACTCTGGGTCATGGTTGGGTCCACAAATGTGCAAATGGAGTTGGCCACTACTTTCCACACTGAAAAGGATGGGCTCCAAGCCCTGCAGAAAGCCCTATATCAAGCTGGTCCTAGACTCCTCTTTGCACCTTGACATTGCACACAGGCTTTCTGGCAGGCCTGCCAATGTACCAAGCATTTCATTGGGCATATCCATCAGCCTTATTCTGTAGCCTGCCCCATCAAAGTGCTCACCTGAGTGCTTCACAACAGAACTTCTATGCAATCTTGGCCTGGGGAAGCCTGCACCTATACTATCCTTGCCCCCTGCCTGGCTGCAGGGTGCATGTGGCCAGTGCCTCAATGCATGCATATCCCGAGCCTATGCTATCTACTAAAGTACATGCAGTGCCAGTATTTGAGCTGTGAATATGAGGTCACGTGAAGCTGTTTCCTCATCTTCACTGTCTTCTTGCTTTTCCACTTCTTGCTCTTCCAGCACTGTCAGTCAGGTTGCAGTTTTCATGTTTCTGAAAGGGAAAAGGCATGGACTAGGACTCTGGTGAGGACCTGGGCTGGTGGGTGGAGCTCGCATCATCTGCAGCTTGTAAATCAGAAAAGATTGTGGGATGCAAGAAGGGGGATTTGGTAGGAGGATACCATCATCTTCAATGGTTCCAGCCACATCACTGGCTATGGCCCCAGCAGTGGCTGCTCTAATGATGGTGCATATAGTCTTTCAAAAAGATAAGGACTGGCAGCTGTGTGTGTCCCCCACTGGTTAGCACCTGCTGTCTCAAGTTATGCATCGCTATGTCCTGAAAGAGAGGAGGAAATGTGTCGGTGAGTGTGGTGCAATTTGTTTGGGTTATGTGGCTAACATGGTTGAATAGTTGGCAGTTTATGCCAATCTGTGAAATGTGCGTGTTGGTTTGTAAGTATGTGAAGGTGAGATGAAGCTATGAATGTTTGATATGAGTCCAGATATATGAGTAATTGGGGAGTGTGGTGCACTGACCAGTGTCTGAGGTTAATGGTACAATTGGTTGGATATTTGAAGATGCATTCACTGATCTTGATCAATCGTGGGTCATTGGACATTTTGTGGCACTGAATCCAGGTCTTCAGGGTTTCACTCCTGGCATTGACTGCCACAGCTATCTGGTCCACTGCCTTATTAGAGTCTGTCTGGAGAGGCTCCCTACGGATAGCACATCTCTTCCCCCCACCTCCACACCTGCTTGACTAAGGCCTCCAATGCAGCTTCAGATAACCTTAGAGCCCTTCATCTCCTATGCTGTGCATTTCCCAGGTCAGAATCAGTTTTGGAATGACTTCAAGCCCTTTCTTTAGCCACGATACACCTCCCCTTTAAGAGGGAGAGATCTAGCAGCATATGTGGAGAAAAAAATAGAGTTAAAATTTCAGGTCAATGACCTTTCATCTGAACACTCAGTTCTTCAAGAGGTATGGGCCAGCTTTAACTGGCACTAGCTTCTCATGATTGTGAACCTTCTGCTGTGATATGTAGTCATTCAACAATGTGGCTATCACTGGTACATGCTGTAATCATGTAAATTAGTAGACAGCACCAATTTGATGTGCTGCCTGCATCAGAAACAATAGTTGAAGACTAATCCCAGTACTTTGCGAATTCTGAACCTGCTTTTGGAGGCTATCAAATTTGCCCCTTCTATGCCCAGAAGCACCAGGCAGGTATGGATATAAACCTATGCATTTTTCCCCCATTGGGTACCAAATTAGTTATTGCAGCATGAGTTTGTTCTGCACAAATGATTTACTACCTCAGGATACTGATCCACTCTTTCTTTACCTGATATTTCTTCATCAAACTGTTTAATGAGGCCTGGAGCAGGTAGAACAGTGGAACTCAAACTTGTAGGGGCTGCTACAGTCGCTGATGCCCTCCTTGCAGCCTGTCTTGTTCCCAACTGATCCTCCTGCTTTGCTGATAGAATTAGACATTTCAGTATGTATTTCAAGAAGGAATCCTGGCCGTGCCATAGATTTTACCAGATGAGGAATTTCTGCTTACAGTAAGCGATCGTCTGGTCCTAGACTGAAGCAGTGAAGTTAGGAACTGGAGTGCAGCATCACAGCACAGACAGTGACTTTGTAAATGGTGGTGGGGAGAGCTGGAGGGAAGAGTTCCTTTTAAAGAAAGGATACAGGAGAGGAAGGAACATGAGTCAAAGAAAAAAATTAGGATAAATTGCTGAAGACCTGAAAGTCTGACAGTAATAAGGAATAAGAGTTAACTTTGGAATACGGAATAGGAGGAGACCTGTGTGGAACAATAACATTGCACCTAATTGGCCATATGCCTGTTTCTGCCTTTTAAGTACTTTGAAATACAGTTCTCAGATTCATTTGATGATTGGGCAGCTTTTAGGAAGGTGGTAATCAGGTGGATATATTGATTACAGTTAAATCAACAGTTTATTTTTCCAATAGTTTTTAAATCAATTAAAACCCTAACACTTGTGAAGTAAACAAAATCACATTTAATCCAATGCATCATTTGTAATTCATATTTCAAAATATTCTGATACAGTGCATTGTTAGGATCCAAATGGAGAAACCATATTTCAAAATAACCAAATTTACTAAATGAACCCCCAAAGAAAAAATTGCCAACAAGATTTCACTTTTTGTAACTTTTACTTTAACATAAATCAGAAGCAACAGAAATTAAACATGCATTAACAGGCAACGGATAGTTCAAGTAAAAAGGTAAATCTTCACTTCAAGCAGTGATACAACAAAAATATGTCTTACACAACCACAAGCATTCCCATTCAGCATTACCTAGATACACAATTACACAACATGCTGCTCTTTACTCTAACAGGGAAGGTCAGGAGCCTTAGCTGACAATAGCTTTCAGTCCCGAGTTTTATGGGTACTATCATCGTCAGCAAGGCAGACTTCTACAAACCTACTCTCCCTTGGGTAATGACAGTCCTGATGGTGTAGCTTTCCAGAGTTCCTTTTCATGTGGTGTGTAAGTTCACGGTTTGGCCACTTCTGGGAAACACCCAGCTCTTTAGCATAACTGAGCCATTCATATAGTTTTCCAGGTTTCAGATCTTTTTAACCAGCTAGCACAGTGTCTCCAAGAGCTCCTATCTCCTTTTCTTCCTGATAGTGATTTGCTTCTTCTCATCACAAGAATTTGGTGTGTCCCTCTTTCTGTCTCTGTCTGCACTTTCTCTTTATGTCTAAGTCTCTGCCTTCACCCTCCAGCTCCTCTGCTCATAGTCCTTCTTTGTGTTTGCTACGCTTCTTTGTCTGCAACATTTCTTTGTATCTGGCTACATGGTTTCTGTATCTTAACTTCCTTCTTTTGGTGCTGCTTTCAGGTCAAGGTTACCAGGCTAAATGGACCAGTATTCCTTATTATCCAAGAAAGATACAATTGATCCTTTTACAATTGATGCAAACTCCTAAAAGTCCTTTTCAGACATTTTTAAACAACTGCAGATTCCACAGACGTTTTAAAGAAATTACAATTTTTCCTCCCTTTACTGCTTCCAGGCCAAAGATTGTCACAGTGTGGACAGATTTTCTTACAAGTCCATAAAAGACGGATTGATGCCGCATTTGGAGGCAATGCAAAACATTCTGGCCAGAAGGTGTCAGGTACCTCAATGTGCTGCACCAACTATGTGGTCTGCTTCAGAATCCTCAGATGTAAGTTCATTCTTCCAGTTCTTAACTGGACTTTAAGTGAAAGGTACTAAATAGACAAGAAAGCTTTGCTCCATGGGAGAAAGTCAAAGTTAAAAATAATAAGATGGACCAGCATGCTATCTTATGTTTCTTCATGTCTGATTATAGCATAACAGTATTGGCAAAGACATGGGAGTAAATCACCTGTATGCCATATTTGTTGGGGGATGGTGTGTGATATGGGAACTTAAAAGATGGATTAGCAATAGAAAATAAGGGCTCTGTTGGCATCAAACCAGAAATCAGAACACGATCCCATTCAATGTAGTATTTAGCAGATTTAGATTTGTCAAAAAATTCATCACTGCCAGAGTTTGCTCAGTATCCTGTGGAAGTCTAGAAACAGTCAAAAAAAATGATACCCAGGATTGAGTATGTAGAAAGAAACCATCAAATGGTTTATTTTAGTTATTAAATAAAAACAGAAAATGCAGGAAAACTGAGCAGGCCTGATTGTTCCCCTCTCCACAGATGCTATCAGACCTGCTGAATTTTTCCAGCATTTTCTGTTTCTATTTCATACTTCCAGCATCTGGAGTATTTTGCTTTTATTTTAGTTATTTTATTGAGAGAAGTGGGAACTGAAGTAGAAACTAATTCTATGATTAGGGTATCTATCAGGATTCTTGGCATTTTCATTTACTTCCTTGGGAACTGTCATTCTCTACGAAAAATCTGATTATGACATTGCATTATAAAGCTCATAACCTGATCACTACACCGGGCCTTCTTCAACTATCACTGAGTCAGGACAGGATGACGAGGAAGTTTGTATTTTGAAAGTTAGTGGGTGCCATGTTCGACCTGCTGGAGAATATGCAGGTGGAGCACAAGGAAACCATGGGCTTGTTGAGCAATGATTTAAACCTAAGGTAATAGCAGAGGATTAATGAAAGGCTGTGGTCTATGATTTCCGATCTGTGCTCGCTGTAGGTGTTGCTTCTCACCAATAGTGGCTGGCAGCTGTCGCAGGGAGTCAGGTGATGTTTGGTGATTAGGAGCCATGGTTGTCTCATGAGAGATTCAATGTACTTAGGTTCAACCTATGGTTTGCTAAGTTTCTTTTTACCAGGGATTTTAGAATTTCACACATTTACTTAACTTTGTACTTGAGTTATCTCTTTTCTGCAATCCAATTTCAGCATCAACTTTCTTTTTCCTAATTCTTTACTTCTGAAGGTTTTTCTCTTGCTCATCCTTAAACTGCTTTGTAATCTTTATGTGCAGTCAGATTGGCTTCTTCCTATGTGGTTTGACAGTGTCACTTTTGAGTAGTAATTAAAGTGGGAATCTGTGAAGGAGTTAGAAGAAGAAGAACAAAAAACTTAAGTAGATAATTGGCTTATGGAAAAATCATTATGGCGGCAGGTGCCGGATTGTGTTGATGATACAAATAAAACAAATAATCATAACTCATAACATAGTTATAGGCAATTATTAAAATAAAATTAAAGTATAAAATAATAAAAAGATTGCACAATTATAAATAATTACAATATGTTGCAAAATGCAGGTCTCCTTAATTTACAGAATAAAAATGAAATGTCTACTGCACTCTGCATTTTGTATTAAAGCCCATAGATCGTATGTTGTCAAGCTGAGTTCATTAAATTTTCAATCATTTACATACTATTTACGAACTTTATAAAATTGGCACTTGGGCTGTTTGCAGTCTATTCATTCTATATTTTATTTGCAGAATGGTGTCTTTTCTCTTAATTCCATTGCACAGTTACTTTAGTGTGGTTATGACAATAGGAGGTGAGATTCAAGTGTTTTCTAGCAAAGTCCAGAAGTGCTTTTTCTGCCTTTCAGCAAGGGAACACATATTCTGTTGTTTGTGTCAGAGTAGCTTTGGTACATGGATCAGTTTCAGTGCCCATTTCTGAATGCTTTCAAGCTTGTTCACATGCTCTTTGGTAAGTCCAGCATTCCAAGCAGATGCTGCGTATTCAACATGTGTCTTAGGTAACTATTAAACACTGTGATTGGTCAGTTTGAGAAAGTTTGTGATGCTTGAGAAGATGTAGAATCTTATAAGCTTATGTACATGGTAAACCTATTTAAGATCACTTTGAATGTGGATTCCTAATAGTTAAATGCACGCTTGTTGTGCAATCACAGCATCATCTAAGAGATGAGAGGGATATCAGGAGTATTGTGCATGAAACACAATTCCAGAGCATTGCATTTTTTTTGGGTTCAGTCTCATGGGATTTGCTGTTTCTCATTCATTCAATAAAGTGATTATCTCTTGCAAGTGTGATGTGTCACCATGATTACAATACTCCAAGAGGGTCAGGTCACCCACATATATATAGCATCTGCATATATATAGCAATGAATAGGCATGGTGATATCAATACAGGCATTGATTATGATGGCTAAAGATGTAATAGGATCTAATTTGGTTCCTTGTAGGGCCCCAGCATGTAGTGTTATCCAACTGGACATATTCGATATAGATTGAACAATTTTTGTTGATTCCTGAGAAAGTCTAAGTTCAAATATATACATGATGGGCTCACTCTTAAACGAAGGAGATTGTGATTGTAATTGCATGGGTGAAGTTGGTTGAGATAGGGTGCTGTCAATCTGTATCTCAACCAAGTTAAGGCTCACAGATTTCTACTTTTCTTAGTATTCCCTTGATCCACAGTATTTCCCCAAAGACTCTTGCAGCACTCCAATATATATTTGCCATATATTTTTATTCCTCAGTACTGTATTGCTCTAGATTCCCCACTTCCTTCTATGTGCATTATTTTCATTCCTTTCCCCTGTGTTTACGAGTAATTGCCCATTTCTTTTACTAGATGCTAAGGAAACTGTAACAAGAACATTTCTCATTTCTATCTTTTAATGCAGCAGTAATTAAAACAACTTGATTTTGATTAATGGACAGGAATGCTTAAATTTACCTCAAAACAGCTTTACTTTCAAACCTCTTGGCAACCTTCACTCTCAGATTTATAAATGTTTTCACTGTCATAATTATATAGATATTGGATATTTTTAAGTCCTACATCTAGCTATGATGACCTAGATTGAAATGAAAGCAATTCTTTTCCCAGGTTTAAAATGGAAGGCCAGATGGAATTTGTTTTACAGGACCACATGTTAACATAAAGGCTTCTTTGATTTGGGCTGTGATTGAAATAGTGGAGATCACAAGATATCAACACCTGTGCTGACATCTTGTGATCTTCATTATTACAACTATAAGTTACACCTCAGCATTGTATAGCAGATGTTTAACACCATTGTCTTTTGAAAAAGGATCACCATTCTAGTTGTCTACTACTTCTCATAAATTTATATTAAGAAACAGGAAGAGAGTCTGTACTTTTGTTGTGTGCTATTTGATTGACAGTCCCTTCATAAAAAAATTGTCTTTTAAAGTGGGAGACTTTCTGTTGATGAATATTGTAGCTGTTCAGCTGAAAGCCTGCCGAAAAGGCTAAAAAATTTGGATTCTGCACCAGAGGATGGTTGAGAGAATTGTTTTATTTAAGGCCAGAATGAACTGCTTACTACTGAGGGCAAATACTTGAACTGGATAAATAACCCGGTGTACAAGCAGCATTATTTCTTACATGAGAAAAGCTGAGCGAGCAACTGTCTTCCTCTGAGAATATTCCAGATATACAACAACAACTTGCCTTTAGACAGTTCCTTTAGTGCAAATAAAGTCCCAAGGCTAAATCCCAAGTATGTATTTTAAAATAGGACTTTGTATGTCAGGGCTTTGATATTAACCTCCAATCTACGATGGATGGAAGAAGGTTGTGGGGGAGGGTAAGTGCTTAAAAGTGTAAAATCTGACCCTAACCTCACACGTTCAAGCCTGCCACCCTCTGGGAATTTTATCCTTATGGGTGTTATTATTTAAATTTCATTTGGAAGGAGGAATACTTGGCAAGAAAAGAAGCATCAGCAGCCCCAGTAACCAGCATAGCATCCAGGCTTATTAGGAGATAGTGGCTGAGGATGCAGTGTAGTGCTATACACAGTGTAGTACACAGGGTACACATGATAAGTGCCACTTCTTTTTGGATCTATCTGGGGGGGCAGCGCTTTGGGAGGTTGCACTTCTCAAAGCCTTTGTTGCAGATTTCTGCAGCCTCCTGCTGGTTGTTGGATCAAGGAATCAAGGAGAGGGAGTTTCATGCCATGTTGGTGGCTGTCAAAGTGGCCACAGGCCTTAATGTATTTGCCACTGGCTCCTTTCAGTCTGTTATCAAGGACATCAGCTATATATCGCAGCCTGCTATACAAAGCTGAATTAAACAGGTCATCAATTCCCTGTTCACCAAGGCTGACCTGTACATCACCTTCCCCATAGACATTAAGGTTATCACGAGGCAACTCAGTGATTTTTGCTGTGGCTGTTTTCTTCACATACAGGGAACCATTGACTGCACATAGGGTGCCAGAACACCAGTGAGCACCACTTATCACTAGAAAAGGTTATCACAGCATCAATGCCCAACTATTCTCCAAATACAGGAGCAGGATCATTGCAAGTTTGTGCATAGTTTTCAAATAGCTGCCATGATCAATTTTCATGCATGGCCGTGCAGCTTAGAGGGAACATTGGCCATGACACATTCATCTTGGGACATTCTATTACCCAACAATGCTCAACCATCTCAGGAACGTAAAAGGATGGTTGCTGGGGGCTAAGAGATACCCAGTGCACAAATAGCTCAGCACATCCTTTTGCAGTATCAAGCCTATCAGCAACATAAATATAAACAAAACCAGGGGACCACCAGAATCATTACTGAGCACACCACAGGGAGGCAGAGATTTGTGTCTTGACATGTTTAGGAGTTGCAATAATGTGCCCAATGAATATCCTTCCTAGTGTGTGAAGCATCCTAAACAACCTCATCAGTAGGACCCTGAGGTACATCAGTAGTAGCAGATTTTGTTCTGTGAGGAAGATGGGGGAAAGCAAGGAAGCAATGAAAGTAGGAAGGCACCTCAGCGACTTGCAGAAAGAGATGTGAGGGATCAGCTGACTGCTCAAAGATTCCACTCACCTCATTCTCCTGCCTTGAAAACTTACAAAGAGCCCCTTTGCATTAACAGTCCGTGTTATATCATTCAGCATTCCCTTAATCCTGTGTTAAGGAACACTCAAACCATTCATACAGCTACTATACCAAAAGGCAGACTCAGAATTTGATATTAAATCACACTGCAGACTGCTGCAGGGTGTTGGTTATCATTCAGTAGATCTGAAGGAGTCTCTGTAGTCATATGTAGATTAACTGTAAGTCTTTATTGACTCTTAGGATTATTTACAAATATACAGTAAAGAGTACAAGCTAAGAACTGTCTCCATGCTTGCTGGTACACATGGCTCTGTCCAACACTCAACTGACTCTGGGTGAGGGTTATGTGCTCTCTTACATTACTGTGTGAATGGGACTGTACTGAGTACCACATTAACCCTATATGTGCTGACCCTTATTCTACATCTCCCCCAAGTTTTTGTCCAATGTATTTTAAATTATTATAATTACCTTATGTCTTACATTGCTATTACTATCATACATTTACATCATCATTATTACATTATCACTACCCTACCTCACCCCTTCAAGTCCTTGAATTCAAAGGTTCAGGCGGTCTGGAGGCTTTATAGCCTTTCCATATCTCATACACACTACTGTTGGAGGAGTGATAGGCTCGGTTGCTGCTGGTTCTTCCTGCAGGTTTGGGGGTTATTCTGGCATCTGGGTATGTTTTTATTCTTCTCTTCCAACCTTTTATGTTGATTCAGCTGTTGCGCTGGTTGGTGGTTGCTACCCTAACCACAGAAGGCCAGGTATGCTCTCATCAAGGTCCCTATGGTATTCAAGAAAGACTTCTTTACACTTGTACTCCAATTCCTATGTAATAAAGGCTATTTGCTTTCCTAATTGTTTGCTGTGCTTGCATGTTAACTTTGTGCTTTGTGCACAAGGATACCCAGGCAATGTTCCCTGCAAGCTGTGTGTGCAAGTGGCCCTGCACCAATCCAGAGGTATTGCACAGGCTGCTCACAAGTTTTCAAATTCTAGTCCCAATACTTTTTCCAGTATTACTTGTTTACTAATAATAATTTTCTTAAGTCCCTCATTTTCTCTAGATCCATGGTTCACTACTACTTCTGAAAAGTTTTTCTATGTGTTCTACCATGAAGAGAAACAAAACAAACTTAATGTGAATGTGAACTTTCTCTTTTTATGTTATCAAGGTTAACTGTAAAACCCTTGAAAAAAATTACCCCTTTTAGAATGGGGTGTAACTTGGTCTTTAATGACACTAAGTCATAATTACTGCTGAAAAACCTTAACAGCTCTGATAAAGTAGATTTGTATTTGTGGAGCATCAATTTTTTCTACTATGATAGAAAGTTCCACAGATTTTTAAAATAATTATTTTTAAAGATAATTGTTCATGATATTTTACTGTCTACTTTAACCCTATCTGTATATCTCAATCTTTATTTCACCCTCAGTAAAATAATAAAAATTTGATTTATCATCAGTGGTTTTTATTTCCTGGTTTGCTGTCTGTTGGAATACTTGAATGTGATTATCTATTAGATGAAATGACTGCTGCTAGATGCTGAAGATTCCCTACAGATCCCACTGGAATGAATTTAATTCCAGGTAAGGTGAAATCCATGTCACAGAGATTGTCAAATCTTTGTGGGCAGTTTTCTTTGAGGTTACTGTTGAGTGCTGTCACTTCGTTGCTGAATGCAATATCCAGGCTATTCCATTCATTCCTCACCCATGGATCAATTTATAGTGCCTTTCTTATAAGGCAGTTTCCGTTCTCTCCTATTCCTATGAGATACTTCCCTATCGGCCTCAGCAAAGCTGGTGGAAGGCCGTTGTTTCTCATATTGGGAACTTTTGAGGTGCTCGTGACTAGTGACTTCTGGGTGTTCAATCCATTGAGGGCCTGGCTGTAGGCTGCTGCCAGTGCAGTTTTGCCCAGCTGAGTTGTGGGTACTATAGCAGGTATCTGTTGAAGGGCAGTGAATTCACAGGTATGCTGACATCCAGAGAAAGGATGCACTACTCCTATCATGCTATTGCCACTCCCATGAGGTTGTGCTCATCACTTTGACTGATCTGCAGAAAGTAGACTGACGAGGGTTACCTGACCTTTTGAAAACCCCTATCTAATTGGTTCACCAATGTAGACACGTACCTTTGCAAGGTGTAGCCTAGAGCCTGCATGGCAGGTTGCTCCCAACAAAGCTGAAAAGGTTGATGGCACTGACTTACTTTGTGAGGGCAGAGTTTTAGCATCCCTGGAGGTGTTGGTGTAGTGGTAATGTCACTGGACTAGCAATCCAAAGACCCAGGCTTATGCTCTGGGGGTCAAGGGTTCAAATCCCACCATGGCAGCTGGTGGAATTTAAAATTTAATTAATTAAATCTGGACTTGAAAGCTAGTCTCAGTAAAGGTGCCATGAAAATATCACTGCTTGTCATAAAAACCCATCTGGTTCACTAATGTCCTTTAGGGAAGGAAATCTGCCTTCCTTACCTGGTCTGGCCTACATGTGACAGCAATGTGGTTGACTTTTAACTGCCCTCTGAAATGGCCTAGCAAACCATTCAGTTCAAGGGCAATTAGGGGTGAGCAACCAACACTGGCCTTGCCAGAGGCTCCACACCCCATCAAAGAATAAACAAAAGGTAATCACATTCTCCATGTTAGGCTGCAAAGAACTGATTCATACAAAACGGCACAACACTGACTGGAAGCAAACTCCTTCACATGATCAGCTGTAGTGCTAATACTCCTTGGCATTGGCATGCCTTTCAATATGATGTATAAGTGCATGTGTGAGGTTAGTAGTTAGTTTTTGTAATGATTATTGTTTTATTTAGTGTGCAATGTACCTTTAAGAATAATACTTGTTAAGGAAGATCACATGATTTATAGTAACCAATAGGAGAGAAGCACGGGCTACCTGAACAGTCAGTGTAGAATTGGAGTTGCAGTTGAAAGCACACGTGTAGTTGCTGCTGAGTATATTGCAAATAAACTTAAAGTTGCTACCCAAGAAGTGTCTGCAGATCAACTCTATCACTAATAGCATAACTTGGCCAGATTACAACAGTTTTGTTTTCTTCTCTGAGGTCCTCAACTCTGTCCTACTCAGTAGAGCTTTGGAAAGACCTCATGTTCCAGCCAATTCTCATGAGCTGTCTCTTGTCACCAATACCTGTTGCTGCCTCCTCGTGCTTGGTGTCTGTCTCACTATCCCATGTGAAACACCAATGTCTGTGTTGGTGCTTAGGAGGGATGGAACACATGATGGCGCATCCTCAGGGGGATTTTCCTACTCTGAGGTGTCCATTACAGGAGACTCTTGCAGCTGAGAAAGATCAGGATGAAAGAGAAAGGGGACAAGAGTTAGGATAGCATTAAGAAACTGGTGATTACAGGTGATAGCTTTGAGAATACAACTTGAACTTTTGAAGCTTGCTGCATTTTGCTGAGGTGAATGAAACATTGGAAATAATATGCAGGCACACTGTGCAGTTAAGTTGCCTCTCCTGATACTTGTGGATCTGCCTGGGCCATTGATCTCCAGAGCATCTAGCTATGCTTGAGTAAGTGCTATAATTTTAATCACTCCTTCCTCGGTGTTCTCCCTCACATTTTGCTTTGTTTTGTCCTGCTGTAGGATTGAGTGAGATTTGGTGAGTGGTTGTTGCCCACCACCTCGGCACAAGGCTGCTGGGAAATTGCACTTTCCTCCTTTCCCTCATCTCCTCCACCAGGACCTCCAGGGTGATATTGGTAAATGGGAGGTAGTTGCACAATAGTTTCCTGGGTTGTTCTGCTGAAGATCAGAACAGGTTCTGCAATATCACTTTGCATTTCCTGCCATAAATAGGCCTTAGAAGTCCTATGTGTTCTATTGTACTATTGTCGTTGACATCTTTTGATGATCTGCTTCTATCACTGCTTGTTTGTCCCTACAACCACACACCCCCCCCTCCACCTCTCTGTCTCTCTATCTCTCCACCCCCCACACACACACCTTAAACCAGCTTATATTTCAGCTCTTTCTTGGACTCGAACTCAAGTTCTGTCGAAGGGTCATGAGGACTCGAAACGTCAACTCTTTTCTTCTCCGCCGATGCTGCCAGACCTGCTGAGTTTTTCCAGGTAAAAATTCTGTTTTTGTCTTAGAAGTCCTGCTGGAAACTGTGCATGTGATGTAACCAGGCTGCCTGATTTCCATTGGATTTGTATGATTATTACACAATCTAAGATGAAGTTGGGATAAATCTTGTAAAATTTCTCCTGCAACGATTATTCCTATACCATTTTTTTGGTGTGTCATAAGGCAGGTGTAGCATCTTGTTATCTACACCCCTGTTTGACATAATGATGCTTTATTTAAAACTTTTTTTGTGCATACAAAAGCTTTTTGTACAGTAAATCCGAACTTAAAGTTATCGTAATGGAAAAGCTGTAGATAGGTTCTGTAGGACCTTCCTCATCAAAAAAAAACATTAAAACATTATAAAAAAAAAAACAAACAAAAAAACTGCGGATGCTGGAAATCCAAAACAAAAACAGAATTACCTGGAAAAACTCAGCAGGTCTGGCAGCATCGGCGGAGAAGAAAAGAGTTGACGTTTCGAGTCCTCATGACCCTTCGACAGAACTTGAGTTCGAGTCCAGGAAAGAGCTGAAATATAAGCTGGTTTAAGGTGTGTGTGTGGGGGGCGGAGAGATAGAGAGACAGAGAGGTGGAGGTGGGGGGGTTGTGGTTGTAGGGACAAACAAGCAGTGATAGAAGCAGATCATCCCTACAACCACACCCCCCCCCCTCCACCTCTCTGTCTCTCTATCTCTCCACCCCCCACACACACACCTTAAACCAACTTATATTTCAGCTCTTTCTTGGACTCGAACTCAAGTTCTGTCGAAGGGTCATGAGGACTCGAAACGTCAACTCTTTTCTTCTCCGCCGATGCTGCCAGACCTGCTGAGTTTTTCCAGGTAATTCTGTTTTTGTATTAAAACATTATACCCTGTAAGTTGAAATACTTCACATTACTAAATTGTTATATTGGTGAATGAAATAACTTTCAAAATAAAATAAGTGTAAAAATATAAAATAAATACAGTATGGTAACTTTCTATTTACCTCCTGCTCACTGCTGATCCTGTTTTCCAAACTTCCCACTCACCACACATCCCGCTCCCTGACCCACGCTGCGGACCCTTCCTCTCGCCAACCCTCTGACTTGTGGCCTCTCCCGCTCCCTAAACCACCCTCTTGCTGCTGACCCTCTGACATTTGGCCTCTGCTGCTCTCTGACTCATCCTCTTACCAATCCCGAACCTCCTGCTCTCTGGCTTTCTTGCCCGCGCTTCCCTCTCCTGAATCCTTGCTGTGTGCGAAGGCTCTGGGGATAATGGTGAGAGGTAGGAGGAATGGCTTTGACTCAAATCACTTAAAAAAAAGAAATAACTCCATGGCATCTTTAGCCTTAAATATCAAAAAGAGAAAGATGGTTTGCACAGGGGTAGCAGATTTTCAAGATATGACCCTGGAAATAAGTAGCTGAGGTGGCACTGGGTCTCCACGGATGCAAATGCAGTGCGAAGTGGTGGAAATGTGCACAGCAGACAGTGATATGGGGAGAAAATTAAACTCATTCCTGGTTTCACATACTGTATGCATTGTTATGACCCTGGACCAGACCCCCAAATGTTTGGAATGATCTGGCTAGGGACTTTTGTTTAAAGTAGACAAAATTTGAGATCTGAGACAATTGTTCAAAGAATAAAGCCGCAAGATTCCATGGGTTTTGAATGAACAAAAATAAACTTTATTATACAAGGTCAGGAAGATAAAACAATTTACAATCTCTATCTTATACTCTAACATTCAGGGCCAATATGAGGTACATATGAATTTACAGGCAAACTGTGGTCAAACACACCAGCCTGCGCAATGGTAAATGCAACCAAGACAGATTCCACAGACATCTCAAGAACACACACAAAGGCACCAGTAAACACTGTGAGTCAACCAATCTTGCAAAAACTGTCTCCCTCACGAAGGATTCCGGTCCTCAGCCCTGAGGATCTCGCCTTAGAATTTCAAAAGTAGATCCAACTTGGACTGCGTCAATGATGGCTTGCCTCACAGGGTTTCGATCTCGTCTCCCAAGATTCTGTTCCCTGGATTCCCGAGTATGCGCTCAAGCACAGACTCTCAAGCACAATTTCAGCTCTTTGGCCAGGCAGCTGAATACTACTGGTCCGAAGGTTTACCTTCACCTTGATGGCCCGCAGCATGGAATCACCAACCTTCTGCTGCTCTCTTCAATTGCCAGGGCTTCTCCTGAGCCCTCTCTACTTAAGGCCTGCCAACTTCAGCCCCTTTACTGCTTGGAGCCTCTCTCTCTTTCTTCTTAACTGGGACTGCTCCCTGTCCCCTTCCTGGGACTCTTCTCTGAAAATTGTGCCCTGTTCTTTTTACCACTTCATTTAGGTGCCCCAAGATCCTCAAATGCTGTACTGTGCATGCACAGCCTGCTCCCAGTCCACGCACGTGTAGAATCTCCCAAGGACTGTCGGGACTTGCAGTTCCTGGCCCCTGTTCACCAATGAGGTAAGTTTGGCTTTTGTAACAGCATTTTTAAAAAAACATTGATTATAATAGCCGCAGCTTGGTGCTGCTGCATCAAGATCTGGATCTTGGACCTTCTTTGAACAGGAACATAGGCTCAGGAGAGGGAAGTAGCGAGCGGGAAGTCCGGAGCAGGTGGTTAGGCGAGAGGGTGAGTCAGGGAATGGCAGGGGCTGCAGGTTCAGGGTCGGCAGCAAGACGGTGGTTTAGGAATGGGGGAGTCCGCTCCAAAATGGTGCCGATAGGTCTTGCGGCCCCATGTCAGTCTAGCACAAAACAACTTTAAAAGGAAACTTGTGATTCTAAGTGAGAATACAGGCCCATTAACTGACTGACGTTAAAGTGAAACAACGAAACAGGGCAAACTTTAAATGGAAACTTACTTTACAGTATTTTTAGTATAAATACCATTGTTACAAGATCATTATAAGTTCATTGGTGGCATTGTTTTCAAGAGCAAGTGTGATTTTGGTGATAAACCATTTAACTTGTGTTTTTTTTATAATCTTTTCCCTTTATGTATGAACTAAGTTTGGTCCTAGATACTTAGTACTTGTAATTTTCATCTAAAACACTAGAGACCAGTCTTGCATTGAATTAAACCTCTCCACGAGGCTAAAAGTTAGTTATTTATCTTTTTAAAGCATTGCAAAACATTGCACTTGGCCTGTTGGAGCTCAATTCACCAGTACCCTGACTGTCTCAGACTAACAACCATCAACATTTTTAATGCTCTAATATCTTTGCTCTAAGTCCTTTAACTACAGCACCTCAAAGTTTTTTTTCCATAACTACTGTCTAGTAATATTCTGCAAACATTAGGCAGGAGTGATTCTGACATGGATAATCCTTCTGCTCACTGATGAAGCACTATGCTACTTCAAAGTGTTTCATTTATAGTCAGACTAAGAAATGGAAATAAAAAATTCCTAGAAGTGGGTTAGGATTGACAGGCAATTGAAAATGGGTCTTTAAACTTCTGGCACAAAAAATGGAATCATGTAGCTGTAGACCTTTCTGAATGACTGTGTTTTTAAAATTTAACATTCATTCCTTGTGCTTTTATGACACTACATTTTATAATTATAGCTTCCTCAGTTTTTCTTCTTGTTCTTTCTATGTTCCAAACACGCCAAACTATTCGCTGTTCCTCCTTACTGCATCCCAATCTATTAAAGACTCACTGCACCCACCAATTTATTCATTTCCTGGACCTCAAAATTGTGCATTTCTTACTACTCTATGTTCCCTTTATGAAATCTTTAGGCTTTTAAAAGTTTAGCTCTATGTTATCTAATCACTAATATATGATTTCCCTCCTCTATTCTGTTAAACATTGGTCATGTTATGCATAATTCTTAAGTTTCTGCCAACTGTAGATAAATAAATGGCCACAATGTGGAGCTATTGCACGATCATTCATCACAATACAGAAGTGCCCTAAAATTGAACAGGATCCAAAAATGTGCACAGATATCGCAATGCAAAATTAACTTGTACTCTGATTTGGGCAACATGCAAACTTCATGCTGTCTGATGATTTGGAAAATAGCTACGTGCAGTCAGTGTCAAACACGTGTTGAGTGGCTGCACGCCACAGCAGACGGCCTACGTTTCCATAACACTAACATTATTTAAAGCTATCCTATACTACTTAAAGTCAGTCTACAGCAATTAAAGGAAAGGTGCATTCTAGCTGGTACAGGTGCTGGAACAACCTGCAGGGCAAAGTGTGAGCAAGAAGAATACTGTGTTATGGCACAACAGGGAAGGGAGCATGCGCCAAAATTTTCTGACTCTATGTTGGATGCCTTGCTGGAGGAAGTGGACAAGAGGAGGGAGGTCCCATGTGCACAGGGTGCCAGGAGGCCCTTCAGAAAAATGGTACAATGGCATTGCGATCAGATGGCTGTGGCGGTATATGCCAGGCTCTGAGGATCTGCAAGCAATGCTGCAAAAAGTTCAATGACCTCTCATGAGCGGTCAAGGTCAGTGAATGCATCTTAAAATGCCAAATCACCCAACTGCACCACTGACCACACACATTCTTCAATTTACCACAGCCCCATCTTTCACCTACTAACAATCTCTATCAAGTACAACTCGCACCTCAAATTCATAGCTTCACCTCACCCAATGAAACCACTGAAGAGGATGGTATACTCATACTTAATCTTGCTTTTAACACCCCACTACGCCTTTATCCTACAATTTCTTTCTGTTTTATAAGCTGCATATAATATAAGCATGCACCTCTTGATTTCCCACCTTCCCTCACCATAATCCTAAGCTTGTATTTTTCTCCTTTCAGAACTGCAATCAGGCCAGGCAGTGGTGGAAGAGAAAGAGGTGGAACAGCAGGGAGACAGTAATGAAGAAGAAACATTGTCACTCACACTCGCAGCCACCAGCTGAGATACTGTTAATGTGCATATAGTGGGACACCAGGCACAAGTAGCCTGCGGCCAGGTCAGAGGACTAGAATAGCGCAGGTGCCAGCTTACAGGAGGACGAGGTTGCACAGAAGTTCTGCTGCTGAGCAACCAGGTGAGGTCTTCAGAAGAAGGCTGACAGGTATGCAAGCTGAAATACCTGGTACATTGGCAGATCTGCTAGAAAGCCTGTAGACAATGTTAAGGTGAATGGAGAAGTCTGGCTCCAACTTGGCACAGCACTTTGCACAGAGTTTGAAGGCCAGGTTTTCCAGTGTGGAAGTGGTGGCCAACTCCATGAGAACTTTGCAAACCCAACCTGTGCAGCATCTGATGGCCAATGTCCCAGCTTCCATTGTAACACAAGCAGGAGCCACCTAACATCTGCGTGTTGCAGTGGAAGCTCAGGCTGAAGTCGGGCAAGCTGAGCTTGCTGTCATGCAGGCACAGGCTGCTGTCATCAAAGCTGTAGATACTGGTGATCAAAGGGGCTTTCCATGTCTGGCAGCAGTCCAGCAATCCCACACGTTGCTAGGATCGTTGAGG
Source organism: Carcharodon carcharias (assembly GCF_017639515.1). Classification (NCBI taxonomy): domain Eukaryota; kingdom Metazoa; phylum Chordata; class Chondrichthyes; order Lamniformes; family Lamnidae; genus Carcharodon; species Carcharodon carcharias. The sequence goes on along the minus strand of NC_054478.1, from coordinate 63,936,878 downwards.
CACTACCCAATGGCAGTGGCACCATGGATCAGGAACCTGTCCACACTCAGGATGACAGTTTTCATCTTCCCACTGCTACCAGTCCAACATTGCCCTTACTCTTACCTGTCTGCCAATCATCTCAGATTTCTGCCACTCATGCCGAGGTGATGCAGTTTGACATCAGGCCTTCTAGGGCCAGAGCCACTCAAGGTTGTCCTGGAAGACCATCTGAAATCTTCCCAAATGAAAGTCAGTCCTTTCATTAGTCATGCTGTAGCCACTGGGGTAGCATTGTACAAGGGCATTAGAGCAGGGAAAGGCACATGGAAGGCAGGCACTAAGGTAATGCACAAGGGAAAATAATTAACTTTAGTATGTATTATCGCATGGTTTGATTTATAAATGTAGCTTTGAATTTTTGTTTCGTGGTAGCTTTTATTTTCGCTTTTGGGCCAAGAGAATGGTGTAGTGATCAGTTATAGAGGGAAGGGAAGGTGTGGGACTGTTGGTGAAAAAGGAATTGGGGTTGTGTTCATTTCTACTGTGATCAGGGGAATTGGTCACGGACAATCTGGTCACAAAGGGATTTTGTTGGTTTCCTCCTCCATTCCTTCTGCTCAGCTGCTGGCTACATAGCTGGTGGCAAGGGTTGTGCCCTCAAGATGGTGAGATTGTGCAGCAAGCAGTGAACACAATTAATTTTGACACATGCTGTGCTGAGTTCTGCAGGGTTCCTCTAGAATGGTCCAGGCAGCAGAAGCTTTGTTTCAGTGGCCAAATGGTCTGCTTGATCACAATTCGTGTGGCAGCATGGTTCTCTTTTATATGCATGCTTCCCATATCATTGTGGTTTGTGCATGAGGCAAATGGTGAATATGAATAGCCCATGTCACCCAGTAGCGATCCTCTGGATTGTCATGGTGGCTGAAATGTAGACAACACAGTGGACTGATCCCTTATCTTTTGGGAAGAGCGGTTGGAGAGAGAGGAGATACACGGGGCAGGGAGAGAATAAATACAGCTCAGGGAGCATGGCCTACATCACTCACCTTCGGGAAGAGCAATCAGAGAGGCAGAGAAGTCAGAGAGACGGACCTGTCAGCTGCTCAGAACTGGCCCGCGTTGAGTTCAAAAGGAGAGTGAGAAAAAAACCACATTGTGGCATCACAAGGAAAAAGCAATTTGATTGGTTAGAGAAGAAGCTAACTGTTTGGTGAGTATCTAATAAGTTGTTTAAGTTTATTCTATTCCTAATGTTTAAAATAAAGTAGGAACTGTACTTTTTGGTAAGCTTTATTAAGTAGGATTTAAAAGTTTAAGGTTAAGGCATGGTAGGACAGCTCAGCCAAGCAGAATGCCTCTTCTATGGCATGTGGGGAGTCATGGACACTCCTGAGCCAGACGAGCCCATGTGCAAGAAGTGTCACCAGTTGCACAAGCTTGAGCTCCGTGTTTCAGAGCTTGAGCAGCAGCTGGAGTCACTGAGATGCATCCGTGAGGCAGAGAACTACGTGGATAGCACGTTCAGAGAGGTGGTCACAACACAAGTTAGGGGCAAGCAGACGGATAGAGAATGGGTGACCGCCAGGCAGTTCAAGAGGAACATGCAGGTAGTGCAGGAGTCCCCAGAGGTCCCGCTCACTAACCGGTTTTCCATTCTGGGTATTAGTGAGGGCGATGGATTCTTGGAGGAGTGCAGCAAAAGCCAAGCCCGTGGCACAACAGCTAGCCCAGCTGTACAGAAGGAGAGGAAGAAGAGCAGAAGGGCAGTACTGATAGGGGATTCTTTAGTTAGGGGAACAGACAGGCGTTTCTGCAGCCATCAATGTGACTCCAGGATGGTTTGTTCCCTCACTGATGCTAGGGTCAAGGATGTCACAGAACAGCTACAGGACATTCTTGTGGGGGAGGGCGATCAGCCAGAGGTCGTGGTCCACATTGGTACTAACCACATAGGTAGGAAAGGGGATGTGGTCCTGCAATCAGAATTTAGGGAGCTATGTAGAAAATTACTAAAAAAAGAAACTAAAATAGTAATATCTGGATTACTTCCAGTGCCACATGCAAGTGAGTAAAGAAATAGGAGGATAAGAGAGACAAATGCATGGCTGGAAAGATGGTGCAGAAGGGGGGGCTTTAGATTCCTGGGACACTGGGACTGGCTCTGGGGGAGAAGGTACCTCTACAAGCCGGATGAGTCGCATCTGAACAGAGGTGGGACTGAGTTCTTTGTGGGTCATTTTGCTGGTGCTGTTGGGGAGGGTTTAAACTAGCTCAGTAGGGGTGTGGGAACCAGGAGAGAATATTAGAAGGAAAAGGGTGTACAGAATGTTGGGAGAGGCTGATAACACTAAAATAGAGAATAGTAAGTTAATAGATGAAGTCGGAGTAAGGGAGCAAGAAATGAAGTCTAAATCATGCTTACACTGCATATATGTGAATGCACGGAGTATAGTTAATAAAATTGGGGAGTTACAGGCACAGGTTGCCTTGTGGGATTATGATGTTGTAGAGATAACAGAGACCTGGTTTAAGGAAGGGCAGATCCGAGTGTTCAATATTCCTGGCTGCAAAGTGTTCATAAAAGATAGGAAAGGGAAAAAAGGAGGAAGGGTGGCGTTTTGGTTAAGGAGAGTATTGCAGCACTGGAGAAATAGGATGTGCCAGAGGATTCAAGGACAGAATCAATTTGGCTAGAGCTGCTGGAGGACTGGAGAACTGCAACCTTTTTCAAAAAAGGTTGTAAAGATCTGCTCTGGAATTACAGACCAGTCAGTTTAACTTCGGAAGTGGGGAAACTTCTAGAAACAGTTATTCGGGGTAGAATTAATGGTCACATGGAAAAATATGGATTGATTCGGAAGAGTCAGCATGGATTAGTTAAAGGAAAATCATGTCTAACTAATTTGCTGGAGTTTTTTGAAGAGGTATCAGAGATGGTTGATGAGGGCAAGGCCGTTGATGTGGTATATATGGACTTCCAAAAGGCATTTGATACAGTGTCACGCAAAAGACTTGTGAGGAATGTTATGGGTCATGGAATAAAAGAAGCAGTAGCAACGTGGGGACAAAATTGGCTAAGGGAAAGGAAACTGAGAGTAATGGTATTTTTCGGGCTGGAGGAAGGTTTGTAGTGGAGTTCCCCAGGGGTTGGTATTGGGACCCTTGATCCAGACCTTGGTGAGCAGGGGACAATTTCAAAGTTTGCGGATGATGCAAAACCTGGGAGAATTGTGAACTGTGAGGAGGACAGTGTAGAACTTCAAAAGGACATTGACACATTTGTGGAGTGGGCAGGTAGGTGGCAGATGAAGTTTAATGTGGAGAAGTGTGAGATGATACACTTTGGTACAAAGAACATGGAGAGACAATATAAAATGAAGGATAATATTCTAAGGGATGTGCAGAAGCAGAGAGAACTGGGTGTATGTGTACATAAGTCATTAAAGGTGTCAGGACAGGTAGCGAGATCTGTTTCTAAAGCATACAGTACTCTAGGCTTCATTAATGGGGGTATAGAGTAAAAGAGCAGGGAGGTTATGATGAACTTATGTAAGACACTGGTTAGACATCAACTGGAGTATTTTGCATAGTTCAAGATGCCACACTATAGGAAAGATGTGAACGCATTGAAGAGAGTGCGCAAGAGGTTTACGAGAATGGTTCCCAGGATGAGATACTTAAGTTATGAGGAAAGATTGGGATAAGATGCTTAAGTTATGGGGAATTTTCCCTGGGTGAAATTGGAGAAAATTGTGGCTCATCCAAGGCTAGATATTGGACAAGCAGTCTGATAGTACAGAGCGGTAGAGGTTTTGAAAGAGAGACGGAGAGTTAGAACTTTGTCATCAGTGAATGCATGGAAGCTGACCCACATCTTTGGCTCATGTCACCAATGAACAGCTTGTAGAAGATTCTACAACATTCATTGTATGAAAGGTGGGCACTAATTTTGGAAATAACATCACGTTCATGAACTTTGGATAGGTAAGGAAACCTCATAAGACCATCCCCTATTGCAGCTGTCTGATATTTTACCCACTTTCCACAACAGCCATTCAATGGCATCTTTGATTGAGATTGACAATTAGTGCAAAATTAGGCATAATTAGGATCTTTTGCTAAGGACCAATGCCCACTTGGGGTTACACTGAGATTAGTTCCCCAAGAGCAGTATAAATTGCAGTATACCATAGATACCTGTTTCTATTTAATGGCATCAGTTGGTCCCAGATATGACCTGAGTATTTTATCACTCATTGGATTTAGCTCATGCTGCCCTATATCAATGATAGTTTTATAAAGGAAGGTTCCAGGAACATAGTGGGTGAGGTCAAAATATGTCAAATGTTGTTGCGTCTGCATTTGTTTGCCTGTTAATAACTCTTGCTCATCTCAGTTGCGCAATGCATTTGTAACTTTTAAATACCAAAAGCAATCAAGAATAATAACATTTTGTCTGAAAATAATGGAAGGTTGCCAAATAAAAGTTGTGATGACATGAAATAAAATGAAGGAAAAGACAATTGAAAGTGAAAGGAAAAACATTTACCTGAGGAAGAAGTCTTTAAGAAACCTACTGGAGCAGGCCAGATCCTAGAATTCATCATCCACCAATTGGGCAGAATTTTCTGGCTGGCTGGCAGGTGGGCAGAGTGGGAGAGGGCGCGGGCAGGACCTGATTGCTGCCTGCGAGCAGGTCTGTGGCACCATTTTATGTGGGCTGGCCAATTAAGGCCCACCCAGTATGAATCGCAGCTCCCGAGGACAGCAGGAGTGGGTGGGCGGCGGTGGGACTGCAATGACCACTGGGTCCAATGGTGACCCGATGGCCTGTTTTAAAAAGTTGCTGCAGCCTTTCAAAGGCTGTGAATCATGGCCAGTGGAAGCGCTTCCCAGAGCGCTGCTGGTGAGCAGGCCAGGCAGGAGGGTAGTGCAGGGGGGTTACTGACGATTGCCTTGCTGCCCTCCTCGAGGAGGTGGCAGCACGGCTGGAGGTCCTGGTACCCCAGGATGGGAGGAGGAGGCCCCCCCACATGACCAAATGCGCCTGGGAGGAGGTGGCGGAGGTTGTGAGCTCCCACGGCAGCACAAGTGCTTCAATGACCTCTTGCGCTTGGGAAGGGTGAGTACCATGTTGCCATTGGTCACTTAACTCAGCAGGTAGGTTCCCCCCCCCGGCACCCCTGCCCCCAACCACCCTTCCCTCTCCGAGCCTGAGTGTAGTGATGGCATTGAAACATTGACGGCACGTGTCCTTCGTTGGGTGGGCCAGCAGATATTACCCATGCCACCTTGGGAGGGTGGTGAAGAGATGTGTTCTGCCCCTGCAGCATGTGGTACACTGAGACCCACATTACTGTTTTGGGGACAACCTGGAGGAGCTGCACCTGGGCGCAGTGCTGGAACTCCAGGATGTGTCAAAGTCAGGGTGATGACATGCTGGGAGGGGAGCTTCAAGGTGATGTAGGCACCGATTGATCTGTCCTCTTCGCTTCACATGCTTGTGCCTCCTTGCTATGGAAAGTTTGAATGTGTAGTGCCAAATGCGATGCAGGCAGCATTTGGCCAAGGCGGATGGGGGGAACAGGCCTAGCAAGTTTGTGTGAGTGTTCAGTAGCAGCAGGGTGAGGGGGCGCTGGACCTCTGCAATGTCCCACTCTGGTTGGGGTGGACCAGCCACGAAGAGAATCCAGGTACAAGTAGCACTAATCAATGTTCTTCTCTGCTTTTCGGGAGAATGATGCACATAATGCCGCCGAGTGGGGTGAGGACTGGCAGAGGGCCGGCCCAGGTGGCGATGCTTAGCCAGTTCAAACAGGAGTCCCTAGATATGGAGAGGCGCCATTAGCTCAGGTCCACCGGTATCAGTGAGGCTGGGGTGCAACGGGCAGGTATTTTTGCCCAGCACTGAGGTCACTGTTGTTCTCCCAGCAACCATGGCAGTGCTGAATGTTCAGTGATTGAAGCTTGCAACATGGCTTGACCATTGCTTATGGAAGGATGAGCGCATAATGATCCGGGGGACAGGGATGCACATTGACATTTTCTCCACATTAACTAATCAAATGTCCTTGTTCTTCCTTTCAGTATCAGTGGAGCAGGGCCAGGAGGAGCAGCAGCAGGGGCCCCCTCTCACACCTGAGCGCCCTGAAGTCTCAGACTCACCAGTGTCACACCATCTATGCCAGGCAGGCACCGGTGCAGATACTAGCACCTCAGTGGGAATTAGAACATCGGCTAGTGTCCTGGGGCACAGTGGTGAGGGCACTTCACAGTTGCTGAAAGAGCTGGTGGAGACAGAGAGTGCTCATGGTGCCAGCAGTCAGAGGACTGTAGGGAACCACGCACATGCTCAGTCGATGGCTGATGATGTGCCTTTGGAGTTGTCTGCGACGCAGCAAACACAGGAAATGCAGCAGGATGAGTGGGAGCATCTGGTGGAGATACATGAGGCCATGCTTGACTTGGTGTCCGTGGTGGAGGAGTCTACACCAATGCAACGAGCCTCATGGCCAAGCGCCATGCGTCCTCAATGGAAAAATTGCAACTCTCATGTTCTCCTCCAGGAGACCCATCAGGGCTTTCTGGGGTTGCGCTCAGACCAGCAAGCCCTCACATCGGCGTTGACCTTAGCTGGTTAATGCCATTGTGGGAGAAGGTCTGGGCACCAAGTTTCCCAGCTCGGTGCCCATTCATCTACGGTAAGGTCCGAACCGACCTCACATTGGCATAGCAGCTGCCTGTCGTCTCTGTGGGCTCCTCTCAAGGTGCTCCGGATGAGGGGGGCAGCTCCTCCGCCCCTCTGCCAGTGACCATTGCATCCAATGAGGCTGCGATGACTGGGGAGATGCCAGCTGTGAAACTGGCAGCTCCCTCTCAGGCGGGGCCAGCACAGGCTCCACAGGCCAGAGGATGGCTGCCAAGGTCATCAAGGCCTACAGGACAGCAGAGTGAGCAGGCTGTCTCAGATGCCACTCCCAGTGAGGGAGCAGTACCAAGTCGTAGCACCTGAAAACGTAAACATAAGGCACCTTAGGCACACCATGAGTTTATCACTGGTGCTTTTGTGTTGGCCCACAATGAGGTCTTTATGAGTTGGTGTGATGTTGAACACCTTGTCATTTTGTTCTCTTAAGTTCCTTTTGTTATACCATTAAATTCAGACATGCCACCATGGCTGAGGGTGCCTCTCTTCTTCTGCAGGTGGATGGTTACCATTGATGTTATGAGTGATTTGTGGGACATTCAGCTTTATTGGCAAGGCCCTTAATTAATGTTCCTACCAGGCAGATTTTGCACTCAGGTATCAAGTATGGAGCCTGCAACCCAGGCCTGTCCTGGAGGTCCACCTGTGGTCTGCTAGCTCAAGGTTCATTGGATTAAAGCCTCCTGGGTATCCCTGCCTCCCTGGAGTATGCCTGGGTCAGCATCTACTCCCTCAGCATTTCCCTTTGCGTGTTCATCCTCAGACTCACTGCTGGACTCATTGTGTGCAGCAGCAGCCACTGTGTCTACACCTTCGTCCACAACGTCCCTCCTTTCCAGCGCAAGGTTGTGGAGAGCGCAGCATGCAACCGCTATCAGCGACACACGATCTGGGGGGTACTGGAGTGTGCCCCCTGAACGGTTCAGGCATTGGAAGCGCTTTTTGAGAAGACGGATGGTTCTCTCCCCCACAGCCCTTGTGGAGGCATGGCTCCTATTGTACTGCTGCCCAGTTTCTGTTTTTGCATGGCGGAGAGGGTCATGAGCCACCTCCTGAGGGGATAGCCCTTATCACCCAGCAACCATCCATCCAGCTGGGCTGGAGCACTGAAGAGCCTTGACAGCTGGGAATGTCTGAGGTTGTAGGCATCGTGGGAGCTGCCTGGGTATCTTGTACAGACTTGTAGAATCAGCATCCCGTGATCACACACTATCTGCACGTTCATGGAGTGGAAGCCCTTCCTGTTGATGAAGGCACCGGCCTCACCTGCTGGCACCTTGATGGCCACATGTGTGCAGTCTATTGCACCCTGGACACAGGGGAAGATGGCAATAGCCGCGAAGCCTCTGGCTTCCTGTGCCTGAATTGCCTGGTCCCAATGGAAGTGGATGAAGGTCAATGCACACCTGAACAGAGCATCTGTAACCTGCTTGACACAAGTGTGGGCAGCTGATTGGGAGACACCGCAAAAATCACCCACTGAGCCCTGGAAGGAGCCAGAGGCATAGAAGTTGAGGGCAGCTGTGACCTTTAGAGCCACTGGCATGGGGTGTCCACCCACACAGTTAGGGGAGATCTCAGGCCCAATCATCTGACAGATATAGTTCACTGTCTCCCTTGAGAGGCAGAGCCTCCTTTGGCACTGCACCTCAGACATATTGAGGTAGCTGCTTCGCCACCTGTAAACCTTGGCAGCAGGATAGTGGTGTCTTCTGCAGCCCCTTCCGCCTTAGACTTGGCCCTGCATCCCTTGTACCTACGCCTCTCCTCCCAAAGGTGGCTCCCCTAGAAGCTGAATGTGCACTCCTGGCCTCCTCCCCCTTCTAGCCCTCTCTTCCTCCTCAGAGGAGGTGCCTCCAGTGGAGAGTTCAACTTCATTCCCAGGCCAAAGGGAGGCTTCCTGAAACCTGCAGGCCCAGAAACAATTCTTCACTGCAACCTGAAGGTTGTGAGTCCAGTCCAAGCAGCTGGTATGTGTTTTGAAGTATTGCAGATCACACAGGCAAGTATCAGTAACTTTGCAAATTAAATATTTGACAGAGCACACTCGCGACCCCACTGACCCCTCTTATCCCACCCGTGGATGAGGTTTATACAAATGTCTCCTACCCACCTGCCCGTTGCGCCCGTGCGATGAACCGTCGATCGCAGGGCACTGAAAAATCGTCGTTAATTGGCGCCTCAAGGGCCTTAAGTGGCCCATTAATTAACGGCAGGCACGCATTGGATATCATCATGCGCCTGCCCGACAAAATATCATGATGGCGCGCAGTGACATCGGGACACTCGCTCGACATCACCGTGCGTCATTTTACACATTGGCGTACGGGCCCCTCCTCTGTACGTCAACGGGAAAATTCTGCCCATTATTTATGTGTAAATTTGCACTGTGGCTCCTGTGAATTGGCTGTGCAAAGTTGGCCAGGTCACCCATTTTTCAGATGTGTCACAGGTATGGACTCTCCATCCTGGCAGGGCCTTAAAAATGAGTTTATCAATATTTTCAACAAAATAAATGATACTTTAATAAATATAGGGGTTGAAATGAATGCTAACATCATGGTATGCAAACATTCTATTTCTGTGGAGGCATTAACAAAGTTAAATTAAATAGAATAATGGCTCTGTTAAAATAGTAGGTAGAATTAATCATGTGTGTAATAACATTACTCCTGGTATTTTCTACCCTTTAGATATCAATCTCATTACAAAAATGGTCATTGAGAGCTAAGGTTATGACTGGGGATTTTCCAGCCGTGCTTGCTGCCGGGACCTTCCAGTCCCACCAAAAACCAATAGACTTTTGGTTGGGCTGCCGCATCCCCCATGGGGGGTTCCACTACAGTGGGGCAGGAAAATCCTGGCCTTTTGTGTATTATATCAATTTCAATGGAGCAGCGTTTTCTCCCTGAAGTTATGTTATGACCAATCAATAGTTTTGATGATTCTTATGTTTTGGGAGCTTTTCATCATTTTTCCACTGGAAGAGTTTGGAAAAGAGTAGCATTTAGTCATTTACCACAAAATTGCTCAGAACTGATCTTGCTCAACCAGCATTACTTTAAGCAATATTATGGCCTTTGGCTTTTTTTAAAACAAAGTATATTGGCACTAATTTATAAAAACATTGAAATCAGAGGTTGTTAAAAGGCTGATGAGCTAGATATGAAAATTGTTTCCACTAAGCCTGCAGTCTGCTAATCTGCCACACTGACTGATAACCCTCGCACCCATTGGCCTAGAAATTTTGGCACGCCGACTTTTTGCACAATTGGGGTGGGAGGGTGGGGTTGCTTGGGCACAGGGTACAATTCCTGTGTCTGAATGGTGAAGCCCTGACGTAACTCCATTATTAGCATCCAACCTCATTTCCATGAAGTGGGCAAGCTGCAGAGAGTAAGAGGCAGCTCACCTGATGAAGTGTAGTCACAGAGAGGACCACTCTTGGGTAAGTTATGAAGATGGGAGTGGGGTGGGCTGGTGTGGAGATGGCTGGATATGGGAGGATCACTAGAAAGCAGGTGAAGGTATGGGGAGGGGAGGTTGAATTGGTAGGTTGGAAGGGATGGCCATTATCTGGGACAATTGGTAGTCAGGAGGGGGTTAAGTGTGTGTGGGGCCGGGGGGTGTGGGGTGGTGGGCAGTGTGCAGATCACTAGCTACATTGGTGGCTGGAGATGTTGTAGAGTTGGGTGATTGGTAGCTGCAGCAGCATCAGTTCATCTTCTTTTATTGTTGGGAGGAGTCCTCCTGCTAATCCCAGTTCCACATTGAGTTAATTATATATTTTTAAAAACTTGCCTTGTTGGTTGAGGCCCAGCAGGATGCCCCCTTAAGAACTGCCTGTTAGGCTGCATGTAAGCCTGGTTTTCTTATGGCTGGTGTTGGTGTTGGCTGCTTTTGGGCAAACCAATCTGGCGATGGGAGCTCAAATAGGTGTTAGGTCCCTTTTTTGCATATGCAAAAGATCTCTTGCCAGTTTCAGTTACGAGCAATGTACAAAGGTCATGTGGCCTTGACCAATAGGGCTGCTGGTGCACTTAGTAACATAGGAACAGGAGAAGGACATTCAATCTCTCAAACCTATCCTGCCATTCAATGGTCTGGATTTTACACTCTTTCTGTTGGCAGGTTTGAAGACAGTATGAGGGGCGCATGAAATCCAAAGGGTGGCCTACCGGTCCACCCCTGCCCCACTGCAATTTTACCAGTGGTGAGGGTGGTGTTGGGCAGTTAATGCCCACTAAAGGGCCTCATTCCATTGCTGCTTGAATTTAATGGACGTTGGTGGAGGTTTATACCAAGCGCCCAGCTGAACACATTTACCTCCGTGGGTTAGTGGTGGGTGCGGGGAGGTCCTTCTTTAACTAGCTCCTGAGCCCAGGGGCCACCCCTAAAAGTTGTTACCCCCAAGTTCCTCTTCCCCAATGTCCCCACTCGCCTTGGTGAGACTCCCAAACTGTTCCCTGATCCAGTGCAGTTCGCCTCCTCAAGCCCCAAGTGCAGTACTAGTGGTGGCCACTGCTCTCTGTGGTGCTTCTGGTATTGGAGAGTTGCTAAAACCTGATTGGCTGGCAGGTCTCTGAGGTAGGACTTCCTGTCCCTGAAGGTTAGGAATCCTTCCTCCAGTGCATTAACAGTCAATTGGCTGTTCATCTGCTGGGCGGGCTCCCCCATCCCCAACTGTTTAGTGGACCACGGTTCCCTGCAAGATCCAGCCAATGGGTTCATGTGTATGCTAACTCCATCCATCCACCTTATCTATAACCCTTGGCTAACAAAATTGTATTGATTTCAGATTTAAAATTGAGCTCGCATGCATTCCTTTTCGTAGGTGAGAATTCAATACTTCTACTCCCCTTCTGCATGAAGAAGTGTTCCCTAATTTCCCTCTTGACTGGTTTAGTTCTGATTTTAAGGTTACATACCTTTGTCCTAGACTGCACCCCGACAGGAGAAAGTGTTTTGGTCTATCAGTTCCTTTCAAAATCCTAAAACCTCGAACACATCACTCCTTAACTTTCTATATTCCAGGGGTTACAAACTTAATTTATGTAATTCCTCCAATAATCTAACCTTTGGTGCCTTGGTAACATTCTGATGAATCTGTGCTGCACTTCCTCCAAGGTAAATCTATCCCTTCTAAGTGCTGTGCCCAAAACTGTAAACCAGATGTACTCCAGATGTGGCCTAACAAAGGTTTTGTATAACTGTTGCGATAGATCCTTCCTTTTATATTCTAGTCTGCTGATTACCATATATGTTGCATATAAGACACACCAGGATTTTGGAAAGAAATATCCAGGAAAAAATATTTTAGTGCATATATGTAGCTAATAACATTTACCATCACAGAACAAAGACAACAAAGTAGCATGAAGTTTTAATATAAAACATTTACATTATGGAACAAAAACAGGAATGCAGCACAGAGTTTAGCTATTAAAGTTTACCATTACAAAACAAAAACAATAATGCAGCATGAAGTCTTAATGATCGTAGAAGCTGAAAGTTTCCTTAGTACTGCTGGCACACTCATCATCACTGGTGTTATGTAAACTGTCACTTTCTTCAACTAGTATGTCATCTTCACTACCATCGAGGGTGTAGCTGATTTCTTGAATCACGACACAATTATCTCATGTTTCGCTAATTACCATGAACTTCTCACCCACTCACATGCCTATGGAATGCTGGGTTGCTTCATTTACCGTGTTGGTATCAAATCCTGACTTGGAGTCTCCATCCATCCGGTCCACTTCTCACACGTGCATTAAATGATTTGTCCATTAAAACACCCGGGGACTGTAATTGGCTAATAAGACTGCTTGGAATTACAGCCAGCTGTGTCTTTAATTGTGCAACTTCCCTCTTCGTGGCCTCGGTTACATATGTCCAGAACTGGTTGCCCAATAATAGGGCTTTTTTTTTAAGAGGGCCACCTGAACATTTCAACTGCACTTTCTCCAGGCACAATTTCATCCTTTCTTCATTCATCCATCACATAGGGTGAACTTGAACAAGAATTACATTGGAATTTCAACCTTTTATGTTCTTTATCTCTTAAAGATCAGTAACGGTGGCAGATTTTTGCCATCAGAATATCATGCCAAAATGATAATGTAGTTGATCTTTTTCTGGTAAGATGTTTTACTGGTATTATTTTAACACTTTTAATGTCCATAGTCTTGTTTGATAAAACATTGAAAGTTAGGGGAACTTTATCCAAATTATCTATCTGTCCAAGTTGAAAATGTGTTTTTTTTTCTTTGCATTATTCAAAAACCTGTGTAATTTGCTTTGCATTTGGCTAGCATCTCCTGGTTCTAGTAAGCATGTTTAGCCTGTGCCTTTTCATAAATCTGTAGCACCAATAGAGTCCCAATCTGTTAACTATTGTTATTGTTAACTCCGCTTGTTACTGCTATTCTTCTTGCTTCACATATAATCGTTTAGTAGATAAAGAAATGTAATTTTTGCTGTGCTCTATTATTCAATTTTTCACCTCCTCTTCCATCTATGGTTACTTTCAGAACACCTACAAAAAGCGTACTTGCTCTTTTCTATTTTCACTAGTTCTTCCTCTTGCTTCTTCCATTCCCATATCATTTCCTCGGTTGGAGGAAGACCAAAATGCCTTTCAGCTACTCTATTTCCATGCTCTTTGACATAATCTCAGTTATCGTAAAAGGAAACTTTTTTGTTTCACAACAAATTTACAAGAAACCCACAACCAATTAGTCGTATCATCATCACTGTACATAACTCCAAAACACGTGCTAATGACTTGTGTATGGGGTAACTTCGGATCTAGGATACACATTAATTTTAGGTGGCTTTTTTCCAGAAAAATGTGCATCTTATAGTCTAATAAATATGGTACAAAAGCTAAATTTTGATAAGCCTTTTGATTCTTTTTGTACCTGACTACTAAATTTTAGTGATCTGTGCACATGGACCTTGCTATGTCTTTGGGCCACCACTGTTCCTAATTATTCACCATTTTAAAAACACCCTGATCTATCCTTTTATGATCTGAAATAGGTGGCCTCACACTTCACTGTGTTGAAATCCATCTGCTACAGTGTTGCCAAACGATTTGGTCTATCAATGTCTCTTTTTATCTTCTGCTTCTGTTTATGCTATTTTCTTAAGGCACCATTCTTTGTATCATTGGCGATCTCAGATATAGATCTCTTTTATATTATCATTAATAAAGGAAGAACACTGAGAGACAATATACGGGTACAATTTTAAAGCGGGTGCGGGAGTTTATACGTGCATAAATCATTGATTTATGCAATTAAGAAAGCATACAGCATCCTAGGCTTTATTTATAGGGGAAGCAAGGAAATTATGCTAAACTTGTACAAACACTGGTTTAGCCTCAACTGGAGTATTGTGTCCTGTTCTGGGTGCCCCACTTTAGGAAAGATGTGAAGGCATTTGAGGGAATGCAGAAAAGACTCTGGAGAATGTTCCCAGGATTGAGAAACTTCAGTTACATAGATTGGAGAAGTTGGGACTGTTTTCCTTGGAGAAGAGAAGGTTGAGAGGAGATTTGATAGAGGTACTCAAATTCATGAGGGGTCCAGACAGAGTTGATAGGGTAAAACTGTTCCTATTGGTGAAAGGATTGAGAAAAAATGGGCACAGATTTAAGATAATTTGCAAAAGAAGCAATGACAACACAAAGAAAATCTTTTTCACACAGCAAGTAGTTAGGATTGGGAATGCACTGGCTGACAGTGTGGTGGAGGCAGGTTCAATCAGTCAAGAGGGAATTGGATTGTTAGCTGAAAAGGAAGAATGTGCAGTGTTATGGGGAGAAGGCGCGGAGTGGCACCAGGTAAATTGCTCCTATGGAAAGTGTTATGTTCCTTTTGTCGGGTTGCTTTGCTCGCAAGCACAGTTGCACACTATCTACAGGTGGGTCAGTTGGCAAACAATATACTGCAGATGAAGCGACCCTCAACTATTTACACAAATAAACTACTTACAAATTCAGTCTTTCTGGAGGTTTCTTCAAACGTGTCAAACATCGTAGTGCTACGACTTCAGATGGTTTATTTGAGGCCTGCCTCTCAGGAGTCATCTGTCCACTAGGCACTCCTGTAGGAACCTGTAAGTTTGTCTCTTCGATTTTCTAAGGCTCAATGGATCCTATAGGTACTTCCGAACCAAAGGGAATTCCTTCCACATGTGGTGTAGACTCAAATGGGAATGCTTTTACCCTCTTTTGAGCCCAATCGCATGCACTCCTGCTGCCCCTCCCCTCCAAGTTCAAGAATATGAAGGTCAACTGTCAGGAAGGTTCTCAAAATCAGGATGTGGGCAGGGCTAAATTCAACACAGTATGATTAGCTTTCTGTTGTGTAAAACAAAAAATCAGAGCCTTGTCAGTAATTCCGCTTTTTCTTCCTATGTGTTGTCTTTTGATGGGTTTTCTTCTTGGCAGCACTGACTTTAATCTTGGCCTTCTTTTCAATTTCCCTATTGGTCAGACTAGACTTAAGGTATAAACTCAATTTGAGTGAACTCGATGGTTGAGTCTTCCAGCATTTCCTCATCTGTCAGCTCCTTTGAAAACTCAGGGGTCTCTATTTTTAAAGCTTCTTGGCTTTTACATAGCTGATTCTTCAGCTCTTCCATTTCTTTTTTATATTTGTTAGTTGTATCCTGGAGAATTAAACATTGTTGTGTTTTTTTGGCTAATTTCTTCTTTATCCTGGCCAGGGATATACTGAAATTTTTCTGTTCTTCCTCATACCTTCTTACTGGTATGACTTGGGATCTGAGGGAAATTTGTGATATGCGAAAGTCCTTCAGCAGGTTTTCTTTTTCTTTTTCTTTCTGGTGGTTACTGACTTCAACTCAAACTCTGTCCTGAAGCATCACCTCTACGAGTTCCTTTTGTTGAGTTTTTACTTTACATGCTCCTTTTTCCAAACAGTAACATTTCCTGCTTCTGATTGAGATCTCAGTTGTCTCTCAAGATTAATCTCTCTTAATCAGTTTCTTCCGAGGAGACTAGTCCTATGCCTGCTGTCACCTTTAGGGGTAGATTAACAGACTGATTTCTGTACTGTACTGGGACCTTGCATGTACCTCTTACTCGTATGCCTTCACCAGTATACATCTTTAATTTAGCATCTGACTTTTCCAGATTTAATGGGTGGTCTCCTCCATTTAGATATTTGAATGTATGTTCCCCTATAACTGTTGTGGATGCCCATGTATCCACCTCCATTCAGATGGGTTTTCCGTTTTCTTCAACAGTCACATAGATTGGCTCTCTTTTACCCATTTTTAAGTTGTGTAGTGAATAAATATCTGTTTCCTCTATTATGTGGATTTCACGATTTCTACCTTTTTGTTTAAAATTTTGTCTCAATCTGTCTTTACAATATCACATAATGTGCCCATTACGATGGCAGTAGAAACACTCAATTCTTTTAAATTGTCATTCGTTTGCAGGTGTCTAGTTCCATTTCTGGCATTATTAATGTGGGTTTTCTCTGTTAAATCATTGCTTTTTGCTAGTCTGTTAATGGTGGCTGTTTCTCGCCTTTCTGCGGAGCTCTGCGCTTCTGTACCATTTTAACCGGTGCTTCCCTCCTGATGTGATGGACAGCGCCATTTTGTGCTCCCTTGGTTGCTTCTGAATCCCTGACTGCACTTTCCATTGCGAGCACCAACTCCAGTGTCTTGCTGAAGTCTAAATTCATTTCTGACAACAACCTTTTTTGAATGGCGTCTTCATTAACCCCACATGCTAATCAATCTCTTAACATGTCGTTGATTGACATCCTGAACTCTCAGTGCTCTGTCAGTTGTTTTAAGGCTGCTATATAGGAAGCAACACCTCAAATTAAATTTAAAATGCTGCGTTGTTACTCAGGATTTTGGCTGAAAGTGGCTTTTCACGAGGTTTACCAACCCTTCAAAGCTCTTGGGATCTGGGGTGTTGGGTGTCGTTAGACTACAAATTAGGCCACATATTTTACTACCACATGTCGATAAGAGGATCGCCCACCTCTTATCCTCCCCCGATATGTTGTTGGCCTAAAAGAAGAATGCGAGGCATTCATTGGTGGTCTGATCAAATGGTTCAATATGGCCAAACTATGGCATACAGGAGGGAGATAACTTCACTGATTATGGTGAGGGCTGTACTTACAATTGACCATGGGAAAATGGCCTCCTTCGATGCTGTAACAATTCTGTGATTTTGCTCATAGCTAAAGGGAGGCAGAGATCATATTTGTAATTTTAATTAAAAACCAGTCTCTTGCTTTTTGAGACATGGGTGCTGATTATAGCATATTACCAACATATTCATTGTAATTTACAAGGTGATATTGTACATTGTTAAGTGAACAAAACTTTGATGAAATGTTATTTTAGAAATAATTAAACAAAAAGTAGATGGGGGGAAATACGTAATCACATAATTTTGGCTCATATAAGATACTGAATGAGCTTGATTTTTTATAACTATACAATCATGTTGGTTTTAGAGATGATTTCTGATCAAGTTGAAATACTGGAGGCTGCAGCAAGTCTGGTTAAGTTAACCTTTGAAGCTTGGAAAAATCCTTCCAAAAATGGGTACGACTTATACGCTGAGTATAAAATATGAATGAATGGCCAATGTTGGTGTAGCTGATCGCTGTCGAAATTTGAAAAACATAATACCAGAAATCCAAATTAAATCAATATGTCACATTTTACTAAATGAGATAATCTTACAAGGATGGTTTGAACCACAACCATAATGCTATAAAAACTGTCAAATTCATCGCCTTCGGCATTCAATGCAATGAGTTCATCAAATTCATCCTGAGTCACTTAGGCTATAGCATCATTGTAAGGATCCCACTCTGGATCAGAAGTAGTGCTTTCACTTTCAGAATCGTCCCTCCACAACAAATCATCTTACTTACCGTCCATTGAATTGGATGTTCCACATTTTTTGAATAATCTAACGACAGTTTGTGCCTTAAAAGCATCCCATGATTCCCGGGCATTTCAATCATGTGGTCAATGTGAAATAATAGGCACTTATGTTTTTGCTGCTGTCTGATGATGGATTGCTGGAAACTGATAATTTTGGCGTCAAGGTCTTTTGGTCATCTCTGAGTGATTTTGGTCTTCTGCTGCAACACTAGATATTTTCATTCCATAAAGCGGCTACACCAATTTGCAGGACTTGGGGTTTGACTTAGCATTTAAATGCTTTGCATTTCTGCTAATATGTAATCATTCTAAAGATTTTCAAGGACCCATTCCAATTCATGTTTCTCAAGATCGGGCCAGTGACTAGTTTCTGTTCTGATGGTACATTTGGTCTTGGGCATCTTCTTCAGGGTGGATTCCTTCTCCTTCCATTCTCACACCAGTTTTTCACTGACACTGAATTCCCTCCCTGCAGCACAGTTATTTGAAGAATTAGCAAATGTTATGACTTCTAGCTTGAAACCAGCTTTGTGCTTCATTCTTTTTGCAGGATGACCCATTTTTGTTTGTGTTGCCAAATGCGGTCTGCTTTGTGTGGTTGTGTCTTATATTTCTGCACACCTACATGCCAACACGGCCTATAATGCCTGCTTGATCCCATGTGCTAACTTATAAGGTGAGTATAACCCTAAACATGTACTTCTGAGCTGTAAAATGAGTGGTGGTGTGCGGCTAACACGCCAAGTATAGGCCTAAACATGTATTCTTGCACCAAAGATCATATCGGCTGCGATCTACAGTATGGATTTTAAAGCCACAGGAAAATAAAGCAGTTATTCAAATTATTCATCACACCTCAGTAGAGATCAGATTAAAATGGAAGATTTCTGAATGAGTAGTATACTTTAAAGTACACGTGTGAATGCAGAGGTTTGGAATTCAGGTGTTAAAGCAATCATAATTAATTCAGAAATTCATCCAAAGGCAGGATTTTCAGAAACCATTTTAAATTCTCAATCAGGAAAAAGAGGAATTATTGAATAGTGCTGTACTAGAGATATAACTATGGAAACTTCTTGCTCAGTTCAAGGAATAACTATGAAGAATACAAAGAACCATGTATAATGTATGAAGAGGTTGCTTTATATCAGTCTGAATGATCATTTGATTCACTTTAACTTGAGAAGAAGACATCCAATTTTTGATGTGGAGTATCATCAAATTCCAAACCAAAGGATTACAAATTTAGCAGTTGTTTTCTGAAAGCATTTTGTGTTAGTGGTGTAATAAGGATTATAAATGTGGCTAAAGACAGAGGCTGGGGAAGGGTATGGAAGGCCAAGGCTTGACTGGGAGGGGTGGAGCTGTGTGGCAATGGAGCCAGGGGAAAGGGTGCAGGGAGACACGTTGCTGGAGGGGTGGGCGTGGCTGACTGGGGAAGAGAGCACAGAGACACATGGAGGATGACTGAGGAAGAGGTGGGGGAGGGATGACTGGGGAAGAGAGCACAGAGACATATGGAGGATGACTGAGGAAGAGGTGGGGGAGGGATGACTGGGGAAGAGAGCACAGAGACATATGGAGGATGACTGAGGAAGAGGTGGGGGAGGGATGACTGGGGAAGAGAGCACAGAGACATATGGAGGATGACTGAGGAAGAGGTGGGGGAGGGATGACTGGGGAAGAGAGCACAGAGACATATGGAGGATGACTGAGGAAGAGGTGGGGGAGGGATGACTGGGGAAGAGAGCACAGAGACACATGACTGGGGGTGGATGGGGTGCAATTAGTTGGGGCCAGAAAGCATAGACCATCCTGGGCAATAGTGCAAGATGTAGTCAGGACCAGAAAGCAGAGACAGTCCTGGGGATTTGCACCATAATTTAGAGGGCTGTGCTTGGCACACCTGTCCTCACCTCAGTTGTGCCCAGCATGGTGCACAGGGCGTTGTCATTCCCTCACACACTTTGGTCCTGGGGATTGGCAGCTTGATACTGTGCCACAAATGACACAGTCACAGTCAGGGGAGACATCTGCAGCTTGTATATGGGAAACAGGTAATGTGGGGTGGGGGGTGGGGGGGGTTGACACTCAATGGTCTCATGGTGGGGGGGTTGTGGGTGGAGAATCTCAGTAAGTCACAGTGCAATGAGCCTCAAGATGGAAATGGGGTTAGGTCTATTTGGGACATCAGGACATCAATGTTAAACAGTTCCGTGGGGAGAACAGGGATACCAATGACAATGACTTTAGGGTTGAGGATTAGATGGGGAGGAAGGAGAGTGATTGGAGTGAGGGAAATGTGTATATGATGCTCTTCCAGCAAGATGGTAGGGTAATGTTACTTGTTTTATGTTCCAGAGACCTAGGGCAGAATTTTCTGCTTGATGTGCGAGGGATGGGCCCTGCATGTCAGCACATAAAATGATACACGTTGACATTGGGCGAGCGTCCTGACTTCACCATGCGCCATCACGATATTTTGCTGCTGGGCAGGCGTGCAATGAGGTTTGACGCACGCCCGCCATTAATTAATGGGCTAGTTAGGCCCTTAAATCGGTAATCGATGCCTGTGTGATCTTCAGGTTGGTGGGCAGGCGGGTAACAGACTTTTCAATAAAGCTCATCCGCGGGCGGGATAAGAGGGGTCAGTGGGGTTGTCAATCTAGCCTGTGAGTATTTATTGCAGAACGTTTTTTAAACTTGCTGTGTGATCTGTAGCAGTTCAGAATGAATTCCAGCAGCTTTCTGTGTACTTTGAACATTCAAGTCACCACTCTGCAGTCAGTAATCTTTACCAGGCCTGCAGCTTTCTGGAGGCCTCCCGTTAGCCTGGGTATGGGTTCTGACATGTCCACTGCAGGCAGCTCCTCTGAGGAGGAAGGGAGGGCTGGAATAAGGAGGAGGCCAGGAGTGCACAATCAGGCTCCAGGGGAACCACCTTTGAGAGTACAGGTGCAGGCACAAAGGGACGCAGGGTCAAGAGGTAGTCCAAGGTGGAAGGGGCCACAGATGATGCCACTATCTTGCTGCCAGGGTATACAGGCGGAGAAGCAGCCACCTCAACATACCTGAAGTGCAGTGCCAAAGGAGGCTCCAACTGTCAAGGGAGACAGTACACTACATCTGTCAGATGATTGGCCCTGAGATCTCTCCTAACTGTGCGGGTGGACACCCCATGCCAGCGGCTCTGAAGCTCACAGTTACCCTCCACTTCTATGCCTCTGGCTCCTCCCAGGGCTCAGTGGGTGATCTTTGCAGTGTCTCCCAATCAGCTGTGTACACTTGTGTCAAGCAAGTCACAGATGCTCTGTTTAGGCATGCATTGACCTTCATCCACTACTGTTGGGACCAGGCAAGTCAGACACAGCGAGCCAGAGGCTTCACGGCCATTGCTGGCTTCCCCCATGTCCAGGGTGCAATAGACTGCACACATGTGGCCATCAAGGCGCCAGCCTTCGTCAACAGGAAGGGCTTCCACTCCATGAACATGCAGATAGTGTGTGATCACAGGATGCTGATTCTACAAGTCTGTGCAAGGTACCGAGGCTGCTCCCACGATGCCTACATCCTCAGACGCTCCCAGGTGCCAGGGCTCTTCAGTGCTTGATGGGTGGCTGCTGAGTGACAAGTGCTATCCCCTCAGACATGTCTCCATCATCCAATATCAGAATCTGAGCAGTGGTTTAATAGGAGCCACACCTCCATAAGGGCTGTGGTGGAGAGAGCCATCGGTCTTCTCAAGATGCGCTTCCGATACCTGGACTGCTCACAGGGTGCACTCCAGTACCCCCCAGATCGTGTGTCAGTGATAGTGATTGCATGCTGCGCTCTCCATAATCTTGTGCTGGAAAGGGGGGATGCAGTGGATGATGAAGATGTTGACGCAGTGGATGCGGCTGCACAGGATTAGTCCAGTGCTGATTCTGAGGATGAGAAAGCACAGGGGAATGATGAGGGGCTAAATGCTGACCCAGGACTACACCAAGGAGGCAGAGACACCCGGGAGACTTTAATCCAACGAACCTTAAGCTAGCTCCACAGAAATGGATCAGGAGGACCAGCCTTGCCAGGTGCTTCCATACTTGCCACTTAAGTGCTAGATCTGCCACTTCATCAGCTGAAACTAAGGGCTTTGGACATAAACTTCAATGTCCACTCAAACACTCATGACATGTATGTAAAACATAAAATGCAGAACAAAGGAGCCACCCTCAGCCATGGTAACACATCTGGCTTTAATTTTCACCATCATAATGTCACACAAAGTCAAACCAAAATATTTTTCAAGCATAAACAAATAATAATTCCCTAATCTAGGGCCAACACAAAGGCACCAGCGAAAAACCCATGCTGTGCCTAAGGTGCCTTATGCTGACATTTCTGGCTGCTACGTCTTGGTGCTGCCCCATCGCTCAGAGTGGCATCTGAGACAGCCTGCTGACTCTGCTGTCCTTTTGGCCTCGATGACTTTGGCGGCTGTCCTCTGGCCTAAAGAGCCTGTGCTGGCCTCGCCTGTGAAGGAGCTGCCAGGTCTACAGCTGGCATCTCTCCACTCGTCGCAGTCTCACCTGATGAAGTGGTCACTGGGGGAGGGGCGGAGCAGCTGTTGCCCTCATCCGGAGTGCCGTGAGAGGAGTCTGCCGACGTGAGATTGCTCCAGACCTCCCTGCTCACCATTGATGGATGGGCAATGAGTTAGGGAGCTTGAAGCCTACACCATCTCCCACATTGGCAATGACCAGCTGTGGCCACTGGCACCGTGAGGGCTTGCAGGTGCGAGCATAACCCCAGGAGAAGCTGCTTGTTCTCCTGGAAGCCCCTCTCCACAAGGGTTGCCACTCTCCATGGAGGAAGCATGATGCTCTGACATGAGGCTCATGAGACTCCTCCATCAAGGACACCAAGCGAAGCATAGTCTCATGCAATGCTCCCAGATGCTCCTGCACACCCAGCTGCATTTCCTGCAGCTGCTGTGTCGCAGACAACTCCAGAGGCGCATCATCACACACCAACTCAGCATGTGCCTGGTCCCCTGCGGTCCTCTGTCTGCTGGCGCCATCGGCACTCTCTGTCTCTGCCAGCGCCTGCAGTGATTGTGACGTGCTCTTTCCACTGTGCCCCGGGACACTAGCTGATGTTACAATGCCCACCGATGTGCTGGTATCTGTGCTGCCTTTCTGAAATGTTGTGATGCAGGCGACAGTTGAGGGCCCTCAGGTGTGAGAGGGGACATCTGGAACTGCTCCTGGTGGACAGGCTCTGATGATGCTGAAATTAACAACAAGGACAGTGGATCAGTTAGCGTGCACACACTGACACACTTCATCCCTTTCTCCCCGGCTCTTCATGCACTCAACCTTGCAGAACCTATGGAGATGAACATTGGTGGGGTGGCAAATAGTCAGGAGGAGATCCTTACATTACAGGAGGATACAGACAGGCTGGTCAGATGGCCTAAGGAATGCCAAATGGAATGTTATGTGGATAAGTGTGAGGTGATGCACTTGGACAGGAGAAACAAGGTAAGGGAATACACAAGGAATGGAAGGACCGTGGAAAGCAAGGAGAATCAGAGGGACCTTGCTGGGCATGTTGACAGGCCCGTTAAGGTAGCGGGACAGGTACATAAGGCGTTTAAGAAGGTAAATGCCAATTTGCCTTTATTAGCCGAGGAATAGAATATAGGAACAGGGAGATCATGTTGCAAGTGCAGAAAACGCTGCCTAGGCCACAGCTATAGTTCTGTGTGCAGTTGTGATATGCACTTCGCGGGAGAGATGTGATTGGAGTGGAGGGAGTACAGAAGTCATTGACCAGGATGCATGCTGGGCTGGAGAGTTTGACTTATGAGGAGACATAGCATAGACAGGGGTTATGTCCCCTAGAGCAGAGGAGATTGAGGAGTGACATTAATGAGGTGTATAACATTATGAGGGGCATAGATAGGGTCGACAGAAATGAACTTTTCCCCTTTGTAGAGGGATGAGTAACCTGGTGGCATTGACTTAAGGTAAGGGGCATGAGGTTGACAGGTGAAGTGATGAGCAACTTTTGGACACAGTAATGTGGGATGCACTGCCTGAAAGGGTGGTGGACGCAGAAACCCTCCTAACATGTTATAAGTATTTGGATGTGCAGTTATGATGCCATGGCATACTAGGCCATGGGGATAGTGTCGGAAATGGGACAAATGACTTTGGAAGGTGCTTGATACGCGCATCCTCAAGGGGCCGAGTGACCTTTGTCTATGACCCACACCTCTGACTCTATCAGCCTGTGAATGAGCAATGTTGCAACAATAACGATTCAAACAATCAACAGTGCTATGGATGGTGAGAAGACAGAGCTATGTCACTGTTGACCTCAAATACCTGGCCGTTCCACCCCAGCCTCACTGACACCAGTGGACCTGGGTGCATGGTGCCTCTCAAGCTCCAGGGCCTCCTGCTAGAAGCAGCTTAAAATCATGAGCTGGGCCTGGCCGCCTCCAGTCCATGAACGCTCACATGCATTATGAGCATTCTTCTTCTGAAAAACAGAGAAGACCATTCATTGTGGCTAATCGCATATGGACTTTGTACGCGCAAGCTACACCCCAACCACAGTGGCCCATCTCTGGCCTCCAGTGCCTCCTCTTCCCACTACTGCTGATTAGTCACACAAAGATCGTACGCCTGCTCCCAACCCCCCCCAACATCCACCTTGGACACATTCTGCATCCATCACTTTAGGAAACACATGGTCTTAGCTCCCATAGCAAGGAGACGCAACTACGTGCAGCATTGAGGGCAGCAAATGGCTCTTGGCCACGAGACCTTGAGGCTCCCCTTCCACCATCTCATCACCGTGAATAGGACATGTGTTGGAGTTCTGAGTATGTGCCTAGTTGCACCTCCTGTGGGTTGTCCCCAGACTAGTCCTGTATGACTAAGAGCAACACATGGTGCAGTGGAGAACTCATCTCCTCATGAACCACCCAGGCTGATGTAAGCATGGGCACTATCTGCTTGCCCACCCAGCGTACGAGAAATGCCCAACATGATTCAATGCTTGGTTGTTGGCGGGGGGCCCTCAAAGGCTAAGGGTACCTGCTGGGTTAAATGCCCTATGCCAACATGGTACTGACCCTCTCAGAGCGCAACAAATTGTTGAAGCGCTTATGGCACTGGATCCAGGTGCACCGCACCACGTTGCGGGAGTTCACCACCTCCTCACATGCACGTTTGGTCATGTGGGGGACTCCTCCCATCTGGGGGACCAACACCTCCCACTGTGCTGCCATCTCCTGCAAGGCAGTCATCAGAAAAGCGAGGGGCACATTGGCCTCCTGCTGGCCTACCCTGCAGCCTGCCCTGCTCCAGTGGCAGATCCTGCAGCCCACCCTGCTCCTCTGCCCTTCCCTCCAGCGTGCCGTGCTCAGCAGACCCCCTGCAGTGTGATCTCGACATGGCCATTGTGAGCGGCCTCCAGGAGGCTGCCAGGCCTTCCTTTAAACAGGCTGCCAGGTTGCCATTGGACTCGCGGTCTGTACACACCCGCTGCAGCCCGCATACTCTCGTTATTCATGGGAGTTGAAAATGCACTGGGTGGGCTTTAGTTGGCCCGTCTGCGCAAAATGGTGGCACGGCCCCGATCGCAGGTGCCAATCGGGTCCGCACCTGTCTGCGGCCGGTCCTGCTCCACCCGCCTGCCAAATGGAAAATTTTGGCCCTAGGCTCTAGGGACATGGGTTCAAACCCCATCATAGCAGCTGGTGGAATTTAAATTCAGTTAATAAATCTGGAATATAAAAAAGCTAGTCTCAGTAATGTTGACTTTGAAACTATCATCAATTGGCTTAAAAACCCATCTGGTTCTCTAATGTTCTTTAGGGAAGGAAACTGCCACCCTTGCCTGGTGTGGCCTAAATGTGACTCCAGACCCACAGCAATCTGGTTGACTCTTAACTGCCCTCTGAAATGGTCTAGCAAGCCTCTCAGTTCTAGGGCAATTATGGATGGGCAACAAATGCTGGCCTTGCCAGCGATGCCCACATCCCATGAAAGAATAAAATAAAAAGATGGGAGGAACTTCAAAGGTCACAGTGAGGTGGGCGGGGCGATTGGGCACTGGTCTTATAATAAAACCTCAGCACCACATTTTTCAAGTTGATCCAATGACATAGTTGAAAAACAAAAAAAATGAAAAAAACTGCCAAGGGAGGGCACTCAAGGCTTGTGGGAGGAGTCAACTACTGCACTTTTGGGCCAATTGAAGGGGTACCTTACTAATTTCCACTTTACCAAATGGAGGGGAGGCAGAGCTGAGACATGTTAGGAACAGTCAAATGCCAATTAAGGGATTGTGGTGCCTTAACTCATTCTTGCGCATTCTTGTGAGAGCCTCTACCCAATGGGGGCCATTTTTGGATTGGTTTCCAAAGACCCTTTGTCCCTCTCTAAGAAAATTGCAATGGTCAGAAAGAACCAACTGTAAAGGGGCAATGGCCAAAATGCATATGTCTAATGTCCCAAATATCTCCAGATCTCACAGATGCCAGATTCAGGCTTTGCACACCATGTATACCATTCCCCCACCCGCTAAATACTGTCATAACATTAATGCAAGTTGGGGCAATTGTGTAATCCAATGGATTCAGTCTGACAGTGCCCTGACTGAGGCTGCTATTGCCTGGCAGCATTCAGTCAGATCCAAGCCCCTGTGTGAAAGACCTGTCATGTCTGTGGTGTTTGTGGGGAGGGTGCTGGGTGGGTGGATGGGGGAATGAAGCCCCTCACCCAGTCTTCATTCTGTGCCCTAGCCACCCTCAGTGCTTCCTCCAAGCGGTGTTCAACATGGAGTACTGATTCATCAGCCGAGGCGGGGCAGTAGGGGGGTGGTGCTGCGGTAGGTGGTAATCAGGAGGTTTCCTTGCCCATGTTTGACTGATGCCATGAGACTTCATGCCATCAAAAGTCAATTTTAAGAACTCCCAGGGCAACTCCATTCCGATTACATACTGCTGTACTGTCACCTCTGGTGGGTCTGTCCTGTCAGTGGGACAGGATATACCCAGGGTGTGGTGCCTAGCTCAATACTGAGTGATCCGTCCGGTTTCGTTCCTTTTTGCAGACTTCGTAGCGGTTTGATACAACTGAGAGGCTTGCTAGGCCATTTCAGAAGGCACTTAAAAGTCAACCACATTTCTGTGGGTCTGGAGTCACCTGTAGGCTACACCAGGTAAGGATTACAGATTTCCTCCCGTAAAGGACATTAGTGAACCAGGTGGGTTTTTATGACAATTGACAATAGTTTCATGGTCACCATTACCAAGACTAGTTTTTTAATTCCAGATTTATTATCTGAATTTAAATTCCACCAGCTGCCATGGTGGGATTCAAACTCGTGTGCCCAGAGCTTTAGCCTGGAGCTCTAGATTACTAGTCTGGTGACATTACTACTATGCCACTGCCCCATTTTCCATGATTAATTCCGCAGACTCACACTCTAGAGGACTTTTTTTTCCTTTTTAAATACCTGTAGAAACTCTTACTATCTATTTTTAGGTTTCTAGCTTTCTCTCATATGTTAATTTCTCCCTTCTTACTATTCCTTGCTGGTTTTTATTGTGAGGAACCTGCTTTTTGGAAAATTGGAAGGGTATTGAATTTTGGACACTGTCCCTCCTGAGTTGTTTTAAAAGTCTGCAAGTTCATTTCTGGGTTGTGAACAAGCTGTCTTTTTTCAAGAAACCACAGGTCAACAGCTAGATGACCAGCAAGACACCTGGTGAGAGAAGAGTTACTTTGTTTACCTGAATTAAAGTAAAACTGCTGTTGCCAGGCTACGGACTCTTGTTGATTGGTTGAAAACACCTGGCCTGAGAGAAGTGTTCTCTGCACATCTTATTTTGTCAGAGTCAGTGAGTGTGTGACTTGAGAGCAGGCTGCTGAAGAAGACTCTTTCTCCCTCCATCTCCCCCACCTTGTATTGCAGTCTGGAGTGAGTTAACCCTCAGTCAGAAAATTCTCATCAGAATAGAAGAAGAACAGAAGAAGAAGAACAGAATTCTCATCAGAACAGAATAGAATTTTGGCACAGACTAGAAGGGCCAAATGGCCTGTTTTCTGTGCTGTAGTGTTCCATGGTTCTAATATCAACTGTATTTTTAAAGTCTGTGAAGTTGTGACAAGCAAGAGTGATCAAAGAGTGTTTCACCAAAGATCCATCTGAAAGGACTTCCAGATACTGTGACCAGAATTCTGTTGGATCAATAGAGTTGAGAGCTTTTCGAATTTATCCTTTTAAAAACAGTACCTTACTCCAACCTCTATAGAGATCTTGTTTGTATTGTTGGTTTTGTGTTTGTGTGTGTATGGGTGATGGGATTTTTTTTAAGAAGGGAATTATTATACATGAGATTACAAATTGTATGTTAACCAGTTTTGCAACTTGTTTTAAAAGAGGTTTGTTTTTATAATAAATCAATTATTTATGTTTATTGAAAGGTAAACCATTTACCATTTTGGTCAGTGAATTAAACATTTACCTCAATTGTTACGATCTGTGAAGATGTGGGGCTAGAATTAACTGTGCACTCCTCCTGTACTAGTTGTAACATTGTATTCTGTCCAATCTTCTGACCTGCAGCTAATCTTCTCAGAATTGTATGTTTTTTTCTTTCAATTTGATACTATCTTTAACTTCCTCAGTTAGCCACAAATGTTTTTTCTTGCCCCAAAAGCTTTTCTTTCTTACAGAAATGTATCATTGCTGAGTGTCATGAAATATCTCCTTAAATGTCTGCCATTGCAACTCTGCGGACCTATCCCTTAACCTAATTTCTCAGTTCACTTTAGCCAGTTCTGTCTTCATAACTTCATAATTGCCCTTATTTCAGTTTAAAACATTAGTCTAAGACCTACTCTTCTCCTCCTCAAATTGAATGTGAAATTCAATCATGTTATGCTCATTGCTACCTAGGGCTGCCTTCACAATGAGGTCACTAATTAATCTTGCCTCATTGTACATTACCAGATCTAGAATAGCCTGCTCTCTGGTTGGCTTTAGAACATGCTGCTCTAAGAAACAGTTCCAAAAACACTCTGTGAACTCATCATGCGTGCTACCTTTGACGATCTGATTTGTCTAATCTATATGTAGATTAAAATCACCCATGATTACTGCTGTATCTTTCTAACAAGCCCCCATTTATTTCTTCCTGTATACCCATCCTACAATGTGGTTACTATTAGGGTGCCTATAAACTGCTCTTACAAGTGACTTCCTACCTTGACTTTTTCTTATCTCTACCAAAAATGATTCTACGTCTTAACCTTTAGAATCAAGGTCATCTTTCTCTAATGTACAAATTTCATCTGAAATTAACTAAGCTACATTTTCCTTTTCCTAGCTTCCTGTCTGTTAATAGGATCCAAGCTGGTTGGTGAAACAGAAACCAAGACACAGAGATATCTTTACTGAGACAGTTTATTGGCTTGTGCAGTCTCACAGCTCACCTTCTACACATCCCAGTGTCTCAGCTATCCCCTATTCAATGTGAGCTCAATTAATATCCATCATCTGTGTCTCTTAACCTTAACAATGTAATTAACAAACCATAACAATGTAATTTAACAAGGCATTAACACTGTCCTTCTGAAATGCCAGGTACCCTTGAATATTTGGCTTGGCCTAAATAGCCAAGTGGTTATGGTACTGGGTTTGTAACCCCAAGATCAAGAGTTCAAATCTCACAATGGCAAACTATGAAACAATGTAACTTCATCTGAAACAGATGGAAACAGGTTTACTCAAAAGAGTATCAAGAGTTCAAATCTCACAATGGCAAACTATGAATCAATGTAACTTCATCTGAATAGGAACAGATGGAAACGGGTTTGTACTCGAAAGAGTTACCCTTGAATATTCAGATCCCAGCCTTTGTCACCTTGCAGTCATGTCTCTGAAATGGCATAGAGTCATAGAGGTCTACAGCACAGCGAAAGGCCCTTTAGCCCATTGAGTCTGTGCCGGTCAAACAAGCACCTAACCATTCTAATCCCATTTTCTAGCACTTGGCCCATAGCCTTTGTATGCCATGGCATCGCAAGTGCACATCCAAACACTTCTTAAATGTTATGAGGTTATCTGCTTCTACCACCCTTGCAGGCTGTGAGTTCCAGATTCCCACCACCCTCTGGGTGAAAAATTCTTCCTCACATCCCCTCTAAACCTCCTGCCCCTTACCTTAAATCTATGCCCCTTGGCTATTGATCCCTCCACTAAGGGGAAAAGGTCCTTCCAGTCTACCCTATCTATGCCCCTCATAATTTTATACACCTCAATCATGTCCCTTCTCAATGTCCTCTG
The DNA here is from genome assembly GCF_017639515.1 of Carcharodon carcharias. Classification (NCBI taxonomy): domain Eukaryota; kingdom Metazoa; phylum Chordata; class Chondrichthyes; order Lamniformes; family Lamnidae; genus Carcharodon; species Carcharodon carcharias. The sequence continues at coordinate 63,906,874 of NC_054478.1, read as the reverse complement.
CTCCAGGAAAAATAACCCCGGTCTATCCAATCTTTCCTCATAACTAAAACTCTCCAGCCCAGGCAACATCCTGGTAAATCTCCTCTGCAGCCTCTCTAGTGCAATCACATCCTTCCTATAATGTGGATTCCAGAACTGCACGCAATACTCCAGCTGTGGCCTAACCAGCGTTTTATACAGTTCCAGCATAACCCGCCTGCTCTTAAATCCTCTGCCTCGGCTAATAAAGACAGGTATCCCATATGCCTTCTTAACCACTTTATCTACCTATCCCACTATGTTAATGGTCTGGTGGACATGCACATCAAGGTCCCCTGATCCTTGGTACTTCCCAGGGTCCTACCATTCATCGTGTATTCCCGTGCCTTGTTTGTCCTGTCCAGGTGCATCACCTCACATTTATCCGTATTAAATTCCTTTTGCCACTGTTCAGCCCATCTGACCAGCCCGTCTATATCCTCCTGTAATCTAAGGCTATCCTCCTCACTATTTACCACGCCACCAATTTTCATGTCATCCGCGAACTTACTGATCAACCCTCCTATATTCAAGTCTAAATCGTTTATATACACTACAAACAGCAAGGGACCCAACACTGATCCCTGTGGAACCCCACTGGACACAGGCATCCAGTCACAAAAACACCCCTCGACCATCACCCTCTACTTCCTGCCACTCAGCCAATTCTGGATCCAATTTGCCAAATTGCCTTGGATCTCATGGGCTCTTACCTTTGTTATCAGTCTCCCGTGCGGGATCTTATCAAAAGCCTTGCTGAAGTCCAAGTAGACTACGTCAAATGCATTGCCCTCATCTACACACCTGGTCACCTCTTCGAAAAATTCAATCAAATTGGTCATACATGACCTCCCCTTAACAAAACCATGCTAACTGTCCTTCATTAATCCCTGCCTCTCCAAGTGTAGATTAATTCTGTCCCTCAGAATTGCTTCCATTAGTTTCTCCACCACTGAGGTTTTCCTGACTGGCCTGTAGTTCCCTGGTTTATCCCTTTCTCCCTTCTTGAATAACGGTACCACATTGGCTGTACTCCAGTCCTCTGGCACCTCTCCTGTGGCCAGAGAGGTATTGAAAATTATTGCCAGTGTCCCTGTTATCTCCTCCCTTGCCTCACTCAACAGCCTGGGATACATTTTATCCAGGCCTGAAGATTTATCTACTTTTAAGCATGCCAGTCCACTTAGAACCTCCTCCCTGGCTATCAGGTTATAGGGAAGAATTTTACCCCCATTGGGAGGGAAGTTCAGGAGCGGGCATGTGCAGATGCGCCTCTGATTGGTGCCCCCAATCAGGGGCACGCCGCCATTTTACGTTGGTGGGCTAATTAAGGCCCACCCAGCATGACATCCGCCAGGAAACGCTATGCACTCCCTGTGTTTGGGTGGGGGGGGGGGATTTCCTAAGCCGAGAGTGTGCTCCTCCGCACATGTGCGCGAAATTTTAAATGACACGGGGTGACATCAGGAGTTCTGCCTGACATCATCCCGCATCACTTTACGTGTCAGCAAGCGGGCCCCGCCCCCCCGCTCGCCAAACTTAACATCCTGCCCATAGATATTTATTTCAATTTGAGCTGTCAATTCATCTATTTTGTTGTGAATGCTATACGCATTTGGATACTGTCTCTGACTTCATACTATTTTCACAACCTCTAGCCTTATCTGCTGGCACACTCAAGTTTCCATTCTGTCCCTTCCTGCCACACTCTGATTATCATTTCCCTTATTGCTACCCTATTCTCTTGCCTTGTCTACTCTCTTTAATTTATCGCATCTTGCCTCATTTGATCCCTCGTTCCCACTACTAAAGCCCCAGCTATCATCCTAGTTATGCAACTCACCAAATTACTGGGCTCCAGCATAGTTCAGGTGAAGATCATCCCAACGGTACAGCTCCCACTGTCCCAAGTACTGGCGCCAAAGCCCACTAAATTGAAACCCATTTCCTCCACACCAACCTTTGAGCCACGTATTTAACTCTAAACTTAGTTACCCTATTCCTAATTTCCTTGTGGCTCAGGTAATAATCCAGAGATAATTACCTTTGAGGTTCTGCTTTTTAATTTAGCCCTTATCTGCTCATACTCCATAAGCAGAACCTCTTCTACTCGCCCTGTTCATGTTGTTGGTAACTATGTGGGACACGACAACTGGATCTTCCCCTCCAATTGCAAGTTTCTCTCCAGCCTCAAGCATATGTCCTGAACCCTGGCACCAGACAGGCAATACAGCCACCTGGACCCTGGCTCTCGGCTGCAAAGTACTGTGCCAATCCCCTTGACAATACTATCCCCTGATACTATTACTCCTACATTTCTATTAACTCCCCAACTTGAATAGCTTCCTGTACCAAGATGCAATGGTCAGTTCGTTTATCTAGTCTGCAGCCCCTGCTTTCATTCCCACAAGCTGCAAGATCTGTTGGACAATTGCTAGGGGTGAGGTGCCATCACTTCTACTTTCCCAAACCCCTTACCTGCCTGTTATGGACAGGAAAGGGGTTAATTTAAACAGCACTAATTTTTCCGCTCACCACCCTTCCATAAACAGAAAAGTGTTTTGATTTGTTTATAAGTGGTGGTGTATTTCCCAACCCCTCAGTTTTTGTGTGATCTAATTTTCGATTAATAACCCCACAGCAAACTCAATATAGAATGAACTCAAAAGTTTATTTGCACACATTCAGAAAGCGGGAGGAGTGTCGCGACACCGCCTCCACACTTAGAAAGTAAAGAGAGGCATAGAGAAAAGAAAGATTTACAGTATAGAGACCACTGAGAAAATAAATATTGGTTCCCGCGGGTTCCAGAGTCTCAAATCAAAGTCTAATGAGGTATTCCTTCACAAGGTCGGTGGCTTGAAAATCAATGCTGTATAATTCACTTTTCTGGTGGTGTTGAATTCACGATGAGATGGGTATGCAGAGATGAATCGGCCTTGTAGGCAGTGGTACAGAAAATCCAGCAGAAGCAGGGTAGATGGGGCCAGGTGTCCAACCTGGGCCTGTGCACCTTCAGTGTGGCCTGCTGGACAGATGTTAGACAGCAGACTGAACTTTGCAGCTCAGCAAGGCAATATTAGCTTGTTCAACAAGCCAGAAGCTTAGGTTACATGATCTTACCTCACTGCAAGACCTTCAACAAAAGATGCCAATCCAGGGTCTAGAATCAGCTTGGTCTTCAGACTGCCATCATGAGTTAAAAGGAATGTTTGAGAGACCGTTGTCTTAGTAGACATCCTGTCTCCATTGGCAAGCCTGGGTTATTAAATACAAAAACCTTCGATGTAGTTCCCTATGAAGTTGGGCTGTGCAGTCCCCAGGTGATCATTTGCAGCTCCTCAGAGATAATGAGGTGTGAGATTTCCAAAACTGAAAAGTGGCTCCTTTTGTTGTGGGGTCACAGACAGACACAGTTTCAGCTATTTTAAGAATCTTTGTTCAGTTTTTAAAATTTTAGAAATAGCATGAGGACATCTATATACATTTCATAAAAATATACAGCGTGAGGTCTTAGTCCCTCATATTACCTTATTCACATCATACCCTCCTGTCCCTGACCACTGTCCAAATTAGTAGACTCTTTCCTCGGGTGTATGACTGCCTCCTAGAACAATGGGCAGCATATAACGAGGGGGCAGACAGAATGCCTCCCTCACCCACCAACCCCCACCCCCCACCCCACTGCAGGTAAAGCCAAGGTGGAGCCAACCCGCTCCACACCAGCCTGCCCTGCAGCCATTATGACACTGAGTGTAGACTGAATTGGGCCATGTGGGACTTTTGCCCTTCACTAGGGAAGACAACCTGCCCTCGGGAGCTGAAGGCCAATTGGATTGGCTGGCAGCTCCAGCAGTCCCAGCAGCACCAAGAGCACATTAGTGGGTGCTGCCAGGACTGCAACCAGGAACAAGAAGAAGACCCATGGATCCTGGAACCAGGTAACTCCAGGGTCTTGGGCAGGGAGGGTTAGAGCATTTAAAGTAGGGTGTTTGGGCTGGGGAGGGGTTGGAGTGTTATTTATAGTGCAGGGGGGTAGGAAGAGATGGAGGGTAATATCTTAGGGGGAGGGCAGGGGCTGTCCCCCAATGTGCATAGCCCCCTCCCACCCTGCAAAGATAGTACCCTTCTTCCTTCCTGCCCTTTGAAAAAGTTTTTTAAAAATGGCTTTCCCACACCTGCCCTACTGCCAGTGCTAACCATGTTATGACATGGATGGTGTATTATCAAGGTCAATTTGCTTGTTAGCAAGCTCATTGAGCTTCAATTATTTATTTAAATATGACCACCCTCTCCCCCACCCCTTGCATTATGGGGGTGCACTCGGGGGTAGCCGGGATGGTGGTGGGATGGGAACCTGCCCTATTTTATGTGTTCCCGCTGAAAACACATCCATTGGGGTATGTAAAATGCAACTCAAAGTGTCCAGTTAATTTTCCTCCTCCTTGATGAATGCAGTGTCTGTAGCTTGGCCTCCAGCTCAATGACTCTGAACCAAGCTCCTCAAGCTACACACGCTTCATGCAGATGTGCTTGCCTTGAATCACACTGCTGTTCAGGAAATCTGCAGGTACAGCACATCACCTCCCCTGACATGTTCATTATGAGTTAATTAATTTATTATTTTCTTAATTTATATTTAATAAACCCTACTACTCCCAATAAGCTTTACTACTGCTAGTAAACTTTACTCATATTAAAAAAATTTTACAAATACAAAAAAAAATACACAGGTTTTGAAAGATAAACAAGCAAAACACTCACCAACCAATCACTTAACTGTTTCCCTGTGATCAGATTGGCCAGCAGCTCTTGAGGATGAGACTTTCTCCCACTGAGGGATGGAAGTCCCACTCTCTGCCCGTTTAGGCCCATCATGTTATTGCTGCAGGGTGGCATTTTTTTAACTCGGTAGCTTTGAATTTGACTTATGGAATGGGGGTCAGGGAGTTCAGCCCCTAGTTACTGTCTCTCATTTTCTTAAATTATGGAGCTCCATTTGCAACTTGCCAATCTAAGGGGACAATTCCTGGATCAGGAGAGCTTTCAGCTTATGTTATATGCGTTCTTCCAGCCCATCATGTTAGATGCTAAGGATAATTAGTGCCCGTACAATAGGCCATTTTGCTCTAAGGTTGTACTTGGCATAAATACTGAAATATTATGGGCTGAAATTTTCAGGAAGCCATGCTACTTGCCCTTTCTGGAAGAAAAGCTGGTTGGAAACCGACCAACTTTAAATAAGGCAACCTCGCAGTGATATACACTCTGGGCGGCCTTAATTACCTGAGAGTGGGACTTCTGCACCTTAATGGAAGAAAGTCAGCCTCGAGAGCTAGCGGCTAATCAGATTGTCCAGCTGCTGTTGCAGTGCCAGCACCGCCAAAAGATAGTGGTAGGCACTGCTTGGGACTGCAAGAAGGCCCACAAAGAAGCGAAGATGGAGGGTGGGCATGATAAGCCTGAAGTTTCTTGGGTAGGGAGGGATCAGGCACCCTGTGGCAAGTGGGGTGGGGTTTGGGTTTTGGAGGCCAGGCTGGGAAGCACAAATTGTGGTGCAATCTTAGGGGTGCAGGCCCTGATGTGCCTGTCTATTCATCAACTTTGGTGAAAGAACAGCCTTTCCAATCTCGCCCACCTTCCACTGCCCATTGTATTATGGCAGTGGAGGTGGATTGAAGCCCTTAATTGCCACTTTATTGAACAGTTAAAGGCCTGAACATGGCTAAGGACAGCACGCTAGTCGGCGCCTTACCAATGTCCCCGTATTATGTGGACCGGGTGGGCAGAAAGGCAGTGGACTACCCAGCTAACCTATTTTGCATGCCCCCGCCATAAATGCGGGGTGGCAGGGGGTAGCAGGGGCTATAAAACTCCTGCCTACATAATGGTGAAATGCCAGAGTGTGTCTGGCATGAACCTAATTCATTTTGCATGTTTTTTTCATAACATTATTCATTCGTTTCATATGCAGCAAATAGTTTGATGTCTTTAAGAGTTGCTCAAAGCTTTTTCGCACTTTTGAGACTGTATATTCATGAAAATATCAGCTTTGTTGATACTTGGCAGAAAAATCAATGTTTTGTGTTATTCCAGCTAAGAATGAAGGTTCATATTCAGAACAATCTTGTTTTGTGAGCGTATGTTGCTAAGTTGTGTGGAATGTGCTCTACAAGTGTTGACTTAGCTAAATCCATCAGTTTAATAAATGTAATGAGAAAGTAGCTGTTCATAAAAAGTGGCAAAATCTATAGGGAAAACACTAATTAAATCATAGAATCATAGACTGTTAACCGCACAGAAGGAGGTCATTCAGCCCATCGTGTCTTGTGCTGACTCTCTATAAAAGCTGCTCTTCTACTCAGCTAGCCCCACTCCCTACCTTTTCACCATAGCCCTGTGAATTTTTCTCCTTAGATAATTATTCAGTTCTTCTTCAAAAGACAAGGTTGAATTTGCCTCCAACGCACTTTTAGACGATGAATTCCAGACCCTAACCACACGCTGCATAGAAAAGCTTTTCCTCACGTCGCCAGAGGTTCTTTTGCCAGTCATCTTAAATCAGAGTCCTCTGATTTTTGACCCTTCTGCAAATGAAACAGCTTCTCTATATCTACTTGGTCTAGACCCCTCGTGATTTTGAACACCTCTATCAAATCTCCTCTCACCAATTTATCCTTGTAACTGAAGTCTCTCAGCCCCGGAACTATTCTGGTGATTTATTTCTGCACTGTCTCCAAAGCCTTCAGGAGTGAAAACAGAAAATACTGGAATTGTGGGAAAATGTGAGGTTGTCCACTTTGCAGGAAAAGCAGAATATTATTTAAATAAAGAGAGACTGCTGAAATTCTGCTGTACAGAGGGATCTGGATGTTCTTGTACATGAATCACAAACAAATTAGCATGCAGATACAAATGGAATATTGGCCTGTTTTGCAAGGGAGATGGAGGGAAGCCTTGTTACAACTATACGGGGCAGTGGTGGGACCACACTTAGAGTATTGTATACAGTTTTGGATCTTTACTTAATGAGGGATATATTTGCATTGGAAGCCTTTAAGAGAAGTTCACTAGGTTGATACCTGGGATGAGGGGTTTGTCTTAGGAGGAAAGGTTGAGCGGGTTGGGCCTATACTCATTGGAGTTTAGAAGAATGAGTGGTGATCTTATTGAAACATAAGACTCTGAGGCAACTTGACAGGGTAGATGCTGAGAGGATGTTTTCCCAATTGGGATAATCTAGAACTAGGAGGCACAGTTTCAAATTAATGACAGGGCTGAGGAGGAATTTTTGCCCTCAGAAAGTTGTTAATCTTCGGAATTCTCTACCCCAGAGACCAGTGGAGGTGGCATCATTGAATGTGTTCAAGGGTGAGTTAGAAAGCTATAAGGGAGTCAAGGGTATGGAGGGTTGGCATAATCATTTAATCAGCCTACTGTTATAGCCACAATCAGATCAGCCATGATCTTACTGAATGGTGAAGCAGGCTCAAGGGGCCAAATGGCCTACTCCTGCTTCTATTCCTTATGATCTTATGAAATACTCAACAGGTCAGGCATGAATCTATGGAAAGAGAAACAAAATTAACATTTCAGGGTAATGACCTTTCATCAGAATCTCTACATTAGGATATCTATTCAGGTCACACAGTTCTCTGCATGCATGTTAATGAGGCCCTGCTTTCAAAATTGGGCAGGACAATGTTCTCTACTGGTCAGCTGGCTGCCCAATGGTTAAATTCTACCCCATGATATGCACTGACAACCTGCAGCAGACTTGCCATTGGTGTTATAGAGAAAGTTTCATCCAATTCCTTCCAAGGATACCTACAAATTGTATATTTTTACTTTCTGTTGAAGAAGTTCACTGTTGATGAACTTGAAAGAGGGGTGTGTGTTTTGCTAGCAAGGCAATATTTATTGACTAACTCTGGTTGCTTTAAATCAACAACAGTGCAGGACTGGAAAATCCTATAGGCCGAACAAGGTGGAATGCGCAGGTCTCTCTCTGAGGAACATTAGTACCCCAATGATGATCCACAGATCTTGTGGTCATTTTTCTGATGCTGTTTTGAACTCAGTTTCATAACTTGCTATTGGATTCAAACTTACACCCTCTCATTTGCTCACAGCTACCATGGGTAACCTCCCATGCTATTTATTTTTACTGATTTAGTGTTTGCAGGGAATTGCATATATTTGTTTCTCTTACTTTTGGACACCTGTTGCTTTCTTGCATAATGAACAAAACGCAGTCTGCAAGCATAGTACACTAAAACTGAATTGATTTTGTTGATTATAGGTGCGTGCATTTTGCTGTGTGACTTATGACTCAGGAACTTCTGTGTGTTGCTTTTTTGTGTACTGTTTTACTAGCTGATCTCCTAATTAGTGGAGTGGTGGATAGCTGTCATGTGAACCAATGAGGGATTTAGGGGCCCGTTAACTGTCTCTTTCATTAATGCCAATAGAGTTCTTTGTTCTTATTACTTTCAGAAATTGTTCACTGCCACTCGTTGCTGACATAGAATTGCTGATAGCATGGATACAACCAGCAGTTGCTCTGCTGCTGCATCCATGTCACTTCCAGAGGTCATTTTCTCACTTTACCTGATTGAGTATAGAACAGTGAGCCTGTGTGGGGTCTTTGAATCCCTCCTTGATAACTATAACTTTTTTCCAAGAAAGTTGAAATTGGCTATTATGGTTTATTGGGATTTGTGGCACTAAAGCTTCTATAGCCACAGTGGTATTATTCATCAGTGATGCTCCTGTTGTGCCTCTGGCCTGTGCAAGTGAGATCCCTATTAGAGAGAAGCTGCCACGTGCTTAATGGAAAATTGCAACCCAGACAACCGCTGTCGTTATTCATATGAAGAAGATGCGTATATCTGCGTGTTGCATTCCTCAAATCTAAACAGATGACCTTAACACTGCTGTGTGCAAGGAACCAAGTGACTGGACAATCCTGCAGTCATAAAAGTCTCTGGTAAGGTGGAATGCCTGACACCAGAAGAAAATGCATGTCATTGGCATGCACAGGTGGCCAGTGGTGTTTCCCCACTGAATTTTATGGGTGACAGCCAATTAAGTGGCAGTCACCGGGGCTGCCTGCAGCCCACCCCCGAAAGCCTTAAGCCCAGGCAGAAGGTCAGCAGCTCAGTAGCGCCACAAAGAGCAGTGGCGACCTGCTGCCTTCACAGGTAAGGGAAAAAAAATTGAGCGTCTGGAGGGAAAATCCCTCTAGGGAAATCACTGCAGCTGTGTGGGCCGCTTTCCCTGTCTACCGACCTGTTTGCTTTAGAAAATCTTCCCCTCACCCTCAGCCTGCCACTGGGAGCCAACCCCATTTAACTGGAAACCTCCTCACATGGCAGGGAGTCAATCCACCATCAGCAAAATGCTGATGGTATCATAAAATGGCCTTTACTAGGGTCTTTACATATGTAAATTGGCTGCCTGCCTGCTTCGGGCAGGCACTCTGATTCCGATCCTGCCATCGGTGAAATTACTCGACGACAGGACATGGCCAGGGAGCAAATCCCATGATTTTACCATAATGTTCCAACTCCCAGCCCCCAATCTCTGCCTCCTGGGGACTGGTAAAATTCAGCCCAGCCTGTTTCAAAGCAAATCAATTGCGACCTGCTTAATTTTGGAACTCAATAAGAGCACTTTGTGTGGAATTGATATTCTGCATGAGTTGGCCCCACCTGAACCATCACTTCTGGTACCCTATCATCCCCTATGATTCTATAGAAGTATCAACATCTATTTTGCTTAGTTTTTTTAAAAATCTGTGCTAGTGTTTGATGAAAGTATAAAAATTGGTGATCTTTGCTACAGTAATTGTAACTTCTCTAATTTTGTTGCAGGTCACATGCTCTATGAAGAGAGCACTTGGCATATTATGTGGAATCAGGTTCATTTATCCATTTAGCCATTACAAGCTCCATTATGTATTGTGTTTAGAAATATTTATATCACATATAATGCGGATCATAGAGTATCTGCAGAATATGGTACATGTAATAAGTTATACACTCTCATCCAACCTCTGAAGACCTTCTGTTTTCCAAACTATTTCTGCCAAAAAGATTGATGATGAAATCCTTATGGGATGTTTGAATCTTCTGTGTGGGTCTTGGCCATCTGTTGTAGTTCTCACTCTCAGTTTATAAGCCAGTTTTTCCTTTAAACATAACTGGAGATATAGACAGCATTATTCAACTTCGGCAAAATTATCCTTGTAGTGTATAGTCTGCCCCATCAATTTATGTAAAATGCAGATTTTCATATCGTTATCTTCATTTAAAGTACATTTTATTAACATTTATTTTATAAATAGTTATTTTTTAAACACATCTTTTAAAAATGTATTGATCATGTCCATATGAAGTTCCCTTGTTATTCAGACTGCAGCATAATGCTCTTTCATTAATTGATTTTTGTACTAACTTTCATCCAGTATTTTTCATTGATGCAGTAGTATTCACCATATTCATAATAATGCTTCTATGCTTGTTTTCTTCTCAGTGCACTTGTGCATTATCTTTAGTTAGCAATTGTGTCATCTCTGCACTATATTACAAATCTCCTACATATTCCTGCACCTCATCTACAAAATTTCCTTCATAATGTTGCTGTTATGTCCATCAATTAACTGTTTGATAGTTATACCAGTGAAACTACTTGAGAAGTGGTGAGGCTGATGTTTCATAATTACCTATTATTTGTAACTGCTAACAAAATTTTTCTTGCAGGAATCAGATGTTACAAATTGTGAATTCAAATGCTTTTGTCAGCAGTTCAGCTATATTTAAAAAATGTAGACCCCTCTGCTACATCTCTTTGGAAAAAAGAAAAATCTCATTTTCCAACTGCTATATTAGAAGTTGTTATGACAACGCCATACCGCATTATTGTTTCCTTTTGTGTGTTCTTAAATCACCATCTGAATCTGAAGAAGCTTTGTTTTGATATGATTACATGATGGTAGAATACCAACCTGAAGTCCTTAGGAATCTACCTTGTGTTTTTTGAGATTTTGCTACCAATGATAACTATTATGTTTTTTTGTGGAGTTTATTTGCTGGCTTTGAATGTATGATCGGGTTTTTTTTTGAGTTGTATCCAGTTAATGTTATTTGGGGTTGCATATTGTTTGTTTTCTATGTCTCCTGTGGAAAAAAAATATTTATTCCGATTGATTTATAAATTTGTCCGTTGAAAATTGTCTTTGGATATTAAAGACTGAAATAATATCAATTGTATAAGATGTTTTTGCCTTGCTCTTTATTTTAAATTTTTTTTTTGTTTTAGGAGATGTTTGCTGCATCAAGATGTTGAAGTGATATTGTCTTAATGGAAGAATGCTTGTAAAAAAAATGGATCAAACATTTAATCTGATCATGGAAATTGACTTAAATGCATTGTTACATGGAAATACATTGTGATCAAAATACAGACAGCTATTCTGAATTCTCTCCTTTCCTCAACTGTTTGTCAAAGATTTTTCCATAATAAAAAATCTCCATTTGAACAGTTTTGATAGGTTGCTGACAGGTATTACTATAAGTGCTGGGACTTGAGAGTCTATACGAACATACAAATGAGGAGCAGGAGTAGGCCACTCTGCCCTTTGAGACTGCTCTGCCATTCAATAAGATCATGGTTGACCTGATTGTGGTCTCAACTCCACATTCCTGCCTACCCCTGATAACCTTAGATTCTTGACTAACAACAGAGTCAATCTACCTCTGCCTTAAAAATATTCAATGACCTCTGCCTCCACTGCTCTCTGGGGAAGAGAGTTCCAAACACTCATGACCCTCTAAGAGAAAAAAAACTCCTCATCTCTGTCTTAAATGGGAGAACCCTTATTTTTAAACTCAATATAATGCTCCATATAGCCTATCCCACAAAGAGAAACATCCTTTCAGCATCCACCCTGTTAAGTCTCCTCAGGATCTTATGGCCAGAATTTTTACCTTGGTGGGCGGGTGGGCCTCACCGGCTCAGCGGTGGAGTTCGGCTGCCTGCCCGCTGCTGAGCCGGGGCCCGCCGCCATTTTGAGTGGGTGGGCCAATTAAGGTCCACCCAGCGGCCTGCCCGACAGGAAGTGCTTTGCGCTTCCTGTGCGGGGGTGGGGTGGGGGGGGGGGTGGGGGGAGGGATTCCTCATCTGTCAAAGTGTGTTGTTTCGTGCATGTGCGTGAAATAGCGCACATCTTCCTGAGACTAAGTACTATCTCAGGGAGATTACTGACAGTATAGAAATCTTTAAAAATAGAAAAATATTAAAATTATTAACATGTCCCCCTCATGTGACAGTGTCACACGAGATGGGACATGTTAATAAGAAGCACATAAACCTTAGTGAAGTTTTTAAAAATGGACATGAAACCTCATCCCGCCAGCAGATGAGGTTTCATGTTTTTTCAGAAGCCCGCTGGGGCTCCTGGCCTGCTCGCCAACCTTAAGGTTGGATGGGCAGGGCATTTAAAAAGCTTAGTTATCCTGTCAATGGCCTTAATTGGAAAGGGAATGGAATATAAAAGTAGGGATGCTTTGCTACAGTTGTATGGTGCATTGGTGAGGCCACACCTGGAGTACTGTGTATAATAATTGGCCATTGACAGGTCGGCGGGGGGACAGCTGATTTCGCTGTCTGCTCGCCTTCCTCAATATTTAAATGGATCAGGATGACGTTGGGGGTTCCTCCCCATGTCATCCCGTGTCATTTTCCCGTCGGCGAGCAGGCCCCGCCCCCAAATCGCCGACGGGAAAATTCTGCCCTATATGGTTTCAATAAGATCACCTCTCATTCTTCTGAACTCCAATGGATACAGGTCCAGCCTGTCCAACCTTTCCTCTTAAGATCAAACCCCCCCACCTATTCCCAATACCAGGTATCCGTTCAGTGAACCTTTTCTGAACTGTGCTTAATACATTTATATCCTTTCTTAAATAAGGAAACCAAAGTTGTACACTGTACTCCAGGTGTGGCCTCACCAATGCACTGTACAACTGTAGCAAAGCATCCCTATTTTTATATTCCATTCCTTTTGCAATAAATGATAACATTCAATTTGCCTTCCTAATCACTTGCTGTACCTGCATATTAACTTTTTTGTGCTTCAAGTACAAGGACACCCAGATCCCTCTGCACCTCAAAGTTCTGCAGTCTTTCTCCATTTAAATAATATGCTGCTTTCTATTCTTTTTGCCAAAGTGAACAAGTTCACATTTCCCCAAATTATACACCATCTGCCAATTTTCTCCCACTCATTTAACCTATCACTTAATCATATCACTTTGCAGGCTGTTTATGTCCTCTTAACAACTTACTTTCCTACCAACCTTTGTGTCATCAACAAATTTAGCAATGAAATTTCGGGAAATTTAGTCCAATGCTTACAATTGGCACCAGGGAGCTAATTGTTATTCTGTATACATCAAATGATGCATCACATTACTTAGCAGTGAAACAAGCAAGTGTGGTGTGGGTGTGGTGGGTGGTGGAGGGAGGATTAGGGGAATAAATAACATAACACACAGGAACAGGAGGGGGCTGATCTGTAGCTTAACTCCATTGGCCCATATTGGCTCCATTCCTTAATCTCTTTGGCTAACAAAAATCTATCAATTTCCGGTTTTAAATTATTATTTGAACAAGCGTGTGTTGTTTTTTGTTTGAGAGAGCTCCACACCTCTACCACCGTTTGCATTAAATGTTTTACAATTTCTCTTCCACGTGGCTTGACTCTGATCTTAAAATTATGTCTCCTTGTCCCAAACACCCCACCAGTAGAAAAAGTTTCACTCTAGCTATCCTATCAATTCCTTCCAAAATGCTAAAACCCTCCATCAAATCACCCCTTAACTTTCTATATTCCAGGAAATATAAACCTAGTTTATGTAATTTCTCTTCACAGTCTAATCCATGCATCCATGGTAACATTCTGGTGAATCTGTGCTGCAAATCTTCCAAGGCCAATATATATGTTCTAAGATATGGTACATAGAATTGCACATGGGTGTGATCTAACTAAGGCATGATATAGCTGTAGGAAAACTTCCTCCCTTTTATATTCTAGTCCTCTAGTTATAAGGGTTAACAATTCTTTAGTGTTTGATTTTACTTCTTGCATTGACTAAAACTACATTTTAGTGATTTGTGTACATGGACTCCTCAATCTCTTTGGACCTCCATTGTTCCTAGCTTTTCACCATTTGAAAAATACTCTGATCTTACCTTTTTTGGTCCAAAATGGATCTCTCACTTACCTGCTTTGAAATCCATCTGAACACAGCTTTGTCCTCTCATTTAATCTATTAAAGCCTTTTTATAATTTTATGTTCCCATCTACACTATTTACTATTCCACCATTCTTTGTACCATTGGCAAACTTGGATGTATCTCGAGGCATAGGCCCTTGTGGGACATCACAAGTCGCTTTCTTCCAATTCAAGTGTTATATGTATTAACCCCACTATCTGTTTTCTCCCACCTAATCAATCTCCTAACCAGACCAATAATTTGCTTTCAATTCCATAAACTTCAATATTAGCTGTTTTTAGCCCCTTATAGAATGCCTTCTGGAATTCCATATAAAACTAGATCCACAGACATTCTCATTTATTACTTTAGTTACACCCTCAAAAAATTTGTTTGTTAGACATGATCTGTCCTTTACAAACCAATGCAGACTTTCTTTAATCAGCTCACGTTTCTCTAAGTGCTCAGTCTCTCCCTGTCCTTAACTATAGATTCCAATAACTGACAAGTTTGTGATTTCCTGGCTTCTCCCTCTCACCTATCTTAACAGGCAATAAAAGCCTAAGTAGCAAGAATATTCATAATCAACTGAAAAAAGTGTTAGTAATGACTGATTCTTGATGTAACATCAAAAAATATTTGTTAGAAAACAAATACTGCTTTTTATTTATCAAGAATGATATGCAATCATTATGGTCCCCCATGTGGCCATTAATACAATGCAACTGTTGTAATGGCAACTGAGATAAAAACAGTACCTGATATCATGAAACCTCTTACTAAATATCTCCCAGCAGGGTGAGGAGAAACATTTAATATAAAATGGATTTAAGTTTGACCTTGTTAAATGCCAGCCTATAAATCTCATCAGCAGGTTCAGTCCACTGTTAGGTGTAACTTCTGGTGATTATAAGACAAATGCTTCATCTTGTTAAAAATATTTTCTACACAAACATATAGAATCACAGAATAGTACAACATAGAAGGAGACAATTCAGCCCATAAAGTCTGCACAGGCTCTTCAGAAAAGCAATCCCTCTCTCTTTCTGCATATCCCTGCATTTTTTTCCTTCAAATATTTATCCAATTCCCATGTGAAGATGACTATTGAAACTATTTCCATCATTCTACTAGGCAGTGCTTCCAAATCCTAACCACTCATGGTGTTAAAATGTTTTCATTTCATCATATCTGATTCTTTGCCAATCACCTTGAATTTCATCCTTCAGTCATTGGCAACAGTTTCTTTTTCTAAACCCTTCATGATTTTAAACACCTCTATTCGATCTTCTCTTAGCCTTCTCTGCTCTGCAGTGTCAGCCATGTCTCAGTGGATAGTATTCTTGCCTTTGAGTCAGAAGGTTATGGGTTCAAACCCACTCTCCAGGAATTTGACCACAATATCTAGGTTGATACCCCCAGTGCAGTACTGAGGAAGTGCTGCACAGTTGGATGAGTTGTTAAACCAAGGCCTGTTACCCTCTCAGGTGGACATTAAAGATCCCATGACAATTTTCTTTGAAGAAGATCAAGGCCATTAACCTGGTACTCTATCCCTACGGTAACATCACAAAAAGCAGATTATTTGGTCAATATCATGTTGCTGTATGTGGGAGCTTGTTGTGTACAAATTGGTTGCTGGATTTCTTGCATTACAACAGTGACTACACTTCAAAAGTACTTTATTGGATGCAACATGCTTTGAGGCATCCCAAGGTCATGAAAGTTGCTGTATACCTGTAATCCTTCCTTTCTTCCTTCCTCCCTTTCTTTTCTGGTATAGCTCCCTTTCCTTTCCTTCCTTCGTCTCTGCTTACGTTCCTGGCTCCTCATTCATTCTTGCAGTTCCTTTCACTTCAGTTTCATTCATTCCCACAATACTGCCAGCTATTACTTGACATCTGATATTCACTCAAAGTTTGGTAGGCACATCTAAATGAGTCTCTGATAGCTTCAGCCTCTCAGTGCCCCACCCGACCAAGGTTACATAGAATTTTCAGCACAGAAACAGGCCATTTGGACTAAATCACAATTTTATGCTCCTCATGAGTTTCCTCCCACTCCTCTTCATCTCACCCCAGCAACAGTTCCTTGTATTTCTTTCTCCCTCATGTTTATCTGGTTTCCTCTTAAGTGCATCTACACTATTCATCTCAATCACTTCTTGTGGTAGCAAGTATCATATTCTCACCAGTCACTGGGTAAAGAAGATATTCCTGAATCCCTATTAGGTTTATTGGTGACAATCTTATATTTATGACTCCTAGTTCTGGGACTTCCCCACAATTGGAAAGTTCTTATATATCTACCCTATCAAAACCCCCTGGCGATGGGCTATGAACCTGAAATATTAACTTTGTTTCTCTCTTCACAGATGCTGGCAGACTGGCTGAATATTTCCAGAATTTTCTGTTTTTGTTTCAGCTTTCCAGCATTTGCCATGTTTTTCTTTTGTACAAGCTCCAGCAATTTGTTTTTTTATACCTTATTAACCTGTGTTGATATAAGAGAAGTGCCTACTTCCACTGTTTATGTAATCATCCATTTGTGAGCAAGAGTTTGATCTGCAGATGCCAAAAAATGTCAAACATTCAAATTTTTAGAGAAGGTGCCTGAGGTTGTTTTTAATATTCTACATCTTATTATTGGAATCTGTACAGCTATAACTGCAATATTTAAATCTGTTATTCCTGTTGATTTCTTTCTAGCCTGCATTTGGAGCCAGAATTATGCGGAAACACATGAAACAACAGTAGTTAATAAAAGTTAATTATTTTAATATCCTGATCTTGAAAAATGCAGTCATCTATATTAGTATGTATAACTATGCAAATACACTGATTCTGTTTAAGTATACAGCTGCTAATTTCGTGTAAAAATGTACAACAGCTGGAAAACATGTAAACAGTGTTATCAACCTTTTAGCATTTTATATTTTAGAGGCTTGAAAATAAACAATGATAGGAAAAAATATAAAACAACACAAAGTTAGCTGCACAGACATGGAAACAAATTGCCTAATAGCTATCCAAATAAAGGATTCATGTCAACTTCAACATTTGGAGTGCAAATCCACCAAGTTTTTATATTCTCCGGTCCATCTTACACCAATATCTGATGAGAAAGGAGAGAGTGCATGTGTGTTAAATTATACAGAGGAAGAAATGGATAAGGTCAAGATATTCTAAGCCAAGGAGCTTTTCATGAAAAGAATCATAAGTCTGTAGTAAAGCCCTGTCACTTTGTTTATTCAGTGCAGGAGCACCAATATTCAATGCCATCCATAGATCATTGGCTGGACTAAGTTTTGTGGTATTCATGTGCCACCAGTTTAGTTCACATATTATTTGTTAGAATAAGTTTATCCATGGGTACAGAACATTTTCTATTGTCATTCTTAGGTATTAAGGGCATTGAAATTATGCTGTTAGATACTAATATAGAAAAATACACTGGTTCATCAGAAATTCCTCCCTCCATCAATATGCTCCTATCTCATTGTAATCTCAAGATTAGGTGCCCTGGCTTTAACTCTAGGTGTGAGTGCAGTGTGCAGAGACCACAGTGAGTGGCAAGTTTGCGTGGCATTATTGCATTTTAACTTCAGGCTACATTTCTATTTTTGATGTCTGTCTCCTGTAGGAACCGTGTAGGAATGGCTAATTGGACACCAGACCGGCATGTGACTTAGGGTTGCAGAAGGCATTAAGGCAAGTGGGCAGGTTGGTGCAGGGGGTAGAGTGGTCTGCAGGCAATCACAGTTAGGGACTAGGAGGGAAGCTCCTGGGCATGGGAGGCCCCAGGTTTCCTTGTGGGGCCTGGAGGAGCATTTCTGCTTCTCTGGACCCACAAGGAAACAAACTTTAAATTATCTAATGTCCAGTGCCCTTTGTGGCCCAGCTTATGCTTGCTACCAATTTCACTGGTGGGTCCTGTACTCTGTGACAATTGTGTGTTAAAATTACATCAGGATCCTAGCTGCATCATAATTTTTTAATTTACTAACGAGACTCCTGCCAACTTGTAATACATATAAAATTTTTTACCATCAACCCTATCTTCAAAGTTTCACAATTTGGGGGTTTCTACACTGGATGCTCTTGCAGGTTCAATGTTACCAATCACTTCCAAGAGTGAATTTTGCATCCTCTACGATCAAAAGTGCACCTTATTTGCCTCTCATCTAGATAAATGATAGCTTGACCTGGGATTCTAACAAAAATGCTTACTTGTTAATACTGTCTTTGTAGGAATGGGAATGGGCATGGCCTACTTGGTATTGAGGTAACAGCTGTTCCTTAAAGCATCCTCCACATTTACGTCACTTATCGACACAGACAGGACTTCTCATAATTGTTCCATACCTTCCCACAATGGATCTAGATTCCAAAACCATGCCCCCAAATACTTCCAGACCCTTGGGCCTATCCCCACTAATCCCACATGTCAGGAACACATTTCCTGCTCCCACATTCCCTTACCAAGAAATCTAAACCCCAACAACTCTCTTTTGGTAGTCCCAGATTTAGAGTCCTCCTATATCAATGTACTCAGATGCTTGCAGCCTACTGCTCCTAAACCTGTGGGACACCTTCTCCAGACCGTAATACCTCTTTCCATTATTCCAATATCTCATGAATCCCTCTAATTCTGCACTATATATACATGTCGCCTTACTAGAAACAACTTGGTACATCTTCCCTACTGTTTTCTCATTTATGTTGGTTTTTGAAAAAGGTAAGTGATAAAACTGAGCAAAGCAGACATGAGGTAGAATAATAAATATGTATGTAATCATGTAATTCAAAGCTAAAAATATTATGAGTGTTCCCACAATACCAATAACATAAAAATGCAATTTAACTTCAGGTACTGTAAATCAGTGGCCTAGATAATATATTGGATATTATACGACACAAACTATTGTTCTCTAACTCACCATGGACAATGACCTGGACTTCGACCAGAACATAAGAATGTAAAGGTTAAATACAAAACAATATTGAGTAGTTGTATTTGTTTACAAATTCAATACCAATATAAGCTTTTAAAACACCATGTTATCAATTAAACACAGTTGAACTTGGTACATGAGGCTACATATGTCAGCAGGTTGTTCATTCATAAGGAGGCTAATAACATTTAATATAAAATGGATTTAAGATTTAACTTCTTAAAAATTATAATTCTCATCAACTAGCTGCATTGACTCTTTGTAACTAATAAGTCAAACGATTTGCAACTCATTGTAATTACAAGGTAAAATCTTTCTTGCTTTTCTAGCCAGAGGAAGGTGAACATTGGCAGTGGCTACTTACCCGGCAGCAGCGGATACTGGATAGCCAGTAATGAGTAATTACAGCACTATGAAAGCAATAGGAAGGATGAGGGGGAAGGGAGGGAGTGGGAGAGGGGGAAACCAGAAGAGGGGCCCACGTGGATGAAAGGCACAGCCAGGGTGGAAATGAATCCTCCAGAAGTGTTTCCCTGCCACTCTAATGGCCCTACAGGCTTTAGAACTTGTTAGTTTTGGAATTGTATTGGTGCTCTTGCACTTCTTTCTGACTGAGCACCCACATCTCCTGGTGGGGCTGCCCACCATCCCCAGCTGCAGCCCCTCAATTGGGCTCTGCAGGCTCAGCAACCTGCCAACTATTCTTAATTGAACGGTGAACATGGAGGCAGCCAATAAGGCTACCTCCCAGAAAATCACGCAAAGGGTGCACTGCACACCTATGTGGGATTAGGATCTGGAAATGGTCCCAACACTTGAAGAAATCTAGCATTAGATTCCACCCCATGGCTCCACTTTACACAGCATTGATCAAAGAATCGTTTTGGTGGCTGAACACCAGACCCACATGCAGGCAAATGCTCTCCTACTCTTAGTTAGCAGGACATACAGGTGGATTCTGCAAAAGAATGTGGAGAAGGGGCTGAGGGCAGTCAGGCCCCTCTTCATGGTCCTTGCCCTCACCTCTCAGACAGAGCTGCACATGATGACTGTATCTGCTCCTGCACAGATGCAGCTGGGGCAGTCTTTAGTGGGCTCCGAAGCCCAGAGAACATCTGCTGTGGGCATCTTGTGCTCTCCTGAAGCCACAGGAGTAGCACCATATAGAAGTAATAGAAAACATGATGAAAAGGACTTAGTTGCACAAAGGGAATTATTTGTTACATTATTATATTACACTATATTGATGTGCTTTGAATGAAAAAATTAGTTTTTGTGAACTAATTGTTAAGGTGTCTACTTTGCTGGACCCCCCATTGTTTCTGATTAGTTAAAATGCTGGTAAATGGCAAAGTGATGGGTGGATGCATGCCTGTAGGGTTGCAATTTTCTGGTGGTGGTGGGGTATCAGAGAATTCCCAAGCCTGGTTGTGAAGCAGACATTGAAACTAGGCTGCTTTGGTAGAGGCTGTTTATTGATCACCATACAGCTTACTCTTTCACTCTTAACACCATCACCACAATGCTTTTCTTTTGAATAAACCAATTAAACTAAATTAAGAAAAATGAGGGACAAAATAAGATGCAGCCCCTTAAAAGGACACTGCAAACAAAAAATCAAATGTTAAAGGAAACTTATGAACATTAAACCAAATGGGGTTTGCGGCCGGACATCACATGTTCCATCTCCAGGGACACCCAGCCGCAAACATAGCTGTGATAACCACAATGCTGCAGACACTTCTTTATATACACACCTGATTATAATTAATCAATACCCAACACCTGTTCACTTTATTACCTTAAACTATTAGGTTCTGTTGATGGATGTTAAATACCTATTGGATACTAACATGGGGTTTATTTGCACAGGGGTCACGAGGAGAAGATTTCAATGCTGCAAGCATACTGCTCAAGTGAAACACACTTGGATGGGGGCATTGTGGTCTTCTCAAGCATGAAGATCTGTGTCTGCAGGCACCAATGGCATTTCAGGATATGCCTTGTACAACTTTCCAACTTCCTCCGGCACCTGCTCCAGCCCTCTCTACCTCACCGCCCTGTGCAGGACAGTGAATACCACTACTATCCGGGAGCTTGCTGGGATGTATTGAATGGCACCTTCAGAATGGCCAAAGCAGTGGAACATCATTGTGAGCAAATCAATGGCTTGCTCTATTATCATTTTGATAGTAAGATGGCTCAGATTGGATCTCTCCTGTGCCCCTATAGTAGTTCTCACTGGGATCACCAGCTAGATCTTGAGTAGACATCCCTTGTTGCCCAGGAGCCAATTGCTGAGGCTGTCTAATGAGTGGAGAGTTGCAGAACCAGAGACTGCTGAAGCATGAACAAGGATTGCATGACTCCCTGGTTACTTAGCACACAGTTGCATTATTCTCTTGAGGTAGTCACTTATTGGTTGTATATCAAAGGAGTGAAATCCCTTACAATTGACAAATATGCCTGGCTGTGCTGATAGTGTCTTGATTGCCACATGGGTGCAGTCTACAAACCCTGGACCTGTGGAAATCCCACAACGGAAGCAAAACCAACAGCTTTTAGGGTGTGATTAGCCTCATTGATCTCAAAACTGATGCAGTTGGGAGTCCTCACAACCAAGACATCGATGACTGCATGATGCAGTTGTGAGCTCCAGATTGTGAAATTCTATGGGCAGAATTTTGCCCTTGGTGGGTGGGGATGGTCAGGAAGCCGGCTGCCATCCGTGATCGACACTGCACCGCAATTTTATCCTGGCGGGCCAATTAAGGCCCGCCCAGCATGAAACGCGAATGGCAGCGCTGAACGCTGTCCATGTGGCGGGGGGAGGAGGGCGAGCATGCGCACAAGTGAGCACTGCATAATTTCCCTGAGGCATGGAGCTGCCTCAGGGAGATGAAGAGATATAACAAAAAATAATAAAGAAAATAAAAATGTAATAAAACATGTCTCCTCATGTGACTCTGTCACATGAGCAGGGACATGTTATTAATTCAATTGCAAAAATGTTATTTCATTTTTGTTTGCTTTTGGAAACCTCATCCCGCCCGTGAATTCTGGAACCTACAAGGCTGAAGGCAGAGACACCCTTCTCTTCAACTTCTAATAGAGAGGGGACATAACCCACTTAATACTCCTCTGGGCCCCCCTATGGTTTTCAAACTCTTGGTTCCTCACTATTTTCTCCCATGTGAATGTCCTTGCTCTGGTATCTGGGAAAGAAGAAGAAAATAACGTAGGTGGGAATCTGCAGGGATTGGGGCACAGGTTGCTGTGAGCCAGAAGGAAGCGTGACCTGGCCTGGTATCCTTTCTGCTCGCTTCATCATCATCCATATAGGCTGCTAGGGGGAAGGCCCCATGTCTGATAAAATGTCATTGACCTGAAATGTTAACTCTGCTTTTCTCTCCACAGATGCTGCCTGACCGGCTCACTGTTTCCATCATTTTCTGTTTTTTATTTCAGAGTTCCAGCATCTGCAGTATTTGCTTTTGTCCAGGTCATCATCTGCCTTCTGAGGCCCCTGCTGCTCTGGCAAATCTGCAGGAAAACTTGGCAGAAGGTAATCATGGGTCAGCATGCCCCTCTCAGGATGAAGCAGACATAGAAAAGAGGTGGCAGGCTGAATGTGCATGGTAATGCAAACAGTTGCCAAAGTGACATTATAGGGACACCCAAGATGCTAAAGATGCACTTACATGGCTTTGCCTTCATAATGGGTGAAGGGCTTGAAGATGGGGATGCATCTTCCAGTTGTCTGTCTTTATTGGATATCTACCACCTATTTCAAAGAGATATCAGCATATATTTTTTATTTTGCTATGAAAAATACAGTTTGAAGCCATGTAATCCTTACACATCCATATTTGTCACACATTTTAAGAAAATGCAATTGTGGAATTTTCTAGTTTCAGTGCTACAAAGATGTGTTCGATGAAACAAAAGATGTAATGCATGCAGGTCTTAGTGAGGATAAATAAAAATGTGCTTAAAAATACACCAGAAATGTGTAAAAGCAAAATACTGCAGATGCTGGAAACCTGAAATAAAAACAGAAAATGTTGGGAATACTCAACAGGCCAGGTAGCACCTGTGGGGAGAGGAACAGATTTAACGTTTTAGATCCATGACCCTTCATCAAAAATGAGGAAAGATAGAAATGTACTAGGTTTTGAGCATGTGAAAGTGGGATGGGGGAGGAAGAACAAGAGGGAAGCTCTGATATAGGGTGGAGGGAGGAAGAGATTCAACAATTAAAGGTTCCTTTATTTCTTGTTGCACCTAAAATACTGGTTGTAATATTTCACCTGTTTTGAACCAGCAGGAAATTTGTGTATACCATTCTTTAGCAGAGGGGTGCAGCCATTATAATAAAATAAAGGAAATATGTACATTTTATAGCACCTTTTCATATTGTGATGACGTTTAACCCAGAAGCAGTACAGTCAGGAAAAATTGTAATTTCTTTAAAATATCGGTGGAATTTGTAATTGTTTTTATTAATGGTTGAAAAAGACTTTTAAGAGTTTTCATCAATTGTAAAGGGATCAACTGTAATTTTCTTGAATAATAAGAAATACTGGTCCATGTGACCTGGCAATCCTTGACCTGGAAGCACTACCAACAGGAAGGAAGTTAACATTCAAAAGCCATGTGGTTTGACACCAAGAAGAGCTGCAGTAGAGGGGTGAACAGAGAAGGCACCTTTATAAGGATACATATTTAAATATATTTAAACAGGATAGAAAGCTGAACACAGCCAAGGTTAGACAACGGTTGTAAATGGGACAATTGCACTTCTGCTTCTGTTTTGCCAGAGCTGACCAGAGCATTTAACAGATTTTTAAAGGGTTGGGGTAAGTGAGTCTCTGGGGAGCTGTGCCATCAAGACTGTCATGAACCTAGCTAAGGAGGTTCTGCAGGAATGTAGATTGATGATTGTCTGCAAGGATCTCAGGTGGAATATGGCTGCCTATGGATGTGACTCAAAAGCCAAATCTATTGAGTGGGAGAGTGAGAGATCCTATGTACCAGAGGTCACTTTGGAACTGCATGTGGCATTACATATCTCCAGGAAGTGATGCAGGAGCTTATGGTTTTGTAAGATATATCTTTGGTGGATGGAGTATTCAAAGTGATATTTACCTTTTTTTTGAAGTTTTGTTTGCCTGTTAATTCATGTTTAATTTGCATTGGATCTAATTTGTGTTAAAGTAAAAGTGACAAAAAAATGAAATCTTATTGGTAATTTCTTCATTTGAGGGTCGTTTGATAAATTTAGTTATTTTGATTTACAGATCCTCAAGGGGATCATAACATCGTCCTTATAGCATCCCAAAGTGCTTCGCAGTCAGTTAAATAATTTTATGTATATTTACTGCTGTGACATAGGAAATAATACAGCCAATGCAGCAATGACCAGGTACTTTTTTTTTGAGGTGTTGGTTGAGGAATAAACATTGACCAGAACACCAGGGAGAACTCTAAGATAAAAGCAAAACACTTTGGATGCTGGAAATCTAAAACAAAAATAAAAATACCTGGAAAAACTCAGCAGGTCTAGCAGCCTCTGCGGAGAGGAACACAATTAATGTTTTGAGTCCGTATGAGTCTTCAACAGAACTAAGTAAAAATTGAAGAGAGGTGAAATATAAGCTGGTTTAAGTGGGGTGGGGGGGGTGGACAAGTAGAGCTGGATAGAGGGCCAGTGATAGGTGGAGATAGACAAAAGGACAAAGAGATGTTGAAGGTGGTGATATTATCTAAGGAATGTGCTAATTAAGGGTAGAAAGCAGGAAAAGCAAGGTACAGATAGCCCTAGTGGGAGTGGGGTGGGGTGAAGGAATTGAAAAAGGCTAAAAGGTAGAGATAAAATAATGGTGGAAATACATTTTAAAATAATGCAAATAAGTGGGAAAAGAAAATTCTATATAAATTATTGGGTAAAAAAGTGGGGGGATCGGAAAGGGAGTAGTGATGGAGGAGAGAGTTCATGATCTAAAATTGTTGAACTCAATATTCAGTCCGGAAGGCTGTAAAGTGCCTAGTCAGAAGATGAGGTGCTGTTCCTCCAGTTTGCATTGAGCTTCACTGGAACAATGCAGCAGGCCAAGGATGGGCATGAGAACAGGGTGGAGTGTTGAAATGGCAAGCAACAGGGAGGTCTGGGTAACGCTTGCGGACAGACCTTTTATTTGGAGGAAATGAGAGGAGTTTAAGGAGGAATTGTTCAGTGTGAGAACAAGTTCAGCGAGACGGAGGAGAGTAGTGGTGGATGGGGATTGTTCGGGCCTCTGTTCGAGGAAGAAACGGAGAACCATCAGACCATCCCGGTGGGGGATGGAGGTGTAGAGGGATTGGACCCACCCACGGTGGTTGACGAGGCCCTCAACCGTGTCCGGCCCAGGTGTTCTGCAAAGCATTCACCCAGTCTGCGTTTGGTCTCTCCAATGTAGAGGAAACCACATTGGAAGCAACAAATGCAGTAGACTAAATTGGGGGAAGTGCAAGTGAAATACTGCTTCACTGGAAAGGAGTATTTGAACCCTTGGACAGTGAGGAGAGGGGAAGTAAAGGGGCAGGTGTTGCACCTTCTACGATTCCATGGGAAGGTGCCGTGGGAGGGGGTTGAGGTGTAGGGGGTGATGGAGGAGTGGACCAGGGTGTCCCGGAGGGAACGATCCCTACGGAATGCCGCCAGGGGGGTGAAGGGAAGATGTGTTTGGTGGTGGCATCATGCTGGAGTTGGCGGAAACGGCAGAGGATGATTCTTTGAATGCGGAGGCTGGTGGGGTGATAAGTGAGGACAAGGGGGACCCTTTCATGTTTCTGGAGGGAGAGGAAGGTGTGAGAGCGTATGTGCGGGAGATGGGCCGGACACGGTTGAGGGCCTCGTCAACCACCGTGGGTGGGTCCAATCCCTCTACGCCTCCATCCCCCACCGGGATGGTCTGATGGTTCTCCGTTTCTTCCTCGAACAGAGGCCCGAACAATCCCCATCCACCACTACTCTCCTCCGTCTCGCTGAACTTGTTCTCACACTGAACAATTCCTCCTTAAACTCCTCTCATTTCCTCCAAATAAAAGGTGTGGCTGTGGGTACTCGCATGGGCCCCAGCTATGCCTATCTCTTTATGGGGTATGTGGAACATTCCTTGTTCCAGTCCTGCTCCAGCCCCCTCCCACAACTCTTTCTCCGGTACATCAATGATTACTGCGGTGCTGCTTCATGCTCTTGTCTGGACTTGGAAAATTTCCACCCCTCCATCGTTTTCACATGGTCCATCTCTGACACTTCCCTTCCCTTCCTGGACCTCTCTATCTCAATTTCTGGTGATAGACTGTCCACCAATATCCATTACAAGCCTACCCGACTCCCACAGCTACCTCGACTACAGCTCCTCACACCCCGCTTCCTAGAAGGACTTCATCCCATTCTCTCAGTTCCTTCGCCTCCGTCGCATCTGTTCTGATGATACCACTTTCAAAAACAGTTCCTCTGACATGTCTTCCTTCTTCCTTAAGCGAGGTTTTCCACCCATGGTGGTTGACAGAGCCCTCAACCGTGTCTGGCCCATCTCCCACGCTTCAGCCCTCACACCTTCCTCTCCCTCCCAGAAACATGATAGGGTCCCCCTTGTCCTCACTTATCACCCCACCAGTCTCTGCATTCAAAGGATCATCCTCTGCCATTTCCGCCAACTCTAGCACGATGCCACCACCAAACACATCTTCCCTTCAGCCCCCCCAGCGGCATTCCACAGGGATCGTTCCCTCCGGGACACCCTGGTCCACTCCTTCATCACCCCCTACACCTCAACCCCCTCCCAAGGCACCTTCCCATGCAACCGCAGAAGGTGCAACACCTGCCCCTTTACTTCCCCCCTCCTCACCGTCCAAGGGCCCAAACACTCCTTTCAAGTGAAGCAGCATTTCACTTGCACTTCCCTCAATTTAGTCTACTGCATTCGCTGCTCCCAATGCGGTCTCCTCTACATTGGAGAGACCAAATGCAGACTAGGTGACTGCTTTGCAGAACACCTTCCGTCTGTCCGCAAGCATGATCCAGACCTCCCTGTTGCTTGCCATTTCAACACTCCACCCTGTTCTCATGCCCACATGTCCATCCTTGGCCTGCTGCATTGTTCCAGTGAAGCTCAACGCAAACTAGAGGAACAGCACCTCATCTTCCGACTAGGCACTTTACAGCCTTTTGGACTGAATATTGAGTTCAACAACTTTAGGTCATGAACTGTCTCCTCCATCCCCACCCCCTTTCCAATCCCCCCCTTTTTTCCCAATAATTTATATAGATTTTTCTTTCCCCACCTATTTGCATTATTTTTAAACATATTTCTATCCATTATTTTATCTCTACCTTTTAGCCTTTTTCGATTCCTTCACCCCACCCCACTAGGGCTATCTGTACCTTGCTTTTCCTGCTTTCTACCCTTAATTAGCACATTCCTTAGATAATATCACCACCTTCAACTCCTCTTTGTCCTTTTGTCTATGACATCTTTTGGCTATCTCCACCTATCACTGGCCCTCTATCCAGCTCTACTTGTCCCAATCGCCCCCCCCCCCCCTTTAAACCAGCTTATATTTCACTTCTCTTCAATTTTTACTTAGTTCTGTTGAAGACTCATACCGACTCGAAACATTAACTTGCTCCTCTCCGCAGATGCTACCAGACCTGCTGAGTTTTTCCAGGTACTTTTATTTTTGTTTTGACCAGGGAGAACTCCCCTGCTTTTGTTCAAAATAGTGCCATGGGATCATTTACGTTCTCCCTGGATGGCATACTACTCCACAGTTTAACGTCTCATCGGAAGGAATGTCAGCTCCAATCACGCAGCATTCCGTCAGCAATGCACTCAAGAGTTTGGCTCTGTCTATGTCTCAAACCTGTGTGTTCTTGGAGTTCAGGGCCCCCCAGGATTCTTACAGTATGGGAGTTTAAACCACAGCCTCTGAGTCAGGTGATAATGCTGGCAACTGAGCAATGAAAGGCGATGTGCAGAGCTCAATACTCAAGGAACGATCATAAAAAAAGGAACGAACTTCAGGGTAAAGCACGCGCCGAATTTCGTTGGTCTTTTGCCAGAATTTGGTTTTAGATCCTAATAATGTGTTTTTGGGCACAGATTCACAAGAAATTCTAGCGCACTGTGATGCGGTGAATCATGCAACGTTTTGTCCGGCCTCTGGATATTTGACACTGAGTTCAACTCTTTCAGTTGTTTTCCATGCTGTATGTTATCCATTTTGCATATTTTCAGGCTTTTGGGGGTCGTGGGCCCCTCAACATAAATTGGCTCTTTTTTCTATAACACAGTTTATGCGTGCGCCATACAGTCTGTTGTGGACGCGGTTTTAGCATCCACTGGTGCTTGACCACTAATATAGAATGTGCCAAATAACCTTTCCGGACTTGACTGAGTAGTTGGGGCAACTATTTTTGCGACCAAAGGAAGGTCTATGTTCCTTAAGGATTGCATCGGGGGGCAGCTGTTAAATAATATAGCGCTGAGGATGACCACGGTGTTAAAAACAGTTACAATACAGCAATAATTTTCCAGAACATTTAAGGACATTGCGCCTTATTTCTTCCAGTTATTCGGTTTAAAACAGGAACAATTTGGATGCTTTTTTCAACTGTAGGCCTCTGCAACTAAAACATCAACCAAATGTTCATGCGCATTAAATTCAGAATTCATGGATACGCTCAGAAACGTTTCTGTCAACTCAATCAGCTGAGGCACCAAATAGGCTTGAAATGAAACCACTTCGGATGCAATGTTTTATTTCTCCAAAATATGTGGAGTGCATTTGATATAATATGAAATTGCACTATTCAAAATTATTTTAAGATAGTTACGACATATATGGAAATAAGGAGAGTATTTTGCCATTTCCTGACTCAGACATGATTTAATTCCAATCCACATCACATTAAAAAAGGGGCTCTAAGCGGAAACGCTATTACTTTTCATGCAAAGCCTTCTCCTGGTGAGGGCTGTCTTGAGCCGCCGTCTCCCCAGCATTTCCCTGGACAAATCGAGGTTCACTCCCGTATTACCCTTAATGCCTTTGATGATCTATAAATAGCCATTGCATGAAATTGTCTACGCGCAGCCAGAGATTTTTCATGTCGTTATGCACAATCTGACGGAACTACTGCGGTCAGTCTGTCAGTCACACTAAAAGTAACAGCGACAAAATGCAGACGGATTAAAAATCCAAATACAGCAGGAATGGGGACATAACGGCAGTGTCAATCCTTTAGCAACTGCGGTGCGCGCGACTGAACAGAACGGGTCAACGTTCCAACTACAAACCCCACAATCCACCCACCGCTGCACCCTGATTGGTAGAAAAATCGCCTCCGCAATTACTATTGGCTGAGGAGACAGATCCCGTGCCCGGAGGCGCTGTGTGATTGGTCGCCCGGGCCGGTGTTACCTGATACGAATATCAAGCAGCGAGACAGAGCAGAGGGGCTCGCGGCTTGCGGCACAGGTATCAGCAGAAAGTAGACATGGACACCAAGGAGCAAGGAGCCCAAATGGAGCCATTATTACCAACGGTAATATTTCAATCTGTCTTCCACATAGGGAAATCAAATTGTATTTTCCTTCCGTTCATTTATAGACTTCCCCCCGCACTACGGCACCCCCCCCCCCCCGCGCCGCCGACCCCGGAGTAAACAGTTGCCGGGCGACTTTTTTTTGTTTGTTGGTTTGTGAACGGTGACAGATGACAATGCTGTTATTAATGTTTTTTAAATCTATTTTGAAACGATATCGTGCTTTCAGCAACAAAACGCATTGATTGAAAAATTTTTCCACCTGAACTGGCAGAATCCCTTGAATGTTCGGGCGATCTTTGAGGCTACGCGAATACCAAGTCAGTGAGATAGTAACATTAGTCATGGATGCGGAATATCCCCCGCTGAAGTGTGAATAGCCACTCGCCTTTTTCCATCAAAAGATGTTGGAAAATCTGCGAGAGCGAGGGGATAGGACCGTTAATAAACTGACGTGTTCAGTGCTCTGTATTGAGTACGCAAAGTCATGTTACACTGGAAAGCTAAGAAATGGACTTGACGCAGTTAGAGACTGTGGGAGGCAGTTGTTAGCACGTCGACATCAAAAGAACCCGCCGAGTTCATATTTGTTGGTTATTAATAAACAGAACGAAATATTCTTAATACAAAGCCACGTGAATATTGAATGCTGAAGACGAATAGTTAAAATAGATGTATCATACTAAGGATTTGTAGTACGCCACTTCGAAAGGTTTTTTCTTAAGCTGAAAAGCAAATCCTTGAGAATAGTCACTTACGACGTTTCTTTTCCCATTTAAGAACCTAATTGCTTTATTCCTATTACTTTTATTAAACCTAGAAACATTAAAAAATAGCATTACTCACATTTTAGATGCTCCGCCTCTTCAATGGCAAATTATATTTTTGACGTCAGATTTCCTATAGGATCAATACTACAAACCAAGTTTATTATATTGTGACCAACAAACATAGAACTGCCCATCATAAAAGTTTGCAATAAATATTTGATCTTGACAGTTATGTCTTAAAAATAAATGTATATTTAAATGTCTGGAATTATCAGGTCCCACTTGAATGTTGTTGAATTAAATTTATTGTAAATTTAGATATGTAGATGGAGTTTAAATTTATCATAGTCTTTAAATGGGTAAACCTGGAACACTAGTCAAAATGGATTTGCTCATGACAAAGTGATATGGTAGGTACTTTAATCTTACAAAGCTGTTTTTAACAAAATGAAATGAAAGGGTTTTCTTTATCAAGACATCACTGATGTGTATGGAGCTGGGCAACTTTGCCAGACATACCTGTGTCTTGTGTATTGATGCTCAGTTTCTCTGTTTAGTTAATTATTTGTTCTGGATTAATTTTAGATATGATACAATAGAATTATCGAATTTTGCAGCACAGAAGGAAGCCATTTTGTCTGTGCCCATCTATTTAGTTCAATTCCTCTGCCCTTTGCCTAATTTTTACATATATCAAATATATCAAAATTGTGAAAATCATCTAATTTCATAACTTTCTTTGAGCCATTGAAAAGATGCTCCGTTCCTTTCAGAAAAAGCTTTTTATCCCAAGTATCACCTCTTTTGTATCCTCTCCATGCCCTTGATGTCCTTCCAAAAGTAGGACACCTAAAACGGGACACAATATTCTAAATGTATGGCAGAAACTATTATTTGTATGGATGTAGCATTACTTATCTTCATTTGTATTTCATGCTATTACTTATGTAACCTAATATTTCATGCACATTTTTGTAGCTTTATTAATTTGTCCTCTACCTTTAAAAAAATGTATATCTAAATCCCTATTTCTTTCTGCTCTTCTATTCCAGTTGTGGCATTTACTTTGTGTAATCCCTGAAGGTGACATGTGATGAAATTAATTAGCTCTATAGTGGAATTTGCTTGCTTTAAGATTGACTGATGTGCAACTAGGCAACTGTGTTATGTATTTGATTTAGCGAATGCATCTTAAAATTAAACAGGTTTTCCATTCACAGATGTAAACAAATGGGACCTCCTAGAAATATATTTTGAAAATAGTTTTGAACAGTGGCATTTATTAACATGCATGGCTGCAACAACAATTACATTTATACAGCACCAGAACTGGCTGGACTACTTAAAACACTATCGAGTCCTGTTCACATCTGCTAAAACTGTTCACTATTCCATGATCATCATGTAATGCAAAGATAACGTCCAGCTTTTATTTACTGCAAACCAACTTCCTAAACCCCTCTGCCCTGTTTCCTCCACCTGCAACATCAAGTCATGGACTCCTTTTTCACTAAGCCTGAGATAATCCGATCAGTTGTCTCTGCTGCATCCCTCCCTTCCACTAGTCCATATGGCCAAACTTCTTTTAGCACCCTCCCCTGTCGCAGTCCTGAACTTGCATCTTTCTCTAGATTTTTTCATATCTCCCCTCGTGCTCTCTCTCTGAGCTCATCTTGCTCATTAAGACCTACCTGCTGTTCCTGTGAACCTGTTTCCACTGAACTGCTGATAACCCAACTTCCCTTCTGCACCCCCACCATGTTAGCTGAAATTCTAAACAGTTCTCACTTCAAATGTTGCCCCTCTCTCCTTTAAATCTGCTGTTATCACTCTGCTCCAAAAAGCAAACCTTGACCTCCAGCATCCTTGCAAACTATTGTTCCACCTCCAACCTCCCATTCCTCTCCAAAGTCCTTGAATGTATCCCAGCCGCCCAGTCCTGTTCCCATCTTTCCCAGAACTTCATGTTTGAATTCCTCCAATTGGACTTCCACTGCTGCAACAATACTGAAACAGTTCTTATCAAGTCAAAAAATGACAGTCTATTGATTGTGGCCACCAGTTTGTTCGCAACCTTGGTGTTGCATTTGATTTGCAGATAAGCTTCCAACGTCTTATTTGTGCCATCACAAAGACAGCCTATTTCCACCTCTGTAACATCTCTTGATTTCACTCCTCTCTCCAGCTCATCTGCAGTTGAAACCCTCATTCACACCTTTGTTACATCTACAGCTGACTTCTCCAGTGCACTGCTGGCCTCTCACATTCTACCCCCTGGAACTTGAGCTCACTCGAAACTCTGCACGTGGCTTAACTTGCAGTAAGCCCTGGTTCCCTATCACCTGCTGAGCTACACCCCCAGTAAACCATCATCTTGATTTTAAAATTCTCATCCTTGTTTTCAAATCCCTCGGTGGCCTCAACCCTCCATATCTCTGTAATCTCCTCCAGCATCACAGCTCTCCAATTCTTCTAATTCTGAACATTTGTGCATTCCCAATTTTAATTTTTCCCCATTGGTGGATGTGTCTTCATCCTCTGACCTAGTATCTCCTTACATGGCTCAGTGTCATACTAATGCTCCTGTGAAGTGTCTTTGGATGTTTCATTATGTTGAAGGCTATATAAATATAAGTTGTTATTACTGTTATTTACACATTGTTAACCGCCCAAGATGCTTTCCTTGGGTAGAAGTGACACTGATCAGTAGTTAGAGAAATTAGTTAAGGCATAGATGAAGAAGTAGGTTTTGTGGAGGCTTTTGAAGCTGAGCAAAGGTAGCAATGTTAGAGGGGTTTACCAATAGAATTCCAGAGTATAGGGCCCAAATTTTTGAAAACTCAGATAGACTGGATGGAGTGGTAGGGTATGTAATGAAAATCAGAATCAGAAGAGGGGACGATATGAATGGTTGGAGGATACTGAAGTTAATGGAGTTTGGCAGGAAGAGGAATGATAAAAAATGTGAGTTTTAGAGCAGGAAATAGGATGTGGGCAGCAGAGTTTGGACAAGTTGTAGGGTTAAGGAAGGAGATCAGCAAAGAGAAAATTTGAGATATCGAACCTCAAAGCAACAAAGAGGACCTTTCAACAGCAGTGAGAGTGAGGTAAAATGGTGACGTTGCAGAGGTGGAAATAAATGGTCAATGGTCTTAATGCTGGATAGGATATGGTATTTTAACCTCAGTTCGGGGTCAGGCAGCTCACTGAAATTGCAACCAGCTGCTTCAGCAATCAGTCAGAAACAGGCAAGATTCAGAAACTAGAAAATAGTTTTTGGTGGAAGGCCACAATGTGGCCTCATTCTTGTTAATAAATTTGATTTTGCTAAGAAGTTTTACTGTACTTACTTCTAGTTGAAAATTATGCATTGTGATGACCTATTGACCCTAGAAGCAGTATAGTAAGGAAAATGTCTGTGGAAACATAATTGTTTTTAAGAATGTTTTG
This sequence comes from Carcharodon carcharias, assembly GCF_017639515.1. Taxonomy (NCBI): domain Eukaryota; kingdom Metazoa; phylum Chordata; class Chondrichthyes; order Lamniformes; family Lamnidae; genus Carcharodon; species Carcharodon carcharias. Next base: position 63,872,811 of record NC_054478.1, on the reverse strand, counting down.
AAAGGACTTTTAAGAGTTTGCATCAAGTGTAAAGGGACCAACTGTATTTTCTTGGATAAGAATAAATGATGGTCCATATGAGCTGGTGATCCTTGACCTGGAAGCAGTACCAACAATAAGGAGGTTGAGACCAGAATTCATGTGGCTAACAGACATAAAGGAGAGCTACAAGCAAAGGAGCTGGAGATGAAGGCACAGATGCAGTCAACAAGAGCAAACAGTCAATGACAGAAAGAGGAACACACCAAACTCTTGTGAGGAGAAGAAACAAATCTCTCAGGAATAATCAGTTTTTCTGTTTTGTAGAAAAGGATACGGGAGCTTTTGGAGGCACTGTATAAACTGGCTACAAAGGTCTAAAAGCTGGAAACTGTGAATAGCTTGGAGATGCTAAAAAGCTGGGTGTTTTCCCATAAGTGGTTAAACTGTGAACTGGGGTTTTATTGGTTTTCAGTTGAAAAGGAATTCTGGAAAGCAACACCATTGGGACTGTTGTGACTCGACTGAGAAAGGATTCATAGAAGTGTGCCTTACTGATAATAATTCTACCTGTGAAACAAGGGGTGATGGGGGTGGGGGGAAGCTGTTGTCAGGAAGGACTCTTGACCTCTGATGCATGCATAAAAGAACAACAGTTGTGGAACTCTGTAGCTATATAATGCCATACATGCTAAAGGGGAATTCTTGTGGTTGTGCAAGACCTTTCGACTATTTAAAGTGAAATTTCCCTTTTTTATTTGAAGTATCATTTGCCTGCTAATTCATGTGTAATTTGCTTTGATTGTGATTCATGATAAATTAGCTATAAAAAGTAGAATCTTGGTAATTTCTTCATTTGGGGGTCATTCAGTAAATTTGGTTAGTTTGGTTTGCCCCACAGGGATCATTACAGCATGCTCTATAAATCTCAAAATTGACTACTAAGTTTCTCAACATTTTGGTTGTTGAAATGGAACAGTTCTTGGCACACTGAAAATAGTGTGAGTATGTCTGCTTGGGATATTTTGAGCATGATTCTGCATGCGCATGCTAGTTGAGAGTCCTAATTGAACTGCACAGGCATGGAATGGATATTGATGTCCAAAGACGCAACAGTAATGTAGACTAGACAGAGTACTATCCCAGCAATATTATTACAGAGGAAAGGGTTTAAGGAATTTCATTAATACATGGCAGAATGCTGGTTGGTGACTTTTAGCAAGACTATGAAAGGTGACGTCCTGATGCTTTATTATCAAAAGTGAGATGAGAAAATGGTGCTGTTGTCGTCTGGTGCACTGACCTCTACCTCACGGAGGCCGAACATCAACTCGCAGACACTTCCTCCTACCTCTCCCTGGACCATGACCCCACAACTGAACATCAAGCCATTGTTTCCAGGACTGTCATTGACCTCATCTCCTCTGGGGATCTTCCTCCCACATCTTCCAACCTGATGGTCACCCAACCTCGGACGGCCCGCTTCTATCTCCTACCCAAAATCCACAAACAGAACTGCCCCGGTAGACCAATCGTCTCAGCTTGGTCCTGCCCCACAGAACTCATTTCTCGTTATCTTAACTCCCTTCTCTCTCCCCTTGTCCAGTCCCTTCCCACCTACATCTGTGATTCCTCTGACACCTTACGTCACATCAACAATTTCCAGTTCCCTGGCCCCAACCGCTTCCTCTTCACCATGGACGTCCAATCCCTCTACACCTCCATCCCCCACCAGGATGGTCTGAGGGCCCTTAGCTTCTTTCTCGAACAGAGGCCTGAACAATCCCCATCCACCACTACTCTCCTCTGTCTGGCTGAACTTGTTCTCACACTGAACAATTTCTCCTTCAACTCCTCTCACTTCCTCCAAATAAAAGGTGTGGCTATGGGTACCCGCATGGGCCCCAGCTATGCCTGTCTCTTTATGGGGTATGTGGAACATTCCTTGTTCCAGTCCTACTCCGGCCCCCTTCCACAACTCTTTCTCCGGTACATCGATGATTACTTCGGTGCTGCTTCATGCTCTCGTCGGGACTTGGAAAAATTTATTAATTTTGCTTCCAATCTCCACCCCTCCATCATTTTCACGTGGTCCATCTCTGACACTTCCCTTCCCTTCCTTGACCTCTCTGTCTCAATCTCTGGTGATAGACTGTCCACCAATATCCATTACAAACCCACCGACTCCCACAGCTACCTCGACTACAGCTCCTCACACCCCGCTTCCTATAAGGACTTCATCCCATTCTCTCAGTTCCTTCGCCTCCGTCGCATCTGTTCCGATGATGCTACCTTCAAAAACAGTTCCTCTGACATGTCTTCCTTTTTCCTTAACCGAGGTTTTCCACCCACGGTCGTTGACAGGGCCCTCAACCGTGTCCGGCCCATCTCATGCCCATCCGCCCTCACGCCTTCTCCTCCCTCCCAGAAACATGATAGGGTCCCCCTTGTCCTCACTTATCACCCCACCAGCCTTCGCATTCAAAGGATCATCCTCCGCCATTTCCGCCAACTCCAGCGTGATGCTACCACCAAACACATCTTCCCTTCACCCCCCCTATCAGCATTCCGTAGGGATCGCTCACTCCAGGACACCCTGGTCCACTCCTCCATCACCCCCTACTCCTCAACCCCCTCCTATGGCACCACCCCATGCCCACGCAAAAGATGCAACACCTGCCCCTTCACTTCCTCTCTCCTCACTGTCCAAGGGCCCAAACACTCTTTTCAAGTGAAGCAGTATTTCACTTGCATCTCCCCCAACTTAGTCTACTGCATTCGTTGCTCCCAATGTGGTCTCCTCTACATTGGAGAGACCAAACGAAAACCGGGCGACCGCTTTGCAGAACACTTGCAGTCTGTCCGCAAGAATGACCCAAACCTCCCTGTCGCTTGCCATTTTAACATTCCACCCTGCTCTCTTGCCCACATGTCTGTCCTTGGCTTGCTGCATTGTTCCAGTGAAGCCCAACGCAAAGTGGAGGAACAACACCTCATCTTCCGACTAGGCACTTTACAGCCTTCCGGACTGAATATTGAATTCAACAACTTTAGGTCTTGAGCTCCCCCCTCCATCCCCACCCCCTTTCTGTTTCCCCCTTCCTTTTGTTTTTTTCCAATAAATTATATAGATTTTTCTTTTCCCACCTATTTCCATTATTTTTAAATATTTTAAATCTTTTATGCTCCCCCCACCCCCACTATAGCTATACCTTGAGTGCCCTACCATCCATTCTTAATTAGCACATTTGTTTAGATAATATCACCAACTCTAACACCTATGTGTTCTTTTGTTCTGTTGTTTATGACATCTTTTGATGATCTGCTTCTATCACTGCTTTTGCCTACAACCACACCACCCCCCTCCACTTCTCTCTCTCTCTCTTCCCCCCCCCCCCAACACCTTAAACCAGCTTATATTTCAACTCTTTCTTGGACTCGAACTCAAGTTCTGTCGAAGGGTCATGAGGACTCGAAACGTCAACTCTTTTCTTCTCCGCCGATGCTGCCAGACCTGCTGAGTTTTTCCAGGTAATTCTGCTTTTGCTCATGAGAAAATGTTATTGTTTCTGATTAGAATTTACAGTAATGTCACCTAACTTTTTGAAGAACCTTTTAGATAAACCCCTTGTTGAGTAAGTACACTACGTGGTGTGGTACTGAGCTGTCCAGTTCAAGAAGATCCTAGCCTAGGTTATTAAACTGTAATATGTTATCAAATTTCAACCAGGGCAGCTGTTGCGGTACTAATATTAACCTTCACATCCATGGGGAGGGGATGGGTTTAAAACCAGCCATGTGTTTTGCTTCAGATCATTATCCATTGATGCCTGCTGGAAAGTGTGTATATACAGATGTTACGTGATGACAAGAACAGGCTTGTATCTGATCCCTTGAGTAGCACATAGCCTGCACACACTCGGTGAATAGGTTTATACCAAAAATAACCACTTGGTAATGGAAGATTACAGTGCTAATGACATTGTACTACCAGGACTAAGTATCTTTAGGATTTGATGGGAAATTAGGTGAAGGGTTGGAAAGACTATTTCCTGGAAAAAAACAGATGTGCAAGGCCTTATAACTGTGAGTAATCATAAATTGCCTCTATAATAAATTGACTCTAAAAAGGAGTTATGGAATTTTAAGTTCCTTTTAAACATATACCATATATGTTCTTTAAGGCTGCCAGACTGCTCTGTTGTAATGGCCCAAGTTTTCTGGTTTCCAGATTGTCAGAGATCGGATGTATGACCGAGATGCATGTTGAGACCCTGTGGAAGTCCTGAATTGCTGACCCACGTGGGAATTGCCAAGGAAGTTTCAACCTCTGATGGGCAATTTCCCTGCTTCCTGGGACTCTCCATGAATGTCTCCAACTACAAGCTAGAGTCGGAGACTTCGGACAGTTCTGATGTACTTACCTGGGTAGTTACCCAGGAAATGTTAGATTAAAATCTAGTCTAACAACTGGATAACTATACAACTGACCCCCTAATCACGCACACTGACTCCCCCAACTTGACCTGACTATCCCCCTGGCCCCACCCAACTACTCTCCAGACTTGACTGCCATCTCACCCACCTGCCAACTCACCCGCTTACCTACCTCAACCATCCTGCCCATCTACCCACTTACCTCATTGAGCTACCCCTACTCATTCAACCACTTACCCATTCACTAACATTCAAACTGGACCATTAAACTTACCATTTGGCAGCTAGTGCCTTAAAAAGGGGGCATTTCTTTTATTCCCCCAACTCTAATCTACTATGATGGAGTCCTCTGAGGGGCGCTACACTCTGCATTTCTGGAAAAGCCAGACTTGAAAGGTCCTGGAAGAAATGCGGAGCAGTGTTTTGTAGGGGGATTGTTCGAGCGGAGTGGTAATTGGACAATGATTGCCGCTCCTTGGAAGATTTGGGTCAATAGCTTTTTGTTTATTTGCTTACTATTGATGTATTTTTTGATTAAGTAATTGGATGAATCTATTGTTAGATGTATTTTTTGATTAAATAATTGGATGAATCTATTGTTAGTTTGAACTGAAAAAGTTTGGAGTCCTGGAGAATTACTGTTTTGCTGAGGTAAATGCCACCAGATCAATTTACCTGGCATAATTAAATGCCTATTCAATTTAACATTTCAATGTGGCAGCTTAAAACAGTGTCATAATGTACAAACTTTGTAGATTGCAAAATATCTATATTAAGTTTTTATTTTGTATCTTGATTTATTTTGTAATTCATCAGTAATGGTAGTGGTTTTATCAACCAGATAAAATTCTGATTTTCCACATTCAGTATGATTTTCGTAATCTAAACAGGGACATTAAACCCACAAGAATGGCATTTTCAATGATACATTCCTTGCACTATTCCCTTTTGGCAAATTCTAGCCCTATTTCTAGTGTCTCCTACAATGAATTAGTTTTCAGTTAAACTTTCTTCTCAGCTTCTTACTATCCTGGTTGTAGATATTTTATCGTGCTTTAACCTGTTTTTATAACTTGGTACACTCTTGAAAACGTCTAATTACATACTTTTTAAGTATAAAAATGGGAAAGTTTGTACATATTCATCTCTTCAATTCAGTAAGGTTATTTATGAATACAGGGACCTACTGATAAATCTATGATGTATTAACTTTTCAGCAATATAAAACCTAAATAATCTGATCACAAAATGGGTAGATTTGTATGATAATGTTCTTTTGGCCTTTTAGAGATCTCATAACATAAAGTTTGAAGGAAAAATGATTAAGATTGAATGTAAACCTAAATGTTTACATGAACTGTGTTATGACTGGGATGGGAGGAATGTGCAGTTTGACTAGCCCCATTACTCCACAGGTGTCACCATTAGTTTAAAAGTTTGCTTCTCACCAAAATAACCAATTATTTACCTTTGCTACTGTTACCCAGAATAAAAGAGATTTCACCTAAGCTTTTTTCAATAAACAACAAACTTATTGGCCTGAATTTTTAGGTCATCGGGTGCTCACGATTGTCTGGCCCAGGAGCGAAAACAGACCTCTGACCGCGATCGGTCCCTGACTGCAATTTCACGCTGGCTGGCCAATTGATGGCCAGCCAACCTGCAATGCGGGCTGAAAAGCTCAGCGCTGCCGGGTGGGAGCAGGAAGAAGGTTGGGCGACGATGTCACCATGGGTGCGGGTGAGCACTGCGAAAGCTCCCTGAAGGCAGACAGCTGCCTCAGGGAGCTGCTGACCTGCAAATAATGAAATAAAGCTGTAAAAAGCTGCAAAAAAAAAATGTCCATGCATCACAATCAAGCACCTGAAAGCATACCTCATAAAAATGCTGTCCACAGATATTTATTTTTATTTTGTTCCCTAATGGAGATTTCATCCCACCCTTGGATGAGGTTTGATGAAAGATGTAAAGGCCGATTTGCCCTTCCGCCAACTGTAAGGTTAGATGGGCCATTAAAAATTGCAGAAAATTTCACCATTAATGGGCTTAATTGCCCGCTTAATTGTTGGCGAGTGTGCGATGACATTGGAATGCTCGCCTGACGTCATCTCGCACGATTTTATACCTTATTGGGTTGGGTGCGCGCCTGTCCACGGGACATAAAACTCTGCGCATTAGTTTATTAGAAAACCAGCCTTGTCGAATACAAAGGCAAAGCTTATTAATATACAGTATGAAATATGAAAGTATACCAATTACTCTTTCGAGAAGTCTCTCTCTCTCACACATACATGTATATACACACACACACACACGCACACGCACCCCAAAATAAGAACAGAGGAATTCTGCCAAAGGCTAAAAGTCAGTGGTTCAAAGGAAAATGAAAGATGATGGAGTCTGAGAAATGGCATTCGGTTTATGCGGTTGGTCTCTCAGCGCTGATCTATGAAACGATCAATGTCCCTTGCACTACTTTTCAAGTGGATTTGAGGAATACCTACAGGTACTCAATTCCAGCACATAGAGCAACTTAGAAGCAGCTTATGTTCACTCCCAGCTATGGACTGCAAAAAGGCTGCTGTCTTCTTACACAAGAAGTTGGTCCTCCTTCTCAAAACAAAACCAAAACCAACTTTTAAACACAGTTCCAGGCATGGTTTTTCTTTCTAGAGCCATAAACTACCATGTGACCCCTTTTGCACACAGTCCACCAGGGTCAAGAGGTGTCCAGCTTCTTTATGACTGCTTAATTACCTTTTCTTGTAAATGGAGGTCTCTTCCAAGAAAAGCACTCAGAGTCGTTGCATTGACCTTTTTAAGGAACAGTGTATTTTTAAACAAACATTCTTCCAGAATGTTCTTAGTCCTTAAAGATGAACCATTTTATGTGATTAAAGTGTCCATCACAATTGTATTTACTGAATGGTAAATGACATAAGATTTCATGGCTCTACAGCACTTTTTAATTGAGCAGATAAGTAAATGTAGTTAATGAATGGAATCATATGGCATTGCTCAAATCTAAACATTCAACAAGATGGCTAGCTCTTGGAAAAAAAATTAAATTTTATATATAATTTACATTAATTTACATTTTCAGAAAGTAAAGTAGAACATTATTGCATGAATTTAAAGAAATCATTTTATTTCTGTCCTGTTGACACATTAGTTGCATCAATCATATGAACATGCGCATTTTGAAAATCCTGATATTGAGTTTTTTAGTTTTGAAATGTGGATTGATTCCAGATTAGATGAATTTTGACATTTTTTTCACTTTGTATGACGCATATATAGGTTAAAATAAGCACACCTTCAAGATTGCCACTGACCCAAAGCTATTTAATGCTCCAAGGAGTATTAACTGATGAGACAGGACTTCCACCTCTCACCTGGGCGGAAATCCCAGCTCAGAGAGCTGATGGGCTGGCAGCTCTGTACTGCCAGAAACACCAGTGGCCAGGATTGGGACTGCAAGCAGTCCACAGATTCTAAGAGGAGAATTTTCTCTCCATTGGGGGAATTGGACTGGACTAATTGCCGCCCACGATTGACTGCATGCCGCCATTTTAATTGGCCCGCCCAGTGTCACGCGCACCCGGAAGCACTGTACGCTCCCTGTGCTGGCGGGGGCGAGTAGGCTGAGTCGGTGCCTGCGCTCTTTTGCATGGTTTGATTTTGGAAAAGTGTAACGAAGAAAGAAAAACATTTTAAGACTGTCCTCTCATGTGACATGTCACATGAGCTGGGACATGTCAATGACTTTTATTAAAAACTTTTATTAAACTTTAAAAGCCTTCATGAAACCTCATCCCGCCCATGGATGAGGTTTCATGATAAATGCAAAGGCCGTCTGGGCTCTTCGCTTGCCCTGGACAAGCAGCTCTGTTAATTAGTTTAATTGGTGTTTAAATGGTCTTCATAGGCCTTTGACAGTTTGGCGGGTGTGCAGCCAACTGGGGACGCACACCCACCCCTGCTCGCTAACCCCAAAATTCTGGCCTAAGCTCCGAAGTGCAGGACCAGGTAAGGGTGGGGAAGGGAAGTGTGGCCTGGGGGTGGGGGTCTTGGATAGGCTGGGTGATGGGGTGTGGGTGGTGGTGTGGGTTCTCGATGTGGAAAGGGGGCCCTTGAGGGAGGCACCCTTTTTCTGCTCAAGCCCCAAGCAGGGTGACCTGAACTTTGCCTGCCAGATCAAAATTGAGGCCCAGTGGAAGCAGCCCTTAAGCGGTCCATAATTGAACCATTTAAGTGTTGCAGTTGGGGTGAGCAGGCTGCCCTAAGCCTCGCCTGCCTCACGTAAAATTGTGGACAGGTTGGGGGCAAGTGGGAGGGTGGTGGTAAGGCCACCTGGGGAATTTTATGGGCTCCCCACCTGCAAACCCATCAGCGGGGGACAGTAAAATTTTGTCCTCATTCAGAACTCCTAGGCATACGGTTGAAAGACATCCTCTGGTCCATAAGTCAGATTCTGGGAAAAGCTCTGAATTACATATTGAATGGTGTTTGACGTACTGCTTCTCCTATTTCTTAAGTTGTTATGTTCTATGAGTTGATTTCAAATCCAGCATTTAAAGAGACATTGCAAACATGAAATCTGACAGGTTTTGTTGTTGGGAATAGAACTTAATGATTTTACAGAATAGAGTGTACATGCTCAAATGGCTACCTCTCATTTTAATGATGCCCGTATGGATGTAAGGCTGGGGACAGTAACCTGTTCCCTAATGAGACACACATACCCCTTTATGCAGCGTCATGTCTCTCCTACATGGTGACTGTCAACAAATGCTCTTCATACACATGCCATTGCCCTCCACTCATTGGTATCTTCCCCTTTGCAGGAGGAGAGAGCACAAAATATGAGGGAAAGATACTGAACCAGAAGTGGCATTCCAGCTATCTTGCAATTGACAGCTGGTTAGGAGAAGGCACTGGACACCAGCAGAGTATCATCATGCTTGGCCATCATAGATGGGGACCTCCCAACTATCTGGTGGCAGAATTAAATAACAGACAGCCACAGGACGAACATTAATCACTCATGGTGACTTGATGCCAACAGCCTGTGAAATATGACCAAGTACATAATGATTAGCTAAAACATTCTTAAATTGGCAGTTCTAATTCATTTCTTCATTTCCCCCACAGGACCTTCAAGCATGCTGCAAGAGGTGGTGCAGGAGAAGAACAATAACTCCTCAAAAGAGGTTACTCATTTTGAAAGTGCATTATCATAGGGCTCATGCAGACCATGCATCAGCTTGGATACACCTTGGTGGGATTGATAAGGAAGTTAGTTGGGCTTTAATCTGGTGAATTACACATCAAAAGTGAGCAGGAGCAAATGGTAGAGACAGTGACAGCAATGTACAGTCCACATCGAAAGCTACAGGATGTCCCAAGCTTTGTTTAGGTGCACACACATGCTGAGCCCCAGGGTCTGTAAATGTACAGGATAACTCTGGAGCAACAGGAGAGAATGTGCAATGTGCTGGCAGGTGTTTCAGCCACACTGTGCTTGTTCACAGAGATTGGAGGAACACGTCTCAAATATGAGTGGCATGATGCAGGCCTTTGCAATGATGTTTTCATCCATGGGAAGAGTGGCCACATGCATGGAGTATCTACTGCAGCAATCAAATGAGTGCATGCAAACCCTCACCAATGGTTGGTGCACAATGAATGCTACCTTGAATAGGATTTATGATGCACTAGCCTTGGCCCCACTGATCTGCAGCAAAGTGCTTTCCAGCTTATTGCTAGCAGGAAAGTGTAGTTAGGCTATGAGTGGGATGCTGGTGAAAGAGGACAGGGAAGTGATGATTCAGTTCAAATTCTCACCTGTTAAAATCAGCCCTGCTTCTGGCCCCACACTGCCCTTGTCAGTACCCTATATGCTGACTATGGTCAAGTCTGCCCCTGTATAAGCACACTCTTGGGCTCCAAAACTCTGAAGTTTTGAGATGGGCATCTCAACATCAAAGCAGGAATCTAAGCCACCGGCCTCTGATCCTGTGGAAGCCAGAGGGGTTGCATTATCTAGAAATGCTGGGAAGAGGATGAGTAAAGATTTGTACTTGTATAGGTCCATGAGCATGTTAAACAATGTTAGAATGTTATGTTTGTTTAATTTTTGAGCCACAAATATTATTTGTTTCTCCCACGTACCTATGTTGCCCCTTTTTGGTTGCTATCCTGCAAGTGACCTTTTCACTTGTGATTAGTAAGACAAGAATTTGACACAGCAGTTTGGGGGGGGGGGGAGCGGTGGTGGGATGCTGTGAAAGGGTTACTGCAAGACTACTTTGCATTGGAGGAAAGCTGGGGGCTTGGTGGGTGAAAGTAGCTTTTGCTTGTCGCTTAAAATGGGTGGACTGGTGGAACCTAAGTGAACCTCACAATAGGAGGCCTTCCTGTGCCCTTTGCTGAGACCTTGTCCGCAACAGGTTCCTCCACCCACTCCTCATTTGAATCACCTGACAAGCCTCTGTGCTCTGTACCTTGTGCCTCCTGTATGTGCATACCATGCTGCAATGTTGTACGGAGTGCAGTTCACCATGACCATTATGGTGCTCTTTCTGTTGCTGCTGTTGGTACTGTTGATGCTGCTGGTCAGCTTGGTCCTCATGTGAGGCCCAAAGTAAAAGAGCATAAGTGCACCCACACTGATCAGGTAGATCAGAGCTCCAAAGTGGAGATCACTTGTATGAAATTCCAAAGATGTGAAACTCTCAGCACAAATACTGTGAGCAATCAGGTAAGAAAGCAACTCCTGAGGTTTTATTACTTACTGGCATATTTCCCTATCATGTCTTCAGTACCATCAATTGTCAATGTTACATAACCAATTATATGCTAACACATTTTGCAGAAGTACTATGAGTCATATGTGATGTTTAAATCATTGCCTGGAATACTTCAGATTGCTGAATATTACAAACAACAACTTTTAAACCAAGGCCTCAGCAATGTCTGACTCACAATGTATTCACTAGATTCCTTTAATGCCAGCGGCTTCTTGAATTCTACTTCACTAAGCACACGTGTTAGAGACTGTTCCTCTGAACACTGGTACAATCCAGATGTGCATTTTATTAATTATAAGTGTTGACCTACCAGTTTAAAGAACATAATGGGGGTATATTTTTTTCCCTGGAGTTAAGTGCAGCAAAGAATGAAGTCAATAAACTTGACTGCTGATTATTCCCAGAGATATTCTCATAAATGTACAATTTTTGATGTTTTGTGCATTCTTCCTCTGGGAAAATAATTTATGGGAAGGTATGGGGAAACATATTGAAAGATAATTAACAAAAGCAGTTAAGAGAAATAAATAATTGCTAAGAACACTCTGATGGTGCGGGGAGTGGGGTGCATGATGCGGGGGGGGTTGGTGGTGGTAGGAGGAAGAGCTAGAGGCGGTTATTCAAACCAGTACCAATGACATAAGTAGAAAGAAGGCTGAGGCCCTCCAGGCAGATTTTAGGCAGCTAGGAAATAAATTAAAAAGTAGGATATCAAAGGTTGTGATCTCTAGATTACTCCTGGTTCTATGGGTTAGTGAGTTCAAAAATAGCAGGCAGGAGTTCAGTTGGAGAAATGGTGCAGGAGGTAGGGAGTTAGATTCCAGTGTCATTGAAACCATCCTGGGGGAGATGGTACCTCTATGAGCCAAGCAGGTTGAACCTCAACAGGCTGCGACCAATATCATGGTGGAGAGGTTTGCTAGTCCTTCCTTTTGTGAAAGAGTTAAACTGGCTTCAAAAGAGCAAAACACTGTGGATGCTGAAAAGCTGAAATAACACAAAATGCAAGAAATACTCAGCAGGTCAGGCAGCCTCGAAGAGATGAACTGTTAATGTTTCAGGTTGACGTTCTCTTGTCTGAACTGCTGTAGACTGCACGAAGATATTAATGGATTGGTCAGGAGGACAGAAAAGTGGCAAATGGAATTCAATCCAGCAAAGGGTGCAGGGTTACGCGGAGAAGGTGCAGGAATGGCATTAGATTAATTGCTCATTTGGAGAACCGGTGCAGACATGGCGGGTCGAATGGCCCCCTTCTGTGCTTCTATGGAGTGTGCTGGAATGTATTTGGGCAGGACAAACAAGGCAAGGTAATACACAATAAATGGTAATGTTATGGACAGGAGAGAGAGAAGCTGAACTTTATCCTCTCCCCGATTGTCCATAAACGGAGGTGTTTTTGAATTATTCTTAACGTAAGCTGTGGCGTGTTTTGCCAAACCCTGGGCTTATCCAATTTACAAATACTTCATAGCAAACTCATGTTATGATTAGCTCAGGAGGTTAGTTTATTCACATTCAAACCCAGAGGGGAGTGCTGGTAATGTCACATGCACATGCACGCGCACACACACGTACAGTAAGTGGGGATAGAAAAGAGGAAGGTTTACAACTATAGGCAACAGCAGTAAAAGAAGAAATTAACATTAGTTCATGTGATTTCCAAAGTTCGAGAAGTCAAAGCCCAGAGAGTGTTTCCATCGTGGCGGAGTTCAGTCCTGATGAGTTTCTAGTTGGAGACCACAACACAAAAGTCCTTGAAACAAATGACGCTGCAGTACAATGGGTTTTCTGTGCTTAGACTGTTTGGCAGGTGATGATCAGAGACTTTGAAAATCAAATTAGCTTTGAGGAATTGAGAGATGGGGGCTGGCTACTTGGTCATCTAGGGCCTGTTGAAGTTCTTTCCAGTTGATGTTAAAACAGCAGACTGAGCTGTGAGGCTAGAAATGTAATATTGAAACAATCCAAAAGGTTAGAAACATGGGCTCATGTGATATGATTAATGAGTTAATTGCAGCCTTGCACGAGTTTCTGTACTTTTCGCCAAAATCCATTGTTTCGCTTAGCAGTGAAATGGTGGCTGTTAACACTTCTTCAGATACGAGTTTTGATGTCTTTATCTTTTTTATCATCCCAGCTGGAGGAATCAGTTCATCTGTTAGTCATCTAGTTTCATGATTATAATGTGACCTTAAAATGATGTGAGATTTCACAAGGATGAGAGTGGAACGCTTTTGTTCTTGCACTTTCTGTTGGTAGCTCCCAGAACAGATGGCCAATCTTGAGGCATGTGACCCGTAGCCACCATTCTGTGATTCAGCAGAAGTCCAATTTAAAGTAGCAAAAAAAAAAGTTCGGACACACAGTTTTGGTTTCTTTTCAAGTCTTATTGACATGACATTAAGTTATTGAAAAGTGAAGAGTGCATGCCCACAGATCCCTGAAGGTAGCAGAACAGGCGGCCAGGAAGGCATTCAAAATACTTTCCTTTATTATCCAAGCCTTACGATATCAGAGCAGGGCCTCCCAGGAATGGCTGTTTTCCCACCTACACCCTGCCTCTGTTAAAACTGGAAGTGGATGGGTTTGAAGGAAATTGGGCTTGGTTTTGAGATTTTAGAAATCTTTACATCCCACCCAACCAAACACAGTCAATTTTGCAGGTTCTAATTCTCCTCTTATTTTCTGAAGCTGCAAAAGAAGAGATAATTTTCCAGCCTGAAGTCTTTCAAAGTATAACAAAGGTCAGATTTAATTCTCTCAGTGGTTAGTTTGGAAAGGTCACTTTTCTTCAAGATGTTCTTGTCTCATATAAAAGGATGAGTTTATTGTAGTTTTGGCCTTGAACTTCCCTGTGCAACTGATCTGATTTGTCAAAGAGGCCTGAATGGTTTGAGTCTGAATGCTAATAGTAATGCTATTTCAGGGCTCCCTTCTCCTCTAAAATGAGCATCACAGAGTCTTGTGCCTCTGCTCCAAGTTATTACTGTCTCCCCTTTGTTGATGTTCTCCGTGGCAAGGGAAGGAGTGTTCGGAGTCCATCCTGGGAATGGCAGGAAAAAGAAAATCGAGGCTGGTGGAAGGAAATGGTGGTCTCATTTTCCCATCAGTTTTACTACTATCCCACTTAATTTGTGGAGGGATAGCTAAGGAAAATATCAGCCCATACATCAGTGTATCAGTGAGAGTGCACTGTTACTATGTATGCATAAATTTAAAATGCCTTAAATGGTTATCTTCAAATATGTTTCTGCAGTCTTTATTGGGGTAGGCAGGTTGTGCAGTTTAATTTTTGTACTATTTCAGGAGTTTTCTCCAAGTTGTGGAGCTTTTTTGAGACTATCCCATTTCTGATTCTGCCAAAACTTAGTTTCCAAATGCACCCATGAATAATGGGGACCTGAGAAAGATATGGAAAGGTTGCGGTTGTCTGTGAAGCCAACATAATCCAGTGCCTTCAGGTGAAAGGAGGGAAGTGTAAAAGCAGGTAAAGGATTAAAAAAAACCCCAGCATAACAAAACTAATCTGAATAAAGCTTTTGTATTTCCATGAATAGTGCATCTTACAAATCTGAAGATTTTCTGACCTTAAACTTCCTGTTACTTGGTTGGCCCGGATACACTGGATTACTTGTGGTTTCTTTAAATTGGCAGTGTTATTAAAATACCTTGGAGTGACAAAAATGAATTATTGTGCAGCAAAGATTTTTTATTGCAGCTGTGCTTCCCCCTTTGAAAGCAATATTCAGTTAGAATTATTTATTATTGTTTTTATTCACTCCCTTCTCAGTTTTAAATTATCATATTTTGCCTGATACTTGTAGCTATGAAATTAAAGCATATACAAATGTGTTTTTTTTGTGTGTATATGCATATATGTTTGTAATTTATTGTTAGAATTTTGACAGTTTGCTGACAGAGGTCACAAAATTACCTAATTTTATTGTTCAATGTTCCTTTAACTCTTGTTGGGTTTGTTTTGAAGAAATTACATTTATATCAATGTTTCCTGGCTGGGTAGAAAATCACGAATGTGCCTCTGGAAACTAAGTGGTTGATATTTAATGGATTAGATGGAGTAAATTGGTATATTTGTGACAAACATTAGTGGGTACAAATTAGTTAAGGTCAGCAGGCTGATGGTAATGGGGCACATGAACCATTCCCCGTGCTGAAACAGTTATACCCAAGCCCTGATTGATATTTGACTTTCTGTTACGGACAGAGGAAGAAAAATAAACTGAAACCCACCAATTCCCTTCCTTGCTGCTGCAATCAGTGTGGTTGTTTTGGTAAGTTATGTATGTTTCCAAGCCATTTTTAGTGTGTGGTCTATTTAAACAACCAGCAGCAGATTTTTGTGAATTTAAAAATATAGATTACTTATTCAGACTTATCCTGAGTCTAAACACTACATCAGTCGCACACCACATACTCAGGAAAGATACAATTAAAGAAGATAGTGCACTTTTTAAAGTGTTAAATCAGAAGAATAATTAACAGTTCATGTCATTGGCTTGTTGTAGGAAATCAGTCAGGGCAGGCCTGGTAAAGAGGAATCCTTTCCAACTCTTGAATTGCCAATGGCAGAGCCTTTTGGCACTGCTGTTCTGCAGCTTTCAGCGTTCTCTTTCAGACTGCCCAGATCCTTTTCTGGATCTTGGGATAATATAGGATTTCAGCACCAGAGGCCAGTTTCAGACGCATGATCAACAGCCACTGTCTACCCAGAATGGTTTAAAGCTAAAAGGCCACCGATTTACGATTGAAATAGTCTTTCACAGTTCTATGGATAACTTTTTTCGGCTCTCTTCTGTGAAGCATTGATCTTGAAGGCAAGAAACCTAGAGATCTATTACTTCTATATTTGGAGTGAACTTTGAACAATGGCAGATGTGAATTCCACAGAGGGATGTTGTCTGGGCATTTCCATTCAAAGGGGTAGCCCCACCCCTCCAACCAAGTATGGTTCAATTTGGAACTTTTCAGCAGCTTGAAATAGTCTGTGTTGAAGTTGGAAAGGTCACCTGACTCTTGACAGCCATCTAAGCCACCTTGTTAGTATCCATTTTAAAATATAAAAGACAGTTCCAGAAGCCTCCACAGGAACACAATCCATGTTTGAAGTTAAGAATAGGATATGCCTTCACTGGGCATAACACCTAACATCTTATTTAATAAGACTAGTGAGCTGCTAATGGCTGCTATGCATCCTCTGACATCATGTGATGGCCCTCAAATAAGTCCTAGGAAGGAAGAAGTTGATCAGGAGGGGGCCAAGTGTGAGACAGCAACCACCTGCAATCATATAAACAAGAAGAGAGCATGAAAAGAGGCCGGCAGTGAATATAAAAGGGAATCCCAAGGTCTTCTTTAAGCATGTAAATAAAAGGGTGGTAAAAGAAATGTATGGTAAAAGAAAGAAAGAAAGAAAGAATAGGTCTGATTAGGGACCAAAAAGGGGACTTGTGTGTGGAGGCTGGAGAAAAAGTGGAGGTGTTGAATAAGCACTTTATATCTGTCTTTACAAAGGAAGAACTTGCTACCCAGGCCAAGGTGAGAGAGGAAGTAACTGGTACTCCAGAAAAACTTACAATCGAGAGGAAGGAGGTGTTGGGAAGGCTATTTTTACTTAAAATAGATAAGGTTCCAGGACCGGATATGATGCATCCAAGGGTACTGAGGGAAGTGAGAGTGGAAATTGCTGAGACACTAGTGATAATCTTCCAGTCTTCCTTAGATACAGGAGAGGTGCTAGAGAACTGGAGAACATTAATGTTATACCTTTGTTCAAAAAGCAGTGCAAGGATAAAGTGGCAACTACAGGCCAGTCAGTTAGACCTCAGTGGTAGGGAAACTATAATAACGGGATAAAATCAGTAATCACTTAGACAAGTGCAGAATAATTAGAGAAAGCCAGCATGGATTCATCAAGGGAAAATCGTGTTTAACTAACTTGCTGGAGTTTTGTGAGGAGGTAACAAAGAAGGTTGATAAAGGAAATGCTGTTGATGTGATGTATATGGATTTTCAAAAGGCATTTGATACAGTGCCAGACAACATACTTGTGAGCAAAATTCTAGGTCATGGGATAAAAGGGAAAGTAGGCACTTCAATAAGAAATTGGCTGAGTGGTAGGAAACAAGAAGTAGTAGTAAATGGTTTGCTCTGAAGAAGGGTCATACAGACTCAAAACGTTAACTCTGTTTCTCTCTCCACAGATGCTGCTAGACCTGCTGAGTTTTTCCAGCATTTTCTATTTTTGTTTCAGATTTCCAGCATCTGCAGTATTTTGCTTTTATATTAGTAATAAATGGTTGTTTTCAGATTGGAGGAAGGTTGAAGGGGTCAGTGTTGGGACCCTTGCTGTGACTGATATATACTAATGACCTAGACTGGTGTGCAGGGCATGATTTCAAAATTTTCAGATGTTATGAAGATTGGAAATGTTAACTGTGATGGGGGTAGTCTTGCACTTCAAAAGAACATAGAGGTATTGGTGGATTGTTCAGACAAGTGGCAGATGAAATTCAATGCGGAGAAGTGTGAGGTGTTTCATTTTGGCAGGAAAGTTATGGTCAGACAGAATAAAATAAAGGGAGAGCCTTTAAAGGAGGTGCAGGAAGAGGGACCTTGGTGCATATGTACATAGGTCATTGAAGATGGCAGGCCTTCTTGAGAGAGTGGTTAATTAAGCATATTGTATCATAGGCTTTATTAATAGAGGCATTGAGTACAAGAGTAAGGAGGTCATGTTGAACTTGTATAAGACACTAGATAGGCCTCATCTGGAGTACTGTGTACAGTTCTGGGTACCATACTTGAGGAAGGATCAGAAACCATTGGAGAGAGTACAAAGGAGATTCAGAAGAATGAATCCTGGGATGAAGAACAATAGCTATGAGGATAGATTGGAGAGGTTGGGACTGTTCTCCTTGGAGAAAAGAAGGCTGAGATGAGACTTGATAGAGGGATTCAAGGTCCTGAGGGGTATGGACAGGATAAATAGTGAGAAACTATTCCCACTTGAGAACATCAAGAACTAGAGGACATAGATTCAAAATAATTGGCAAAGGCAGTAAATGTGATGTGAGGAAATTTTTTTTCAACTAGAGGGTAGTTGGGATCTGGAACAAACTTCCTTAAAGGGTGTTGGAGGCAGGTTCATTTGAGGTATTCAAAAGGGAATTGATTGCTACCTGAAAAGAGAGACTGTGCCAAGGTTATGGAGATAAGGCAGGGGAGTGGGGACTAGGTGGAATGCTCTTTCAGAGAGCCAATGCAGACTCAATGGGCTGAATGGCCTTCTCCTGCACTGTAAAGGTACTTTACTGTTATGGGTACACGCGGAGGAGTGAAAAAAATCACTCATCTGTCCTGTCACTCCAACCCTGACCGTAACAAGGTTTTTTGTGAATTTGTAAGGATGAAGGTATTTGCTCAGTGGGTGTAATTTTCCATTTTGGAGAATTGTCGTGATTCCCGCTGGGTGGCGGGGTGGGTTTTTGTGCCTGATTTTCCACCTTTCAGCTTATTATTTATGCAATTTTGAGGAGCACATCAGACCTTGTAGTGGGGCGGGCAGTGATTCACCTGCCCTGCTATGACCGCATAAGCTTCAACGTCCGTGCACCATATTTAAACTGCATCTGAACAGCCATTCACTGACTGCAGGCCAGAACCTCAGGATCACATTTAAAAAAAAAATGTCCAGGAGAAGACAGTAACCATCAGCCCCACGGTTCAGCAGTGCCTTCCTAGAGATTCTCTTCCAGGCGGTCGTAGAAAGGTGCACAGTCCTCTTTCCAAGGGATGGGAGCTGGAGGCCCTCCCGCTTGACCATGGTGGCCTAGCAGGAGGTTGCCAGGGAAGTGAGCACCAATCTGGTGATCACCTCACAGACAGGTGAGGCAGTGACAGTTGAAATCCTTGGTACTTGGAGGACAGGTCCCTGCCGAGTTTGAGTCTGATGACAAGCCTCTGGAATCAGCCCTAGGACAAATGTTGGACATGCATAGAGAGGCAGGGGAACACCTGGCAGAGCTGTCAGAGGCCGTCAGCAGAATGGGACAATGGATGGAGAAGTCCGTCTGCATTCTCTCTGATGTTGTGACTCTGGCATGCGGTTGCCTCGAAGTCTCCGTGGGAATGGTGGTGGCCACCTTGGAGATCCAGGTCCAGCAATTTCTGCTGGATTTGCATTCGGACCTACACTCCATCGCTCTAACCATGGGTGGGATCCAGCAGTGGCTAGGTGAGAGGGGGACAGGGTACCTCAGCCTTCTCCCAGGTGCCCCTTTTCCTCAAGGAGTCAGGGACCACCTTGGCACCCACAAGGAGGAGGAGTGCCAGCCAGGGCACTGCGGATGCATCCACCCAGGGCACTTCAACTCCCCTCTGCCAGTGACCCCACCGCTTCCAGCAGGTCAGGCTGAGGAGAGAGCACTTGCCTTAGAGCAGGAAACCTTTAGCAGGGCAGGGCCCTCTAGACCTTGGACCTCTAGAGGATGCCCACCGAAGTCATCTCAGATAACAAGGCATAGCAGTTAGCCTACTGCCGCCACCCTTGTTGCAGATGTCGGGGCTACACTTAGATATAGTGCAAATGTGGGATGATTCGCTGGCCGCAATAGCGGCCTCTGATGCTGTATTTTCACAAACCCACCGCATTTAATTATGCGTTCCTGGGAAATGCACCGTTTCCATGGTGGGCAGGTGGGTTCTGATTCACCTGTCATATCTTCACCTCACCGCTTCATCCCACCAGATGCCACATTTAAAGTACAGCCGTGTGTGCACCTCTCAGTGCTTCCAGCCCAGGACTGCTGCAAATAAGACATTCGAAAGGTATGGTGACTGCAGCCCCCAGGTTTAGTGACGCGTCCCTCGAGCACATTTTGGATGCTGTGGAGGGCTGCTGTGATGTCCTATACCCCTGCTCTGGCCACAGGAGGGGCAGTAACATTACCACCCTGGCTTGGTAGGCAATGGCGGTGGTGATCAGTACCAATGCTGCACAGAAGAGGTTGGCCATGCAATGCAGATAGAAGATAAACGATCTCATCCATGCTGCCAGGGGGCAACCATCTCATCACTAAACTCTCACTCAAGCTGATTACACATTCACTGGCATCTCACTCACTGCCAGCTCAAGGGACATCATCACTCACTCTTTCATACACCCTCACACCTCCATCTGGCCTCACCTGCTCTGGAGACTGTTTCCTCAGTCCTCACCATCTTGAGGCCATTTGCACAGGCCAACTTGTATGTCCAGACAAATTCCAGGGATACCCCCCACTGCTCCACAGTACAGCCTTCACCCTGCAGCTTCTTCCCTTGCTTGAGACCACTTCTCCCTCTTCCCCAAACAAGCGTAGCTGTACAGGCCATTCCTGCTTTATGGCTGGTCTGGTAGGTAGAGACCTGCCCATAAGCCCCACTAAAAGTGCTGTGGTGCTGTCTGCGAAACTTGGTGCTGAGGACTGCGAGTGCTGTCTGAAGCAAGATACACAAGCAAACCTTGAAGTCCCGGCAGACTATCCTTATAATGATATGCATATCTATTACAGTGAGATTCCCGACGTCCGATGGCGGGCCGTGATTCCCACCGTTGATGGGCTGAGTGGACGATCGCAAACTGGTTTCACGACATCGTGAAACCAATTTTTGGCCGCCTTATCATGTCAGCTGCTCACGCCACCGAGTGCTCCCGATGCCATTGGGCACGATGAACAGTTCTGTCCATAGTGTTGGGGCTCAGAAAATTAAAAGCTATAGATGCACATTGGTGGCATGGGTGTTCATTCATTGTAAATACTTTGTACTTTTTGATAATATAATCTGCTTTCCAAGTTCCATGGATTTGAAGGTTTTTCAAGTGATGCGATGTTCCATGTGCATTCAAAGATCAAACATGCCCCGCATCCCCCCCCATTAGAGCTCCCATCTGGAACTTTAGTTGCATTGATTCCCACATGATCTCACCACAATGAGTAACCTTTATTTCCACATCTGCACCATCAGCAAAAGCACATGATGTGGGGCCATGATGGCTGACCAATGTACCTCATTATTTGAGCACGGGAGAATCGCTCATCAGGCTTGTTGATCATCTGCTGTCGCCTTTTCCAGGTAAAGGATATTCTGGAGGACCAGAGGTGGGTGTTCTTCCTGTTCACAGGTGAGTGTATATGAAGAAAATGCTTTTTGACCAGGGTGGTGAGAGCCATGTGCAAGAAGCCTCACGCAGACACTTGTCCGCTTGTCTCCACTACCCTTGGAACTCTATAGAGAAATCATTGCCTTGGCAGCATAGAATACCATCTGCATACTCCCTTGTCCGCTACACCATTCACTGGGAGGATAGAGGTTTGGAGTTGTGAGCTGAATGGCACCTCCAGCCGTGCCCCTGTAGGCATCCACCTAACCTCTCTTCTGGTCTGACTGCAGCGATAGCAAATAGCTCAGACTGAATGGAAGCTCCACACCTTGCTTGGATCTTGGTGTTCTGAGACCCATGGTTCAGAAGTAAACCTGCTGCCATGTGGGCTTCACCATAGAATGAGTATCACAACTAAGCATTATTGTCATACAGCTTCCTCATGATTGTTAAGGTGACCCTTTAGTCAGCCAAGTGTGTTGACCTTAAACTCCACCCAGCCAAAAAGACCCTCCTCCAACTTTGATATATTGCAGTTTTACGTCGAGAGCTTTGCCTAGCTGCTGATGGAAAAATGGAATGATACGTGTACAAAACTCTCTCCGCCTTTGACACTCCCTCGTCACCCACCAACTTGCCCCATACCCCCATCACCGTTGACCTACCCAGTGTCACCTTTACTCTTCCCTTTATCACCCTTGAACATCCCTCCCCTTTACCACGGATCCAATCACCATCCACCTCCACATGTCTTTTCTCCCCTCGGAACCCACACCTGTTACCGTCCCCGTGCCTACCCTGTTCCTGCTCCTCCTGTTATCCGGGCCACCCTTTTGTCCCACTCCGTGACCCCCACCCAATGACACCTACACTTGCGAGAAATGCACCCTGAACTTCCCACTTCTTCCTCTGACTGCCACTGTTCCCTCCTAAGACCAGTACCCTGGGTTCTCCCCTCAGGTCCCCACCCTGCCACAGACCCTGCCCTCTAGCATACTTCTCCCCATCTCCCCCCACACCCCCCCCCCCCAGACCCCACCCCCTTTCCTAGCCAGACTCTGACCCCCTTCCCCGGGCACTCATTTTTACCCCCCCCCGCCTTTCCCTGCTTTGCCTGCCTCCCCTATACCCTTTCACCCCTCTTCCAGCCTTTGCCTGCCTCCCCTGCCCAGTCATCACGTCACACTTCCACCCTTCTCCCCCACCTCCGTGCACTTTGCCTGATTACAGATTCCAACCAATGCAGCAGCTTTGGCTACTGGCCACCCGAGAGCAAGAGGCACCCCAAGAAGGCAAAAGCAGTGTTGACTGACCGAAAGTCCTGGAAGAAGTTTACCTCGCCAGTCGCACACCACTATGTATGGTTGTGAAACAGAACCTTCTAAATTCCCGTTAGTGGGGTGCCTAATTTGGGGGGGAAACAAAATTCTACTGTGTTGGCCTTCTATTGAGCATTCATGAGATACAAATAGGGTTCCAGACAAAACTTCGTGGGACACTCGCCCTGCCTTTAAGCCACCATGAAAGTTGGGAGTGCAAGATTCCAAACTAATTTCCTGCTGTTGGGAAACTTTCTTTTGGCCTCTCGCCAAATCCTACTCCCCTGCTGGCCATGATTCCTGCGCTGGCGAGAGCAGAAAATTCTACCCAATGTCTGTTCTTAACCATTTACGTGCTGATTGCAAAGAAACAAGTCGGGCAGGCTTTCTTGAGTTTAAAACAAAGAGGGGGTAGTTTTTATTGAGTCAAAAACTCATTCAGATAAAGAAATAAAAAATATTTAAAAGAATAAACCCATGCCTCAACCTTTGCAACCCACATTCATACACACACACACAGACACACATGCAAAATTTACAAGTTATACTATACGTATACTTTCTTAGCCAAATTAAAGCTCACTGCTGAGAGGAGAAAAAAACTTTTGAGTATTCATTGTTTATGAGTCCTTTGCTGCTACCTTTGGCTGCGGTAGACATTTTTCATTGTGGTCTTGAATTTCCAGGAGTGGAGTTGAAGACCATCTGAAACTACAATTGTTGGAGCCAATTTCTTTTTGAACCACAATCTGTCTTTTCCTCAAAGTCAATGATTTTTGGACCTGAGGTTGCTTCCAATGAAAATTCACTATCTCTGTGCTGGATTTTTAACTTTAATAGATATAAGTCTTTGACTTGAGGGAGAAGGGAAGAGAGAATATTCCTGCCCCATTGGCAGTTGTTCCAGACTCCTGTCTTAGCAGTTTGCGTGCTGTATTCAAAAGAGATTTCAAAAATGGTTACTTCAGTCACATGATTTCTCTCTCCCCATAATGATTCCAGAATGTATTTATTTAGCTGATGCCTGAATGATTGTGGCTATTGTTCAGCTATTAGCTTTTGAATGGTTTGTTACCCAATTTGATGAGATAGGGAAAAGCACCTTTCATGTAGCTATTATCCTGTTAGACCTTCTGGTCCTGCTTGAGAAGCAGCTTTATAGAAATGCAAATAAAAGGCCCAATGAAGTTTTCAGTAAATCCTTTTAAAGGTGTTCTTGATGTCAGCAGGTGTGAAATTCCATGAGGGTGGCATGTTTGAATTATAATTCACATTGGAACTTTCAAGAAAACTGGTGAACCTGCAACACCAGACATCAGGTGACTTGTGGCAACCACCTTAAGTCCATGCTTTTTCTTGCTTTTAAAAAGACCTTTTTAAACAGTTCAATATATGTTTCATCAGGTGATGAAATTACAGATTGATACCACTCATGCTCAAGTCACATCATCATGACAGTACTAAGGAGCCTCCATGCTCCACATTAAGCTAAATATTTAATGAGAAGTACCATTTTAAAGAAAGAGGCTCTGCTGAGGGAGCGTGCGCAGTTAGAGGCTATATAAAAACAGAACCACAAAGCCAATAGTTGCTGGATTACTACATGAGCCATGAGCAAATTGACTTGGATGAAGGGACCAAGTGTATGTTAGCCAGATTTGCTGGCCATACAAATCTAGGTAGAAAAGCAATTTGTGATATAGGTGCAAAGAGCCTGCAAAGAGATATAGATAGGTTAAGTGAATAGGCAAATATTTGGCAGGTAAAGTATAAAGTGGAAAAATATGAGATTGTCCACTTGGTGGGAAGAATCGAAAGGCAGAAGATTATTTAATTAGAGACTATCGAATGTTGCAGTACAGAGGGATCTGGTTGTCCTTGTACAGGAATCACAAAAATGTTAGTATGCAGGTACAGCAAGCAATTAAGAAGGCAAATGGAATTCTGGAGAAACCAATGTCTAGCTATGTGTTTCTGTTGATATTGTTGCCAAATGACCTATTATGACTGCTTGGCTGAGTACCAACACTCACTAATTTTATTTTTATTTGTTCATGCGATGTGGGTGTTGCTGGCTGGGGGAGCATTTATTGCCTATCCCTAATTGTCCTTGTTTAGAGGGCATTTGAGAGTCAACCACATTGCTGTGGGTCTAGAGTCACATGTAGGCCAGACTAGGTAAAGATAGCAGATTTCCTTCCCTAAAGGGGCAATCAGCAACAGTTTCATGGTCATCATCAGACTTTTAATTCCAGATTTTTATTGAATTCAAATTCCACCATTTGCTATGGTGGGATTTGAACCCAGCTCCCCAGAGCATTACCATGGGTCTCTAGATTACGAGTCCAGTGACAATATCACTATGCCACCACATCTAATGTATTAACTCAGCAGGGGCCTGTTTACTCAGGCTGAAGTGGAGTGTTAGCTTTGATTGATTGGCATCTTTATGAGGTTTTAATAAGTTATTTTTTCTTTGATCCATTTTTTTCAATGTCCATATGCTTATTTGGGCAAGATTATGAAGTGAGGCAAGGTTTCTGTTATTGAAACTATGAATAGTTTGACACTATTGTCTGATTGACTCTTATATAAGGTTGTAAGAGCAGTTTTTTTTTCAAAGCAGATTTCCAAATGGGCAAGAGCTTGGTCAAAGAAATAGATTTTAAGAAGTGTCTTAAAGGAGGAGAGCGACCTAGTGAGACAAGAGGTGTAGGGAAGGAATTCCAGAGCTTAGGGCTTAGGTGGCTGAGGGCACAGCCGCCAGTGGTGGAGTGATTGAAAACGGGGATGCTTAAGAGTCCAGAATTAGATGAATGCAGATAACTTGGAGGTTTTTCATATTCGTTCTTAGAAGACAAGTGTTGATGGCAAGGCTGGAATTGATTGCCCATCCCTAATTGCCCTAGAGAAGATGGTGGTGAGCTGTCTTTTTCAACTGCCGCAGACCATATGGTGTAGGTACACCCACAGTCTGTAGCGAACAAATTCGAGATTTTGACTCATTTGTGAGGCTGGAGGAATTTACAGAAATTGGAACACAGGAGCAGGATTGGCTATTTGGCACTTTTAGCCTGCTCCACCTTTCAATTAGATTGTGGATGACCATCTATCTCAATGCCACTTGCCTGTGCTATCCCCATATCCCTTGATGTCAATAGTTTATTGATTTCTGTCTTGAACGTGCTCAATGATTGCATTTCCGCAGCCCTCTGGGGTAAAGAATTCCAAAGTTCTCCTTTCTCTGAGTTAAGAAATTTCTCCTCATCTCAGCGGCCTGCCCTTATCCTGAGACTGTGCCCTCTGGTTGTAGACTCACCAGCCAGAAGAAACATCCATTCTATATCTACCCTGTCACACCCTGTAACAATTTTGTAAACTTCAATGAGATCACCTCTCATTCTTCGAAACTCTGGAGAATACAGGCCCAGTTAACTCAATCTTTCCTCATAATACAATCCTGCCGTTCCAGAGATTGGTTTGGTGAACCTCCATTACGCTTCTTCCATGGCAAGTATATCTTCCTTAAATAAGGGGACCAAAACTGTACACAATACTCCAGGTATAGTCCCACCAAGTCTGTATACAATTTCAGCAAGACATCTTTGCTCCTGTACTCAAATCCCCTTGCAATGACGACCAACATAGCATTTGCCTTCCTAATTGATTGCTGCACCTGCATATTAGCTTTTAGTGATTCATGAACAAGGACACCCAGGTTCCTTTGGACATCAACACTTCCCAACATCTTACCATTTAAGAGATATGGAGGGGTGAGGCTATTGAGGGATTTGAAATAGAAGGATGAGAATTTTAAAATCAAGAAATTGCTTGACTGGGAGCCAGCGTAAGGCAGTGAGCACAGTAGTGATAGGTGAACGGGACAGTATGAGTTAAGAGATGGGCAGCAGAGTTTTGTATGACGTCAAGTTTACAGAGGGTAGAACGTGGGAGACCAGCCTGGGGAGTATTGGAATAGTCAAGTCCAGAGGGAATGAAGACATAATGGAGGGTTTCAGCAGCAGATGAGCTGAGACGGTTGAAGTTGGGCCATGTTTTGGAGGTGGAAATGGCCGATCATTGTGATGGTGTGAATATGAGGTCAGAAACTTATCTCTGGTCAAATGTGACACCAAGATACAAGGAATTGAGAGATGTTGGTGAGATAGAACCAGGTGTCATCAATTAGTAAAATCTAACGCTGTGCTTTTGATGATGTTGCTAAACAGCAACATGTAGATGAGAAATAGGAAGGGGTCAAGGATAGGTCCTTGGGCG
This sequence comes from Carcharodon carcharias, assembly GCF_017639515.1. Lineage (NCBI taxonomy): Eukaryota > Metazoa > Chordata > Chondrichthyes > Lamniformes > Lamnidae > Carcharodon > Carcharodon carcharias. The sequence goes on along the minus strand of NC_054478.1, from coordinate 63,845,821 downwards.
ATAAACGAGGTTATGGTGTGGAAGTGGGTAGAGAAGCCATTGCAAGTGATTCACTGGATATGATTACATAAGGATGGAATCAGCTGAAAGTACACCCACCCAGCTGGATAATGGTGGAGAGGTGTTGGAGTAGGATGGTGTTGCCAAAGGTTACAGACAGTTCAAGGTGGGTGAAGAGGAATAGTTTACCTTTGTCACGGCTACATAGGAGGTCATTTGACTTTTGTAAGAAACATTTTGGTACTGAAATAGGGCAGAAACCTGATTGGAGGAAGTCAAACATGGATTTCTTGGAAAATGGGCATGGATTTGGGTGGCAACAATATGCTAATGGACTTTGGAGAGGAAAGGGAGGTTGGAGATGGGGCAGTAATTTGGAAGGACGTAGTGTCAAAGGTTGGTTTTTTGAGGAGTGGGGTGATGACTGCAAATTTAAAGAAGAGATGGACAACACCTGAAGAGAGAAATATTAACAATATCAGCTAACAGGGATTTAAGGAAGGGATGTTGGATGAACAGCAATTTAGTGGGAATAGGATTGAAGGGACATGAACAAGATGAGCTCAGAGAGAGCATGAGGGGAAGTAGAAGACAAATTGGAGAAAGATGCAAGTTCGGGGTTAGGGCAGTGGGAACTTTAGAGGAAGTTTGGCCCAGTGGGTAGTGGAAGGGAGAGAGGTGGCAGAGGTAGTTGATTGGATTAGTGGTAATGTGGTCTATGAGCTCCTTGCTCTTGTATCTGGAGGTGAAGGTGGAGGAATCAAGGAGAGTAGTTTAAGGAGATGGTTTGAGTAGAGGAAAGAAACCAGGGGTTATCTTTGCATTCCAGGATGATTCTGGAATAGTGAGCGGTTTTAGCAGTCAAGAGTAGGACCTGCTAGTGTCTTGTGTGGTCCAGCTGGATTTAGTGCTAGATGCCTAAACTAGTTTTTTGCCATATCCTTTCAAGTCTGTGTCCCATGGACTTAGGGAGCAGAAGTGAGGGCCATACCAGGGGTATTGTTCAGGGTGAGAGAGAGTAATAGTTTTATTGGAGACTAGAACATCAAAGGTGGAAGTGAGGGTGCAGTTGAGCAAATCAGTTGCTGCTGAAATTTTGTTGCGACTGGAGGGTTAAAGGCTAGACAGTTGGGGCTTTGAAAGTGCAGTTGTAAGTGAATTTGGATAGTTTTTTCTGGGGCTAGATGGAGAAGGAAGTAAACTGGGACAGAGAAGGTGGCTGTGACTGGAGAGTGATATAAGGAAGTCATCAGAGATGGCCCTGAATGTGGGCTGGAAAGTTTACATGGAGGGAGAGATTAGGGAAGATAAAGTAGTGAATGCAGAAGAGAGGGAGCATGATGAGTTGAGATTAAGCCTGAGAAGTTGTTTGCTGCAGAGGCTGAGGGAAGAAAACAGTGAAGATAAGAAAATTGTCAGATTTCCCTGGTGCCAGAAAATATGGTAGGTGAAAAGAGGTGGAAAGATACCATGATGTAGGTGTCTTTACAGCACATGGTGAGCCAGGAGGAACAGGAATGTTTCTCAACATTCCCAACAACAAGCTACACAGTAAACCTCCCCCACCCCACTCTTTGCTCCAGAATCTGCCTGCTTCCCGCATCCCACTAGCAGATTCCCCCCACTCTGTCCAACCAACTCTTCCTCGAACAGTCAGTGCAAACCCCATTGCTATCGGATCCCCTCTGCCCACAGTGATTGAACCCCAAGCAGGAGCTCTGCTTAAGACCCGACTATGACTTAAAAAGAACTTTTCTGGCATTCAGAACAGCTGCCACCTTGATATTTATGAAGAGACACCAATGACCCAGTGACCGCAGAGACCAAATTCCAACTGTCATTTACAGTTCTTAGGCCAGGCCTGGCCATTGGAGATGGAGTCTGCTAGGACAAAGGAACTTGAAACCTCTTTTGAAGTTGTTAATGGTTGAAACGTTACCACACTCAAGGATCCATATTAAGGAATATACATCTTTTGTCGAAGCCAAAGTGGAGAGGTGGGAGTCACAGGACACACACACACACACACACACACACACAACCCCCCGCCCCCCCCAAACCCAAGCTGGTGGAACCTGTAATATTGCCTTTTGGAGCTGCAAAACAGTCTGTCATCTTACATCTAGCAAGCAGCAGCTTCAGAACCAGAGCTCTGATTCAGGTTGGAATGCCCGGCCCCATTGATGTTGTTTGTATGGGAACTTCTGAACTTCTGTACCGGTGTCTACAAGACTAATTCATCTCTACGTTCTTATGCATCATGGAAGTCAATTCTATTGGAAAAGTAAATTACCCAGCATCAGTCTTCAGGCTGCAGAGTCTGTGAAAGATACACCATTGGAATTTGATTCTGGACTCATGTGAATTGCTAATTCTTTATTCTGTGGTTTTTGCCCAGTAAACCCCTCCCTTTCCCACACCCCCCCTTTTATTGTATGAGTGAAAAGGGAGGCCACACTGTGACCCCTTTCTCTTGTGTTTGAGTGTGCGTGAATAACCTACCCTCTGAGTTTATCCTATATCGAGTTTGCTGTCGAGTTGTTAATAGAAATGGGATCACGCCAAAATTGAGGTGTTGGGAAAATATGCCACCACTTGTAAAGAGAGAAATCTAAAATGAAAAATCGTCTTTCTGTTTACAGATGGGTAGTGAGAGGAGAAATCAGGGCTGTTTAAATTAATTCCACTCCTGTCCGCAACAGTAGCTTATTGGGCTTGGAGAAAACATTCCTATCCCTCCTAGCTTACAACCAGGACTGTAAAGTCACTTACCTCCTGGAATCAGCCTTTTTTATTTTCTTCCGACTGTTTATGGGGAGATGATGGTATAGTGGTAATGTCATTGGGCCAGTAACCCAAAGGCTCAGGCTAATCTTTGGGGACAAGTGTTCAAATATGGCAGCTGATGGAATTTAAATTAGATTAATGAAATTGAAAGCTAGTCTCTGAAATTGAATGTAGGGAATGGTGATCATGAAGCTATCATCGATTGTTGTAAAAGCCCATCTGGTTCACTCATGTCCTTTAGGAAAGGAAATCTGTCACCCTTACCTGGTCTGGCCTACATGTGACTTCAGGCCCATACAATTTGGTTGACTCTTAACTGTCCTCTGAAATGGCCTAGCAAGTTACTCAGTTCAAGGGCAATTTGGGATTTGCAAAAAATGCTGGCCTTGCCCACATCCCATAAAAGTATAAAGAAAATCAGACTTCCTGAGGCCAGGAAAGACCTACTGACATGAATTGAAAATAAAATGACTATTAAAATTGAGGCAAGGAGTCTCATTATTGTGTTGGATTAGAACCTAGATTTCTAGAGCTTTCTAACATGTTTAAAGAGGCCTCCAGGCAAAGAGGCACAACCCCTCTGCATTTAGGGGTTGTTGGAGGGGTCAGCTGTCCTTAGGCTTAGTAGCTCATATCCCAACATCTGGGGTCATCAGTGGAGGTGTGAGGGGGAAAGGTTTTTTTTTATTTATTCATGGGATGTGGGCTTCGCTGACTGGGCTAACATTTATTGCCCATACTTAGTTGCCCTTGAGAAGCTGGTGGTGAGCTGCCTTCTTGAACCGCTGCTGTCTATGTTGTGTAGGTACACCCACAGTGCTGTTAGGAAAGGAGTTCCAGGATTTTGACCCAGTGACAGTGAAGGAACGGCGATATATTTCTAAGTCAGGATAGTGAGTGACTTGGAGGGGAACTTGCAGGTAGTGGTATTCCCATCTATCTGCTGCCCTTGTCCTTCTGGACAGTAGTGGCTGTGGGTTTGGAAGATGCTGTCTAAGGAGCCTTAGTGCATCTTGTAGATGGTACACACTGTTGCTACTGTGCGTCGGTGGTGGAGGATGTGAATGTGGTGCCAATCAAGTGGACTGCTTTGTCCTGGGCAGTGTCAAGCTTCTTGAGTGTTGTGGGGGCTGCACTGATCCAGGCAAGTGGGGAGTATTTCATCACACCCCTGGCTTGTGCCTTGTAGATGGTGGACAGGCTTTGGTGAGTCAGGAGGAGAGTTACTCATCGCATAATTCCTAGCCTCTGACCTGCTCTTGTAGCCACAGTATTTATATGGCGAGTCTAGTTCAGTTTCTGGTCAATGGTAACCCCCAAGATGTTGATAGTGGGGGATTCAGTGATAGTAATGCAATTGAATATCAAGGGGCAATGGCTGGATTCTGTCTTGTTGGAGATGATCATTGCCTGACGCTTGTGTGGCGCGAACGTTACTTGCCTCTTGTTAGCCCAAGCCCTGGATATTGTTCAGGTCTTGCTGCATTTGGACATGGACTGCTTCGGTATCTCATGAGATGCACCTCATACAGGTGAAAACCTGCTTGTGGAGGCCCCTTCTCTGATTCTGCATAATTCAGTGGACAAGATCAATGGCATAATTTTTTGTTGCAGTGCTAGCGTAAATGTCAGGATTTGTGGGGTTGATATCTTAAATTGCAGTTGTAAATGTCAATGCTTGATCTAGTGAACAAATAATAACACTTTGTAAATGAACTAAATTTTAGTGAAAGGAAATGAAATACAACATATCTGGACTATGTAAAGTTAATTTACGGTTGGTATATTATGAATATGTAGAAGCATTCTCTTTGGATGATTTTTTCATATTTGTTTAAGCTCAGGCTGAAAATGTTTTCTGGCAGCACAGATCATGCTGTGTTACAACATATAAAGCTAGATTTACAGAGTATTCACTTCCAGCAACCATTCCAGACCAGCAATGTAAGATCATTGGCTGATAAAGAGTGGGGATTATGTGAAATTTAATCTATCTGATGGACGTTTCAAATGAGGATGATCAAAATAAAATTGGAATTCTAGCTTTTGACCTCTACATTGACTGCTTGAGTTAAAGTAGCTCGCTATACTGCTAAGTTCAGTGAAGGAATGATTAATCCTTAGCCCAGCTGGGCATGCAAGAGTGCAAATGAATTGATTATAGTACTTTATATTAGTATTAGTATTAGATATTAGTAGTATAAATACTTAAAAAAAGGAAAATGTTAACCATTGTATTAATCTGTTATGGTTTTATGTGAAGTGATTTTTCTTTGTATGTAGTATGAAGATCATTTTATGTGTATTCTAGCCCCAAAATTGCCCTGCTGCTCCAATGAACTTGATTCTTAAATTCAGCAGATAGACTGGATCCTGGCCTTAAGACAGAATTCCCTAGATGATGTAAGAGAAAAGCCCCCATCTAATCCTAACAATTTCTTGAACTGTGGCAGTGAAGGTGGAGGGTGCGGTGAGGATGGAGGGGGTTGCAGTTGACTTAAACAATGGCAGGGATTTACATAGTTTGGGAGTTCCTTGCAACCAGGCTTCAATTGGGACCTAATGTACCATCAGTGTAAGCATAACTGGTTGAAACTAATGGCAGTGGGACCTACTTCTGGTGCTCTAGGCTGAGGTTGGGTCCTGGACCCTGCAGTGATGTGGGACGCTATGGGGCAAACCAGATTGTTCTTCTAGGGGAGGAAACACCTGGCACTATTTTGGCTGACCACCTTCTGCTGGTGTTTCCAGTGTTCTTGGCTCTGCCACTAATATGCCTTCAGGTTCCGGAGGCCTGCCCCCGGAGACCTCTGCCCCAACCTTGTGATCTTTGGTTACATCATCACCAGAGCTCTAGGGTGAGGATGATCCCAATTTAACTGCATCAGCTAGTAATAGGTGTAGGAGATACGTACATCTTCAGTTCATAACTGCTGGAATCCTGCTGCACAGATATTCTAATCCAGTATGTCCAACTAAAATTGTCACTATTATAGGTTAGAATTAAAGAAGGCAGCTTTTCTATACAGGACCTCTCTTTTGAAGATATTCTTTAGCTAAAGGAATGACTATGAAACAATTTAAATCTGCTTCCTTCTGTGCATTTGATGGTCACAATATACACTCACCTCTTTCTAGTGATGCTAAATGTGTTGGATAACACTACATTTAAGCAGGCAGTGATCTTTCCAGTATGCTGCAGGGTTACTTTTTACAAAAGGTTTATCCATTGCCTTATTGTATCAGATTAAAATCCTTATGGAGATTTGTAAACTGGACTGCCTTTCACATTTGCCTGCATATTCTCTTTAGCTGCATTCATGTCATTAAAGCTTAATACTGCTGACATCTGTAGCTTCGCACTGTCAATGTTTTATGGTCCAAGGTCCAAAAGAATCAGTTGTAGCCTGTTTGTATTGATTTTGTGTGTTTCATTGGTTGGTATGTGAACTGAAGATGTACATGTCTCCAGCACTTATTGCTGTTTGTTGCTTGACTGTAAGGAGATTGTAACCCAGATTTCACAGTAGTATTTATTGCAAAACAGTCAGTGTCTGTCGTCATTACACATCTGAGACTGGCAACAACTTCTGGAGTCTGCACATGAGGCAGAATTTTGCCCTCCGTGGGGGTGAGCAAGAGCAGCTATGAATCGGACTGCCACCCGCGATCGAGCCGTGACTGCCATTTCATGGCCAACCAGTATGAATCATGCGCTGCAGCGCTCAGCCCTGCCTGTGTGTGTTGGCGGGGGGGGGAAGAGGGCAAGTGCAGAAGTTTGTGCATGCGCGTGGGTGCACGCAGTAAAAGCTCCCTGAAGCACAGAGCTGCCTCAGGGAGCTGAAGCTTCTTGAACCTAAGAAAATAAAGAATTTAAAAATGTTAATAACATGTCCCCTCATGTTACTCTGTCACACGAGCAGGGACATGTTAAAAATAGTTTGAAAATGTTTTTTTTTAAAGCACTGAACAAAACCTCATCCCACCCGTGGATGAGGTCTCGCAAAAATTCCAAAGGCCACTTGGCCTTTTTGCCTGCCTGCCAACTTCATTTCATTTAATTTCATTTAATTAGAACTTTAATGGCTTTAACAGGCCTGTTAATTGTCAGCGGGCATGCTGCTGACTCCCGTGCACGCCCGTTGACCGAAATATCACGTGTCATTTTATGCTCATTCGGGTTGGGCGTGCGCCAACCCGACGAATGCAATATCCTGCCCATGCAGTTAAAAGCAGAAATTCAGAAATTTCTGGCAGTGATTTTACATTTCTTCTGAAGAGCATGCAGCCCTTAATTAGAAATCACTGAACTGACAAGAACTTGCCCTTTTATGTTATTAACCATATTGTAAAAACCTTTGAAAAAATTACGCCTTGTTGGATGAGGTGCAACTTTGTTTTTAACGGTGTACTAAATTCATAAATTTGTTGAAAAATCTCCCTTGCCCTGAAAAGCTAATTTTGTATTTGTGGAATGTCACATTTCTTCTGCATAATGATTTAAAAAAAAACATGTATTTTTAATTTACTTTGAAAATTCATTTATGACTACTCAGCATCTATCTGAATCCCATGTGTCTGTCCCAATCATTTATTTCACTGTCTGTGAAATTGTATTTAAAAAATGAAGGATAATCAGTGCATTTTACATCCTGGTTTGTTGCCTATGAAAATTCTTCAGTATGATTTGGCTGCTTTCTCTAATTGATGACATCACTTTTGCTGGACACCTTGAGATTCCCTTAAATTAGCACCAGAATCCAAACTAATGTCAGAAAAGGGGAAATCCATGCTACATGTTGTCACTTTGCCACAGACTGCAAAATCTGGACCATTGTTTCACGATCGGTAAAGAGTGCATGAAACATGTACATCTTTAGTTCATGTGCCAAGTCTTAAAAATCAGGTTTTCCCCACCCAACATGCAGTTAGCCTGTCAATCAGGCTGGTTGTGGGCAGGAAACTTACAGAAGAAAATTTGAAAACATTCTGTGGGTGTTTGGGGATCCCAAAACAGCAATCCCATTCCCTCCCCACCTCCTGAGCTAATATCCAAACCATGTTTCTAGAATCTCATTACACTGAAATATGAAGTAATGGTAAGGTAGCCATGATGCATGTGGTGTGAAGACTCAATTAACACAAGGATTTTGTTTGCTCAATTTTTGTGTCATTAGAAGTTGAGCAGCATGCTTATTTTTCACAGATCTTGAAAGCCTCGGAGGTCTTGTGCAGTGGTAGTGCCCCTGCCTCTGGTCCAGAAGCTCTGGGTTCAAGTCCTACTTAGGACTTGATGGCCATGGAAGGTGCATTCATAATGTGGTCAAACAGGTTGATTATCAGCCTGTAATTCCTTTCAATACACTTGATGGCAGACAGTAAGAGTGGGAGAGTTTTCTGGCCAGCCATACTGCAGAAGATAATGGCAAATCACTGCAGTACTTCACCAAACACAACCATGGACCAATCCAATAGAAGTCCATGGTTGCTAAAGCCCTCTTGGGGCATGGTAACTGAAGGAGGACTACCTTGAAAGTTGCTATTTTCAAATTGTAAATAGTGCATCCATGAAACTGCACTGAAAGAGTTCGAAGCAACATGTAAATTAAATGCATTCAGAAAACTATATGAGATATAAAACTGCATTATACAGTGATGGGCAAGAGTGCACAATCTTTTCAAAGATCAGCACTTTAAGGCTGCTATCTTCAATTTTTTGAAGATTGTGAAACGAGGTACAGCCCAACATGTTTGCATGTTTAAATGTGTTGGTAAAGGTGAAGTAACAAATGGTACCCTGATGGTCAGTGTTTGAAGTCATAAGGTCAAATGTGAGAAACCCAAGTTGACTGCAGTCTTAGGTTCAAAAACCTAGCTGTTGGGGGTTTCACTTTGACTCTGATGTGACAGTCAAATGAATTTGACCAAGTTTGGAGTTCCATTGCTAGTCTTGTATTGCTGCTAAATAGAAACTATTACAGTATGTAAAAGTATTAGTGTAACTGCAAGCACTTTACCAAGTACTTTAAAATGGAATGAACTAATGCTAGACACTACAATTTTAATTTTGTTATATTAGAAGCTGATACTCTGAAATATTAAACATCAATAAGTTGATTATAAAGGGAATATCTGTGGTTACCCACTGTAATAATGAAAACATTATGTCTGTTACAGACAAGAGAGAGACAGGCAAACTGTACTTATTTCCTCCCACCACCTGTCTCTAGGCAGAAGGCGTTTTGAATTATTTTTAAAGTATGCGGTGGCGTGTTTTCCCAAACCCTCAGTTTGTGTGATCCAGTTTACTAATATCTCATAGCAAACCTGTGATATGATTAACTCAGAAGGTTAGTTTTTTCCACACTCAAAACCTGGAGGAGGGGTGTTCGCAACTTCCCATTCCATTACACACACACACACACAAACACACACACACAGTAAGCGGCAGGGTGGGTAGGGGGGGGCGATGGAACAAGCCTTTTTACAACTATAGATAGTAACAGTGCAAGAACCTCAGAAATTAATATTAGTTCATGTGATTTCCAGAGTCAGAGTCCAGTGAGGAATTCTTTCACATAGGAGTTCGAGTTCAGCTGGCTGAAGGCTGGAGTTGTAGAATTCACTTTACCGATGGTGATGATACTGCAAGATGAAGTAGGTACACAAAGACTGAGTCGGTTCTGCAGACAATGGTAGGAAATCTTCCAGCAGAGATTGGCTTGAGGAGAAGGCTGTTGTTCTGCCTGGAGGGCTGCTTCTTGGTGGTTCACCAGTTGGATGTTAAATAGCAGACTGCTTGTGAGGCTAAAGATGTAATGTTAAAACTGTCCATAAAGGCCAGAGGCTTAGGTCATGTGACATATTGCATTTATGATTAATTACAGCTTAATATTAGTTTCTGTGCTCCTGGCCAGAATTCCATTGTTCCTCCTTAGGAGAGAGACAGGTGGTTATTAGCATCTCTTCCAGTATAATGAGCTTTGACCTCTCTATTTTGTGATAGTTCCGGCTGGAGGAGCCAGTTTGTCTGCACTTCCTCTGCTTTCGTTGATTACAAGGGGTCTGTACAATGGGGTGAGAGATTCCAGAGACTGAATGAAGAATTATTTTGCTCTTGTAACTCCTGGTGGTAGCTCCCAGAACAAAGGGCCAGCCATGTGATCATGTGACTTGTAGCAGCCATCTTTTATGGCTCAGCAGAAAGCCAATTTTTTAAAAAATGGCAAAAGAATAAAGTTCTGGATTTCTTTTCATATCATATGGAACCCATCAATGTTATAGAACTATAAATTTTTATAGCACACAAGGAGGCCATTTAGCCTATTGTACATGTACTGGATTTTTCTTAGAGCAATCCAGTACGAATTCACTGACCTCTTTACTCTTGTCCTGTATTTTCTGCTGCTTCTAACATTCATTTGCATTTACTTTAAAGAGCTCAGTTTTCAATTACTTTCTGTGACAAAACAGCCTTTAATGTAGCAATTCTATGAAGAAGTATCTCATAACCTCTTGTCCAGTGGCAAATTAGAATCAATGAACCTTTCATCAGAGGAAACAAATTTCCCTATTTGTCCTATCAAAATCTTTCATTATTTTAAAAGGCTCTCCTACATCTCTTAGCCTTCATTGCTCCAGTGGAAGCAGTCTCTGCATCTGAAACATAACATAAGTAACTCAGATGACTCAAGATATGCCACATATGGTGGAGGGGCATAGTTTAGCTGGGGGTAGTAGGTTGGGGGTGGTGGGGGGGGGGTTATGAGCCGCCATGTGGTTGGGTGGAGGGGCATAGCTTGGCATGGAAGGTATGGGGGGGCCATGGTGGTGAGGGGTGGAGGGCATGTGGTGGGATGGATGGGGAATGGGGAGCATTTGGGTGTGTGAGAGCTGAGTGCTGGAGTGCCTTACTGTTTTTATTATAACTGGGAAGAAGTCCCAAAGCATCGAGGCAGGTCTTTTAAACAGCCCGCCTCAGCATCCGGCAGCCCCTGTGGCTGCCTCTGAATGCTTTCTGGGGGTGACGGGCCTGACTCCAGCACGCACATGCACTGCCAGACCCCCTCCTGCCTCCCCCAGTCCCCCCGTCAGCTGAAATGAAAATCCCGCATTTGCTGCACCTTCTCCCCTGACAGGTGTGCTGAGCTGGGAAATTTCACAACTTCTGCTACCCGCCTCTATGATGGAGATTCAGTCCAAAATGCCTGTTTTTTCCCTCCAGGAGCATTGATGAGTCCCAATAGTGTAAATTCTGATCTTTTTATAGAACTGTTGGAATCTCAGTAACTTTATGGCCAGGATTTTCCCCTTGGCGATTTGAGGACGGGGCCCGCACACCGAGGGGAAAATGACGCGGGATGACATCATACCGGTCCCTTTAAATATTCACAAAGGCGGGCGGACAGCGAAATCAGCTTTCCCCCTGCTGACCTGTCAATGGCCAATTAAGCCATTGACAGGCTAATTAACCTTATTAAATACCCTGCCCGGCCAACCTTAAGGCAGACTAGGAGCCCCAGCGGGCTGAAGATTATTAGTGAAACTTCATCCACTGGCGCGATGAAGTTTCATGACCGTTTTTGAAAAATTTACGAAATTTTATGTGTTTATTATTAACATGTCCCATCTTGTGTGACATTGTCACATGAGGGTGACATGTTAATAATTTTAATATTTATCTATTTTTAGAGTTTACTTACCTCTCATGAATCTCCCTGAGACAGGACTTTGTCTCAGGGAGCAGTGCACTCTTTTGCGCGCATGTGTGAAAGAGTGCACATTGAAAGACGGGGATTCCCTCCACCGCCTGCACTGTCGGTCAGGCCGCTGGGTGGGCCTTAATTGGCCCACCCACTCAAAATGGCGGCGGGCCCCGTTTCAGCGGTGGAGTTCGGCTGCCTGCCCGCCACTGAGCCGGTGGGGCCCACCCGCCCATCAAGGTAAGAATTCTGCCCTATGAAGGTTTGAAGTATTCCACAAAAAAACTAATTACTGTTTTTATTATAACTGGGATGAAAAATAATTAGTTTCTGTCTTTTGCATAATTTAAATATTAAAGATTGATCAAATTGAAAATAGTCAGAGATTGCTATGCCAAGTTTCATTACATTTAATCATAATAAGATTGGAGCCACAATATTGTGCAAAATCATAAGATCATAAGAAATAGGAGCAAGAGTTGGCCATTCAGCCCATTGGGCCTGCTCCGCCATTCAGTAAAATCATGGCTGATCTGATTATGGCCTTAACTCCATTTTCCAGCCTTTTCCCCATACTCCTTGACCCCCTTTAGATCAAAAATCTATCTAACTCCACTGCTGTCTGGAAAAAATTATTAAGTGTAACAACCCCCAGAGAGAAGAAATTCCTCCTTATCCCTGTCTTAAATGGGAGACTCTTATTTTGAAACTGTGCTTCCCAGTTCTAGACTCTCCCCTGCAGGGAAGCATCCTCTCAGGATGTTTGCCAGCCCTCGTACACACTGTTACCTGGACCTTCTCAACGGAATATAGTTACAGTCTATTAATCTTCATTTAAATGTTTATTTCTACATGCACCCATTTCTAGTTCAAAATTGTGTCCATTGGAGTTTCTTCCAATCAGATTTTCGTTTCTATTTGTGATAATCACAGGTGTTCAGTGAGAAAACAAGAATGCTTAAGCAATGGCAGCACTCATTATTTGCAAACCCCAGTTTTATGCCTTATGTCCATCAATAAGACAAATGTCATGGTCCAGTATGTTGGCATATCATCATCTATCTGCATTGATAGTGTGATGCTGTAGGTTTCACGTGGCTTCACATATCTAGGCTCTACGATCACCAGCAATCTGTCAGTTAATGCTGAAATCAGCATTTGCATTGTAAAAGCTGCAGAATATGCCCAAGTTGAGTAAGTGTGGAACAGCAGCAACTTGCCTGACACCAAACAGTGAGTTTACCAAGCTTGTGCCCTCAGCACAGTCCTCTACTGTTGTGAGACTGGACACCATATCCATGTAGGGGAAAAGGCTGAACTGTTTCCACCTTTGCTGTCTCAGACATATCCTTGGCAACTTTTGGCAGGACAAGATCACCAACTCATAAATCCTGGAGCATGCTAATTCCATCAGCGTACACTTATTGCGAAGCTGGCTCGGCCATGTTCATTGGATAGATGACAGTTGTAAAGCCAAAAACCTTCTGTACAATGAACCGGCCACTGGGTCACGACCTCCTGGGCATCCACTGCAAGTACACCTGCAAGAGAGATATGAAGATGGCAGACATCGACACAGCTGGGAGACAGTCGGCAATGACTCTGACCTCTGGAGGGCTAACTGCTTGAAGGGGCATTGGAAGAAGTGAGTAGAAACAGAAAGCTCAGCTCAGAGGGCCCAGAGAAAACAGAGGCTGGTACATTCTGTATCTTCCCTGCCCACTGTCTTCCTCTCCAGCAGAGACTACCATGATGGAGGGGGGCTCCTGAGTCACACCAGGTGTTGCTTAAAACAGTTAACCACCTCATCACAAATCATTGTCTCACGAGAAGGCAGGCTGCCAATAGGGGATAATATTTAAATTTGCTAATTTAAGGCATTCCAAACATGCACATTGAAAAACATAATTATCTACTGATAAATATAGTGGAACAATGATACCTTAATAAAGGTGGAGACTTTTAAGAAAGGAATCTCATTATATTCACATTGCACTACAGTTGATAGTTTAAAGTAGTACTGGGAAGATATTAATACTCTATTAAATTTATAGTTTAACTAGTTAAACTAAATGTAACTACAAATTGTTGTTGAGTAGAATTTTTAAACTTGAAACTCTAATTAGTTAACCTGCCCTTCGATCTTTATTGTATTTTGTTTGTGTTGCAGCTGTAGCACATGGAATCTGGTGGACATCAATGTGATCCACAGCAACCACATGGTCAGTAAATGTCTGCAGCAGTCTGAGCATCGGATGCTGCAATGCATCAGCGGGGAGGTTACCTAGTCATTTTTTTCCAGGAGGCAGTCACACCCCTTGGCTTAGGTAAATTAGATTTAGTCTGTGGTCAGGGTCAAGAAGATGTGACTACAATTGAGGCAGCTATGAGGATCCAGAAGATAGCACTGGAGGAGCTTCAGCCCTTGCAATTGTCCAACAGTTTCAAGGCTCTTTCAACCTGTGTGCACAAGAGCAAGGATTGCAGTGAGAATGAGCAAACTGACCGTAGCACTGTGGTGCAGGGCGCCATTCAAGTGGGACGGTTAAAAAGGAAAGTAGTAGTAGGGGACAGTCTAGTGAGGGGGATAGATACCATTCTCTGCAGCTGAAAGCATGAATCCCAAAGACTGTATTGCTTATTTGGTGCTGGGGTAAAGGACATCTCCCTGGGGCTGAAGAATGGGAGGGAAAGGACCCAGTTGACGTAGTTCACGTAGGTACCAATGACATAGGTAGAACAAATAAAGGGTTTCTGCTAAGGGAATATGAGCAGCTGGGAGCTAAATTAAAAAAAAAACAGAAGCACAAAAGTAATTACCTCTCCATCAGGGTGGTGAAAAAGGCATATGGGACAGGTGTAATGAAAAAGGCATATGGGACACTTGCCTTTATCAATTGAGGCATAGATTACAAAAGTAGGGAGGTCATGTTGGAGTTGTGTAGAACCTTGGTGAGGCCACAGCTGGAGTACTGTGTGCAGTTCTGGTTGTCACATTATAGGAAGGATGTGATTGCACTGGAGGAGGTGCAGAGGAGATTCACCAGGATGTTGCCTGGGATGAAACATTTAAGTTATGAAGAAAGGTTGGATAGACTTGGGTTGTTTTCGTTGGAGCAGAGAAGACTGAGGGGCGACCTGATCGAGGTGTTCAAGATTATAAAGGGCATGGACAGGGTGGATATGGAACAGTGGATAGGGAGCAGCTGTTCCCCTTAGTTGAAGGGTCAGTCACGAGGGGACATAAGTTCAAGGTGAGGGGCAGGAGGTTTAGGGGGGATGTGAGGAAAACCTTTTTACCCAGAGGGTGGTGACGGTCTGGAATGCGCTGCCTGTACTTTAAGAAGTACCTGGATGAGCACTTGGCACGTCATAACATTCAAGGCTATGGGCCAAGTGCTGGTAAGTGGGATTAAGTAGGTAGGTCAGGTGTTTCTCACATGTTGGTGCAGACTCAATGGGCCGAAGGGCCTCTTCTGCACTGTGAGATTCTGTGATCACTACCTGAGCCATGACCAAATTAGCAGAGGATAAATAAGATCAGAGGATTGAATACGATTGTCAAAGCTTGGTGTGGTGGAATAGGTTTGATTCATGGGGATGAAAGCAAAATACTGCTGATGCTGGAAATCTGAAATAAAAGTGGAAAATGCTGGAAAAACTCAGCAGGTCTGGCAGAATCTGTGGAGAAAAGAGTTAATGTTTCTAGTCCGTATGACTCTTCTTCAGAGCTAAGGAGAAGTAGAAATGTGGAGGAATTTATACTGTTTAAGGGGGGTGGAGCAGGCGAAGCAAGATAGAACATCAGGGATAGGTGGAACTAAGGAGAGATTGACGAAGATGTCATGGACACAAGTCAAAGGAAGTGTTAATAGTTGTGGTAAGGAGTACAGAAGGTGCAGATTGTGGCAGACTGTGTCAGTAGCAGAACAAGGGCAAGCGCTCTGTGAAGGCACAACATAGAAAAGTGATACATGGCGCTGGGTGGGGGTGGGGGAGGAGGATGAAAAAATGAATAAATAAAAATAATTAAAAATAAAAATAATAATAATGAATTAAATTTGAAATAAAAATTTTTAAAAACTGGATTAAACAAAGTAGAGATGGAGGAGAGAGTTCATGGTCTGAAATTGTTGAACTTAATGGCCTGAATTTTACTCTTGTCGGGGGCGCGTGATCATGAGGGATGGGACTTCAGTTGGAATCCACATGAGTTGTTGGTGACGGAGGAAGTGAATATGGCTCCCTTGCCACCACCCCTCCTACCTCCGTCAACATCCCGTAGGGACCATTCCCTCTGTGACACCCTGGTCCACACCTCCATCACCCCCAACTCCTCATCCCCTTCCCACGCAATCGCAGAAGGTGCAACACCTGCCCCTTTATCTCCTCACCTTCCAAGACCCAAACACTCCTTTCAGGTGAAGCAGCACTTCACTTGCACATCTTTCAATTTGGTCTACTACATTTGCTGCTCCCAATGCAGTCTCCTCCATACTGGGGAGACTAAACACAGACTGGGTGACTGCTTTGCGGAACACCTTTGCTTAGTCCGCAAGCGTGACCCAGACCTTCCTGGCATCTGCCATTTCAACACACCATCCTGCTCTTGTGCCCACATGTCTGTCCTTAGCCTGCTGCAGTGTTCCAGTGAAGCCTAATACAACCTGGAGAAACAGCACCTCATCTTCCAATTAGGCATTTTACAGCTTTCCGGCTTAACATTGAGTTCAACAATTTTAAACCATGAACTCCCTCTCCTCCACCTTTACTCCTTTTCCTAATTTGAATTTTAAATATTTATTTCTATTTTAATTTTTATGCTTAGTTATTATCATTTTATTTTTTATTTATTCATTTTCCCAACACCACCCCCCCCCAACAGGGCCATCTATCACTTGCCTCTATGTTGTGCTTTCATAGAATGCTCACCCTTGTTCAGCTATCAACACATTCTGCCACTATCAACATCTTCTTTAGTCCTTACCACTACTAACACTCCCTTTGTCTTGTGTCCATGACATCTTTGTCAATCTCTCCTTAGCTTCCACCTATCCCTGACCTTCTATCTTGCTTCACCTGCTCCACCCCCTCTTAAACAGTATAAAACTATCACATTTCTACTTCTCTTTAGCTCTGAAGAAGTCATACAGACTTGAAACGTTAACTCCGTTTCTCTCCCCACAGATGCTGCCAGACCAGCTGAGTAATTCCAGCATTTTATGTTTTGATTTATGGGGCACTGGCACTGATAATCAGAGTGTGACAGGAAGGGACAGAGTATACAAACATCAGAGTGTATCAGCAAGTAGGGTCAGAGTAGGGAAAAATGATGAGATTACTAAGAGGTCTGGAGCTGAGAGATCCTAGCGAAATGCAACATGAGTTTTGGTGAGCGTCTTATTGCTGAGTAACTGCTGCCTGAAAACTGTGTCAGTGACACTGTCTGTCGTTTTGCTGATGATTGAGAGTAGACTGATGGAAGGATAATTGAGTTGGATTTGTTCTGTTTTTTAGTGGACAGGAAAGGCCTGGGCAATTTTCCACATTGTTGGGTAGATGCCAGTGTTATAGTTGTACTGGAACAGCTTGGCTAAGGGTGCATCTAGTTCTGGAGAAAGTCTTCACTAGTGCAGCTGGGATGTTGTCAGGGCCCATAGCTTTTTTTGTATTGAGTGCCTTGAACCATTTCTTGGTATCACGTGATTGAATCAAATTGTCTGAAGACTGCCATCTGTAATGGTGGGGACATCAGGTGGAAGCCGAGATGGATCATCCACTCAACACTTCTGGTCGAAGATGGATGCTAGTGCCTTGTTTTTTTTGCACTGATGTGCAGGGCTTTGCCATTATTGAAGATGGGGATGTTTTTGGAGCCTCCTCCTTCAGCTATTGTTTAATTGTCCACTGCCATGCATGATTAGATGTGACAGAACTGTAGAGCATTGACTTGATCTGTTAGTTGTGGGATCGTTTAGCTCTGTCTATAGTATGCTGCTTCTGTGCTTTAGCATACCTGTAGTTCTGTGTTGTAGCTTCACCGGGTTGGCTTACTTATTTTTAGGTATATTTGGTGCTGCTCTCGGCATGTTCTCTTGCACTCCTCCTGAACCAAAGTTGGTCCCCTAATTTGATAATAATAGAATGAGAGATATGTTGGGCCATGAGGTTACAGAGTGTGGTGGAATACAATTCTGCTGCTGCCTCATGGATGCACAGTTTTCAGCTGCTAGATCTGTTCTGAGTCCCAAGTCATGATGACACAATCCCAAATAGATTGTGCTGACTGACACACTTCCTTCCCCCTTGCAGGACAAAGTGGAACACAACCAGAAGGAGCAAGAACTAACTGGAGGGGAAGAGACATAGATGTACATCTTAACACCCATGGATGAGATAGTTATTGGTCACTCTTAGCCATTATTGAAATACCCAAGGCTGATGCTGCAGCCAGTAGCAGGACTGAAATCACTAAAGATGTCAGTATCCTCATATCTAATCTTCCTTCTCACATCCCTTTAACCCCTTATCCCAGAATCTCTTATTTACAAGCTGAAGATTGTGTAACCATGCAGCTCTTACTTTCCTGCCTCTCCTCATCACACGCTTATCCTTATGCTTTTTGGTTTTCAGACCTGGCCAGGCAGTGGAAGAACACCAAGAAGGAAGTAACGTTGAAGACCAGTGTTCCTTATAAGCTGATGTGTGTTCTTGGCTGTACAGCAATCCAGAATGTAACGCGCGGGGAACAAACAGGTTATGCAGAACCAACATGCCCTTTAAGATGTGCACATGTGCGGTCTTGCGGCAATCTTAAAGGAACCATGCAGTGCAACAAGTTGTTTGCACATAACAAAAAGAAATTAGATGGAACATTGATGAGGAAATACCATTACTTGATTTCATACTCATAACAACCTACTCAGACACTGGCATTGCACGTATCTTAGAGGATAGGTTATAGGTGAGATCTACATTAGATATGAGGACACTGGGCACGTGCGTTGCAGCCAGGCCAGGGGGCAAGGATAGTGCAGGTACTGTCTCACCAGAGGGCAAGGCTGCACTCAAGTTCTGCAGCAGAGGACTCGGATAAGGACGTCAATGGGGCAGATTACAGAAAAAGGCTAGTGGGCATATGTAACAAAATACTTAGTGCACTGGAAAACTTGCTAGAAAGTGTGCATTCAATATCGAGGAACATAAGAGGAGCCTGGTACCACATTTAGAAATGGCTTTTCACAAAGCTTAGTGCCTATCCTTTCCAATAGGAAAGCGGTGGGAAACAATAGGAGCGCAGAGGCGTGGACCCAACCATATTGCAGCGTCTGATGGTTGATTAGCAAAAGCAGCTTCCACCAAAAATCTGACTGCTGCAGTGGACAGTTTGGTTAGTTTGCTGCCTTGTAGGATTAGACTGCCCTCGTGCAAATTTAGAATTCTGCCACCATGGCTGTAGGTACTCGTGTTCAGTGGGAGTTTAGCAGAATCCCAAAGCAACCCAGTAACTTGTCCTGCAACAGATTACTAGGATTGCTGAGATGCTTCCTCAGGGCTTTAGACAGTGGCTCCATGAACCTGCTGTCATCTGTGACGATGATAGCATTTGCACTCTGCCCGTTGCTCCCCCCCTCGCCCTCTCTCCACCTCCTACCCTGCCAGCATTCTTGATATTGCCTTTCAGCCAGCCAATACAGACTGCTGCCACCTGTGCTGAGATGGGCCAAGTCTTCTAATCTCAAAGCTGCTTGAGGTCGTCTTCCATGGCTATTTGTCATCTTTTCACTGAAAGTTGACAGCCATTCACCCGTCATGCTGAAGCCACTGGAGAAGTATTTGTAGGAGCATTCAGACATACAACAGGCAAGGGAACAGAGAGGACAAATGCTAAGGGAGTGCCCAAGGGTGATTAGTTTAATTTTATATGAAAAATGGCATGATTTTTATTGTATTTGAACATTCCAAGTTTTGTTTGGAATGTTCATTTTGTGGTAGCTTTTATTTTTGTATTGCGTTCGAGGATGATGTCTTGACCAGGGACAAATAAGGAAGAGGAGTCTGTTGGTGAATGAGGAGGTTGCAGTTGCTGGTATTGAGCTTGTAAGTTTTTCATGGATATCCCGGGCAGAAATGGTTAAGTCTAGGTTACTGCCTCCCTTCTTCCTCCTTTTCCTCTTCCTACTCTTCTTCTTCCTCCTCTTCCTGTTTTTCAGTTGCTCAGTCTTTTGCCTGAGAATTGGTGATAAGGACTGTTTCCTCATGATGCCGAGATTCTGTAGCATGTAGTAGACCACCACTATTCTTGACACCTGTTCTGCGAGTATTGCAGGGCCCCTCTAGAGTAATCCAAGCAGTAGAGGCATTGTCCAGCATGCCAGTGATCTGCTCTGTCATATTTCTGGTGGCAACAGGGCTCTTAATGTACACATGCTGCACATGTCTGCATGTTGCAAGCTGGAGTCATAAGCCATATAGTGAGCAGATAGCCCTTGTGACCCAGTAACTACCCTTTAGTTTAACATGATGGTTGAAGTGGCGCACAGCACAGAATGAGGGCATCATGTAATTGTCCAGATACTGGATGTTGACCTACATGATGTGCCACGGATAGCCTCGCAATAACTGCACTTTGAGAGAGTGGGATCCTTTTCAGTTGTGGAATCGGATAGAGTTGACATTTGGTACTTGCAAGGGAATGTGTATGCAGTTAATGGCACCCTGCACTGTGGAGAAGCCTGCAAACCCTTGTGCTTGCTTCGTCTGCTTGTCTCTGGCAAGAGATAATGAAATATAGTTGGTTCTCTTTGAACAGAGAGCCTCTGTGAACTCCCTTTTGCAAAATCTAATGACAAACTTTGAAAAGTTGCTAATAACTTTAGCTCTAGCCTGAAAGGAGCCAGATGCATAAAAGCTCCCCACCACAACCACTTTCACAGGTACTTCCAATGCGGACCTGTGTGCACTGAGATTATAGATTTAGCTCTAACAGTTGGCAGATTTCATTGAGGGCATCCTTATTGAAGTGCAGATGTTTCACACATTGGGGGGAGTTTTGTGAAGTCTGCAAGAGCGGTAACTGTGGCATGTGGTGTGACTGAATTACGTGGGAGCCGAAATTTCAGCTTTCCAATGGCAGGTTGAGATGCAGAGATTTGGTCAGCAGCCTGCTTTGACCTCAATGACCATGTGGCACTAAGTCTGATCATCCATTCACTCTTCTGGCTTGGCTGCCCACTCGAACATATACATTATTGATGACCCCATGAGAGACTCCTTTGTGAAGATGTCACACTGGCACTCACCCTGGCGGACTGAAGGAGAACATGAGAAATAGGAGCTGGAGCAGACCAAATGGCTCATTGAACCAGCTCTGCCATTTAATCTGATCATGGCTGATCTTGGGCTTCAACTCCACTTCCCTGCCCATTCCCCATATCCCTCGATTCCCTGAGAGATGAAAAATATGTCTATCCCAGCCTTAAACGTATTCAATGATGGGGCATCCACAACCCTCTGGGGCAGATAATTTCAAAGATTCACAACCTTTTGAGTGAAGTAATTTCCCCTCATCTCAGTCCTAAATGATCGGCCCCTTATCCTGACACTGTGACCATGCTTATTAGATACCCTGACAAGCGGAAACAATCTCTGTGTCTACCCTATGAAGCCTCTTGTATGTTTCAATGAGATTGCCTCTCATTCTTCTAAAATGCAGAGAGAATAGATGCAATTTTTCTCAGGCTTTCATCATGGGACAGCCCCCTCATCCCAGGGGCCAATTGAATGAACCTTCACTGTACCACCTCCAATGCAAGCATATCTTCTTAAATGTGCAGACCAAAACTGCACAAAGTACTCCAGATATGGTTTCACCAAAACCCTGTACAACTCAAGCAAGACTTCTTTATTTTTTTTTGAGTTTTCACATTTTATTTTGCAACTACTGTGCATGAAGATACAACCACAACAGACCAATGTACGAGATCTTCTCATGACCAGCATCTGAAGTGCCTCTAAATTGTTGGTCTTAGAAAAAGATATATAAACAGAAGCATCAGAGTCTATTTGCCATGTAAGATTCAACAAAGCCTGATCAGTACTATATCTTCAGCAGTTGTTCACCTGGACCTCTGCCTCATCTTTTGTCTTTTACGCTTCAGCCTGCACTTAAGCTTCTTCCGCCACTTAGCCCTCATGTCAACAAGGATCTCAAAGTCCATGCATTCTAATCCCCTTGCAATAAAGGCCAACATGCCATCTGCCTTCCTAATTGTTTGCTACACCTGCATGCTTACTTTCTGCATTCCTTATATGAGCACACCCAAGTCTTTGAACACCAACTCTGACAAGTTTCACAACTTTTAAAAAAGGTCTGCTTTTCTATTCTTACAATCAAGTGATAGCTTCACATTTCCCTATATTATACTCCATCTGCCATTTTGTTGCCCACTCACTTAACCTGTCTATATCTCTTTGTAGCTTCTCTGTGTCCTCCCCACAATTTACCTTTCCACCTAGCTTTGTATCATCAGCAAACTTAGATACATAACTCTCCGTCCCTTATGGTACTTCACTGTTCACTACCTGCCAACTTGAGAAAATCCCATTTATGCCCATTCTCAGCTTCCTCTCTATTAATCCTCTATCCAAGCTAATATAGTACCTCCAACTCCATGTGCACTTATTTTGCCTATTAACCTTTTGTGTGGCACCTTATTGAATGCCTTTTGGAACTCCAGGTATACTACATCTACTGGTTCCCCTTTATCTACCTTCCTAGCACATCCTCAAAACAACTCCAATAAATTTGTTAAACAGGATTTCCCTTTAATAAAACTATGTTGACGTGTTCTTGCTTTTCTAAGTGCATTGTTAATAATAATAATAAACTCCATAATAATAGATTCCAACGTTTTCCCAACAACTGATGTTAGGCTAACTGGCTCGTAGTTCTGTTTTCTCTCTCCCTCCTTTCTTGAAAAGCGGAGTAATATTTGCCAACTTCCATTTGATGGGACCATTCCCAAGCTCAATGAATCCTGGAAAATCACAGCCAGTGCATCCACTATCTCTGCAGCTATATCCTTTAGAACTCTAGGGTGTAGGCCATCAAGTTGTTGACCTATTTCCTACACTGAACCCAGGTTCCTGTATGGACCCAATGGTTGCTCACCTCCTTTGCCACCCCCGTCTAGGTGGGAGGGCCTTCTGGCCCCATTTGAAGGAAAGAGCATCTCCTGCATTTCTCTAGTGGCTTGGAGGAGAACCTGCACAGAGGCATTGCTGAACTATGGGGCTGGTTTGTTGTGACGCTTAGACATCATGGAGGGTTTACAGTTTTGACGGGATTGACAGTGAGGTGGGGGGTTATTTTGCAGAACTAGTAGTAAGTAAGGAGGGGAAAGATTTGGGGAGAAGCCTGAGAAGGGGGCTGAGGGTTTTGAAGGGTTTTTCAAATTGACTTGTGATGAATCTCAGACTTGGGACGACCACTGGAGCATTCTGTTAGTGATGCAAAGCCTCCCATTTGACCAGGAGGCTCTTTTATAGCCTAGTTGTTGCTGTAGCATTGTTGACTGACAGTGGGTTTCACCAATGTAAAGCTTCCCCTGCTGTGGAATCACATGTGTCCCTGTGCGCATTACCAGCACTTTAAATTTTAATTAGAATTGCGTTGGAAACAGGAAAGAGCTGGAGGGTGGAAATAGCTTCCAGGTCCACCATCGGGAACAGCACACCACAGTTAAAATTCTGCTCATTGTTTCTCATTGGCGTTCAGGTAAAAGAATTGCTTCCAAATCAGTTGAGCAGATATGGCCTCCATATCTGAAAGCCCTTCTTCCTCTTCTCCACCTCTCATCCTCTTCTTCTGTTTTCCAGCAGCTTGTCGTGTTCTCTGTGGCCTCTACTCATTCTCCCAGTTATGCCCCTGGAGCTGACAATCTCAACAATCTCTTTCCATGTGGTGCACTTGGTGTTTCAGGATCCTCTTCGCGTTGGTTTAAGGTTGCCAACCCACCATGATTTTCCTGGATTCCCCACGAAGTAAGGATTAATCTCTGAGGCATTTACGCAGAATCAGTATGACACTGGAGGAGGTCATTCGACCCATCAAGTCCATGCTGCCTGTCTGTAGAGCAATCCAATCAGTCCCATTCCCCTACTCTATCCTAGTAGCCTGAAAGTTTATTTCCCTCAAGTGCTTATCCAATTTCCTTTTGAAATGATTGTCCCTGCTTTCGCCACCCTCGTAGGCAGCAAGTTCCAGTCCATTAACATTCGTTGTGTAAGGAAGGTATTCCTCCTCGTCCCCCCACTACCCCCATCACTTGCGCACAACATCAAACCTGTGTCCACTAGTTCTTGTGCCATCAGCTAATGGGAACAGTTTTACTTTGTCTACTTTATCCAAACCTGTCATAATCTTGTGCACCTCTATCAGATCCCCCTCAACCTCCTTTGCTCCAAGGAGAACAATTCAAGCTTCTCCAACCTAACCTTGTCGCTAATTCCCTCATCTGGAACCATTCTTCTCTGCACCCTCTCAGGTCCTTCACATTGTGCTTAGAGTGTGGTAACCAGGATTGGATGCAACACTCTAGTTGTGGCCTCAATAGAGCTTCATAAAAATTGAGCACAATTATGATTTTTAGATGATTCTTAAAAATGTGTTTAAAAAAGTTTTCTTTGCACATTTTCATTTATTAGTTCAAAAATATTGGCAGTAGGATAAAAGATTGTTTCACTAGAAGGAGCATTTGGAGATGGGAAGTCATGCGAGGAAATCACCAGAAATATACCCATCCAAAGTTGGCAACCCTAGACTGGCTGAAAGTCGATCTTGTCGCTCTGGCCTCTTCCAACAGGACCTCTATTGAAGCTTCGTCAAACATGTCTATGATTCAATCTGAAGCACTTTCTTTGTCCATCACTCCAAAGCAAAAACAACAGACATGAATGCAACTTCACTTTAAGAGGAGCATTCCCATTTTATGTAGGCTGATGCACTGGAAATTGCACTCCAAAATTGGTGGTGTTCTGTTGAATCCACCAATTGCATTGAAAACCCATCTGAGTTTAAAATAGCAAAAGAGTTAAAATATCTTGGATAGGCTTTTGGTGCATTAGGCAATTTTCTGACTCATCCCACTATCCATCTAAAATCCAGAGATAGTTATTTTTAAAAAATCACACCTCCTTGTACATAGGTAGATTCTGCTTTGAAAAGACAAGCCTTTCAAATGGTGAGTTGGTTTAATTATTTAAATTCAAAAGGAACTCCAAATCAAATCCTTGTGTGAACAAATCATAGAATGTTTGAAACAAAAACAAAAATACCTGGAAAAACTAATTTTTCCAGCTATTTTTGTTTTTGGTTCAGATTTCCAGCATCCGCAGTATTTTGCTTTTATCATAGAATGCTTGAATTTGAATTGGGTACCTGAATCTCTCCTACAGCTAAACCAACAGCTTATTGTAATAAAATAAACTCAAATATTCTTTTGTAGATGAGGAAATGTCCAATTGTGTGTTTAAGCATTTGATTTAGCAAAATTACAAATTCAAGTCTCTCTGTTGATTTGCGCAGCAAATTACAAAGCTTGTGCACAGTTCTGGTTATGTTGAAGCTAAAGAATTAACCAGAGTGAATGAATGAATGACAAGGGCACGATTCAGGTATACATAAGCACTATGACATCTTGTGAATAACTTCCACTTTGGGCAAAGGCAGATAGCTGATGGTTGTGGCCTACTCCTGCCCCTACTTCTCACATCCTTATTAGCCTGTGTATACACTCCACCTGATATTCTTTTCGATCTCACTTAACTTGCAACTTTCCAACAGCAGGTTGAAAATAATCCCCTTACTGAAGTACACATCTTTATGTGAATCAGTGCCTTGGCCTTTTACATTGTGGATGCAAGCAATTGTTTTACTTGATTGGGTTCCCTAGAGAGGCTTATAATGTTGATTATTTATTCTGAATATGAGTTGCAAGCAATTAGGAAGGCAAATGGTATGTCAAGCTATTGTTACAAAGTGATTGGAGTATGAGGGTAAAATGTCTTACTATAATTATACAAGGCATTGGTGAGGCCATACTTGGACTCTTGTGTGCAGCTTGAGGTTCCTTACCTAAGGAAGGACATAATTACCTGAGACAAAATGCAACAAAGGTTCATTAGACTGGTTCCTGGGAAGAAGTGATTGTCCTATGAGAAGAGATTGAGTAGACTAGGCCTATATTTCCTGTGATTTAGAAAAATGCCAAATGATCTAATTGACACACACAAAATGCTTAAGCAGCTTGGCAGGATAGATGCTGAGACAATGTTTCCTTTGTTGGGGAATCTAGAACACAGTGTTTTAGTCTCAGAATAAGGGATCTTTTTGAACTGAGATGAGGAGAAATATTTTCACTCAAAGGGTTGTGAATATTGGGATTCTTTACCCTGGAGAATTCATTATGTATGTTCAGGACAAAGGTTGATAGATTTTTGGGTGCTAAGGGAATTTAGGGTTTTATGTACAGCCCAAGAATGTGGAGTTGAGGTAGATCAGCCATGATCTTCTTGAATAGCAGACCTTGCTCAATGGTCAAATGGCCAACTCCAGCTGCTATTTCTCATGTACTAATGACATCCAGCCTGCAAATAAAATACCATACAGTATATATTGCATATTTGAGTTTGACAATGGGGCCTATGACTAGCTTGAGGGGTTTTGAAAGCTAGTTGAAAATGACAATGGGATCTTCACCTGTGCGTTGCCAGGGGAAAAACCCACAACCTCAAAGTGAATTTATCAAAAATTGGGCTGCAAAATTCAGCTCTGTAGTGCCTGTGTTTTTGGCACTAGGGGCTCTGTTTTGGGGGAAAGATATTTGGGTTGTGTGCACACCCTTGGCGCAGATCCTGCCACATCCCAGATTGGTGAAGGGACTAGGGTGGGCATTAGGAGTGTGTGCTGGAAATATGCTGAGTAGGCAAATCATGATTTCAGTTAGCATGTAACACTAATTTGATTCTAGTGGTTTTTGATCTTAATGGTCCAACTAATACTCACTGGTAATGTTGCGTATCTGAGCATATGTTCAGCAGCAGGAAGGATTCCCCACCACAACAGCACAATTTAAAAGAACAATTCTCAGGGTCATAATCCTTATGCACTGCTTTCCCAATCTGCCCTGCCACCTTCAATGATTTGTGTACATAAAGATCCTCCAGGTACCTCTGCTGTGCACACTCTTTAGAATTGTATCCTTTATTTTATATTGCCTTTCTTCATTCTTCCTGTCAAGAAGGAGCGTTTTGCACCTCTCTGTATTAACTTTCATCTGCCAAATGTCCACCTATTCCACCAACCTGTCTATGTCCTCTTGAAGTTTATCACTTTTCTCCTCACAGTTCACAATACTGCCAAGTTTTGTGTCATTTGCAAATTTTGAAATTATGCCCTGTACTAGCCTATAGTTGCTGGGCTTATCTTTATACTTTTTTTGGATCAAAGGTGTAACATTTGCAATTCTCTAGTCCTCTCGTGCCACACCTACAGCACATGGACTGCAGTGACCAAGAAGGCAGCTCACCACCACCCTCTCAAGGGCAATTAAGGAGGGGCAATAAATGCTGGCCCAGCTAGCAATGCCCACATCCCATGAATGAATTAAAAAAACACCAAGTCTTGGTCATTATTATATATGTATCAAGAAATGCAGTGGTCCTAATACTGACCACTGGGGAGCTCCACTATAAACTGTGCCCCTGTCCTTGAGAAACAACTATTCACCGCTACTCTCTGTTTCCTGTCATCTGGCCAAGTTCATGCTCATGTTGCCACTGCCCCTTTTATTCCATTGGGCTTCAATTTTGCTGACAGGCTTTATCAAACCCCTTTTGAAAGTCCATGTTAACCTCCTTACCCTCATCAATCCTTTCTGTTATCTCATCAACAAATTCAATCGAATTAGTTAAACACGATTTGCCTTCAACAAATCTGTGCTGGCCTTTCTTAAGTAACATGTTAATTTTGTTCCAAATTATTTATGTTCCTTCTATCGGGTGGGTCGTTTTGCTCAGCGAACACGGTTGCACGCCTATCTACTGATATGTGAGTTTGTAATAAGACCATAAGACATAGGAGCAGAAATTAGGCCAATTGGCCCATCGAGTCTGCTCCGCCATTCAATCATGGCTGATAAGTTTCTCAACCCCATTCTCCCGCATTCTCCCTGTAACCTTTGATCCCCTAACCAATCAAGAACCTATCTATCTCGGTCTTAAATACACTCAATAACCTGGCCTCCACAGCCTTCTGTGGCAATGAATTCCATAGATTCACCACTCTCTGGCTAAAGAAGTTTCTCCTCATCTCTGTTCTAAAAGGTCTTCCCTTTACTCTGAGGCTGTGCCCTCGGGTCCTAGTCTCTCCTACTAATGGAAACATCTTCCCCATGTCTACTCTAGCCAAGCCTTTCAGTATTCTGTAAGTTTCAATCAGATCCCCCCTCACCCTTCTAAACTCCATCAAGTATAGATCCAGAGTCCTCAAACGTTTCTCATATGTTAAGCCTTTCATTCCTGGGATCATTCTCGTGAACCTCCTCTGAACCCTCTCCAGGGCCAGCACATCCTTCCTGAGATAGGGGGCCCAAAATTGCTTACAATATTCTAAATGTGGTCTGACCAGAGCCTTATAAAGCCTCAGCAGCACATCCCTGCTTTTATATTCTAGTCCTGAATCAAGATGATGCAGATGAAGAGACTATTGTAAGATGAAACACGTTCTGTTTATTAACATAAGTAACTGAGCATAAACACAAGTGTCTTCTCACTTACTCTAAAACTACTGATTAACAATGTAGCCCCTGCTATACAGCAGTTGGGTAATACAATCACGTGGTCAATCTGCTCACATTCTTCTAAAGATGTATTGCACCTCAGATTACCACTTTCCCCCTCCCTTACTTGAAGGTACAATGTACAATCTTTACAATATATCAACTATTTACATAAATAAATTATTTACAAATTCAGTCTCTCTGGAGGCTTCTTCAAACGTGTCGAACATCGTAGCTTTACGACTTTGGATGGTTTATCCAAGGCCTCCCTCTCATAAGAACATGAAAAATAAGAGCAGGAGTAGGCTATTCGGTCCCTCAAGCCTGGCCTGCCATTCAATAAAATCGTGGTTGACCTGCCCCATGCTTCAACTACTCTTTTGTGCCAGCTCCTCAAAGCCCTCAACTCTCCAATATTTCAAAAATCTATTTACCTCCTCTTTAAACACTTTCAGTGACCTCGCCTCCACAACTCTCCGAGGTAGAGAATTCCAGATATTCACTACCATCTGAGAGCAGAAATTCCTTCACATCAGTTTTAAATGAGTTTCTCCTTATTCTGTAACTATGTCCCCTAGTTCGAGACTCTCCTACTAGTAGAAACATCTTCTCAACATCTTTTCAATAAGATCACCCCTCATTCTTCTAAACTCTATTGAATAAAGGCCTAATTTGTTTAGCCGTTCTTGTCAACCCCTTCATCCCAGGAATCAGCCTAGTGAATCTCTTTTGAACTGCTTCCAGTGTCAGTATATCCCTTCTTAAATATGGGGACCAAAACTGTACACAGTCCTCCAGGTGCGGCCTCACCAGCACCCTGTATAGTAACAAGACTTCCTTATTTTTAAACTTCAACCCCCTAGCAATACAGGCCAAAATTCTATTTGCCTTCTTAATTACTTGCTGCACTTGCATGCTAACTTCTTGTGTTTCATGCACAAGAACACTCAGGTCCCTCTGTGCTACTTTTTTGGTGTCTCTCTCCATTTAAATAATAATTTACCTTGTGATTCTTCCTACCAAAGTGCATTACCTTACACTTCCCTACATTAAACTCCACCAGCCAAGTTTTTGCCTGCTCATTCAACCTATCTATATCCCCTTGCAGATTCCTTACGTCCTCAACCCACCTATTTTTGTATCATAAGCAAGTTTGGATACATTATACTCTGCCCCTTCTCCAAGTCATTAATATAGATAGTAAATAATTGAGGGCCTAGGACAGATCCTTGTGGTACTCCACCAGTTACATCTTTCCAACCTGAAAAGGAACCATTAATCCTGACTCTCTGTCTTCTGTATGTTAACAAATCCTTAATCCATGCTAATACATTACCCCCAATAATATGAGCTCCTATCTTATGTAATAATCATTTATGTGGCAGCTTATTGAATGCCTTCTGGAAATCCAAATACACGACATCTACTGGTTCCCCTTTATCAACTCTGCTTGTTATATCCTCAAAGAACTCTAGCAAATTTGTCAAACATGACTTCCCTTTCACAAAACCATGTTGACGCTGTTTGATTGTGTTAAGCTTTTCTAAATTCCCCACTATTTCTTCTTTAATAATGGACTCTAGAGGCAGAATTTTGCCCTTGATGGGCGGGCAGGCCCCTGCGGCTTGGCGGCGGGTGGCCAGCCAACCCCCGCCACTAAAACTGAAACGGGGCCCGCCGCCATTTTAAGTGGGTGGGCCAACTAAGGCCCGCCCAGCGGCATCCCCGACAGGAAGCGCATAGCACTATGCAATTCAGTCAGTAATGGTGGTCTTCCTCTTGGAGACACAATGACTCTCGCTCCCCACAGCAAGATGCCACCCTGGCAGGTGAGGGCTTCATTTCATCAGACTTTGGCTTGTTAGACCATCCCAGTAAGATTTGTTCCCTTACATGAGACAAAACTGGATTGTTTGTCTGGCATGTACTGGTGACGAATCCAGAAATTTTAATAACAAGACAAGTTCTTGGGAATTTAGAATGTTCACATTGCTGCCGTTCAGAGGTAATCGGCTCAGTCTGTTGGTATTTGCAATCTGGCTACCTGCCCGGTGGATAAACCTATATTTGTAAGCATCTAGAATCAGTGCCCACCTTTGGATGCATGCAGAGGCAATTGGGGGTATTGCCTTGTCTTCGCCAAACAAGCCTAGTAGCTGCTTGTGGTCGGATACAATGGTAAAGCGGCGACCACGGATGTATTGCTGGAACTTCTTAATGCTAAATATAATGGTTAAGCCACCTTTCTCTGTTTGTGAGTACCTTCGTTCTGCAATATAATGAGCCGTTCGGAGCCATCCGCCATCTGGTGGGAGAGTACCGCCCCTACTCTGTAAGGGGGTGCATTGTAGGTCATAATTAATTCTTTCTTTGGGTCGAAAGGTACCAACAGGGCTGATGAATGTAGCAACTGCTTTACTTTTGTAAAAGCCTCTTGTTGTGGAGCTTGCCAAGACTACCTGGGGTTTTTTTGAGTAAACCATATAATGGAGCCAGTACTTTTGACAAATTTGAGAGAAAATGGCCATAATAGTTAATCATTCCGAAGAAAGACTTGAGTTCTGTGGTGTTTTTCGGTGTTGGCACCTCACAAATAGTTCTCACCTTTTCTTCTACTGGGTGAAGGCCCTGCAAGTCAACCCTATGACCCAGAAAACCACTTCTTTTGCCTGGAAGATACATTTTTCTCTTTTGAAACATAAAAACTAGGAGCAGGAGTAGGCCCTTTGAGCCTGCTGTGCCATTCACTATGATCTTGGCTGATCATCCAACTCAATACCCTTTGATCCCTTTCACCCCAAGAGCAATATCTAACTCCTTCTTGAAAGCATACAATGTTTTGCCCTCAACTACTTTCTGTGGTAACAACTTCCACAGGCTTACCACTCTCTGGGTGAAGAAATTTCTCCTAATCTCAGTCCTAAATGGTCTACCCCATATCCTCAGACTGTGAACCCTGGTTCTGGACTACCCCACCATCGGGAACATCCTTCCTGCATCTATCCTGTCTAGTCCTGTTAGAATTTTATAGGTTTCTATGAGATCCCTGCCTCATTCTTCTGAACTCCAGCGAACATAATTCTAATCGACTCAATCTCTCCTCATATATCAGTCCCGCCATCCCAGGGATCAGTCCGGTAAACCTTCACTGCACTCCCTCTGTGGTAAGTATATCCTTCCTCAGATAAGGAGACCAAAACTGCACACAATATTCCAGGTGTGGTCTCATCACCAAGGCCCTGTACAATTGCAGCAAGACATTCCTGTTCCTGTACTTGAATCCTCTGGCTACGAAGGCCAACATACCATTTGCCTTCTTTACCGCCTGCTGCACCTGCATGCTTACCTTCAGTGACTGGTGTACAAGGACATCCATGTCTTGTTGCACATTCCCTTTCTCAATTTATAGCCATTCAGATAATAATCTGCCTTCCTGTTTTTGCTACAAAAATGGATAACCTCACATTTATCCACATTATACTGCACCTGCCATGCATTTGCCCACTCACTCAACTTGTCCAAATCACACTGAAGTATCTCTGCACCCTCCTCAGAGCTCACCCTCCCACCCAGCTTTGTGTCATCTGCAAATTTGGAGTTATTACATTTAATTCCCTCATCTAAATCATTAATATATATTGTGAATAACTGGGGTCCCAGCCCCAATCCCTGCAGTACCCCACTAGTCACTGCCTGCCATTTGGAAAAAGACCCGTTTATTTCCTGTCTGCCAACCAGTTTTCTATCCATCTCAATACACTACTCCCAATCCCATGTGCTTTAATTTTACACGCCAATCTCTTATGTGGGACTTTGTCGAAAGCCTTCTGAATGTCCAAATAAACCACATCCACTTGCTCCCCCTCATCAACTCTACTAGTTACATCCTTGAAAAATTCTAGTAGATTTGTCAAGCATGATTTCCCTTTCGTAAATCCATGCTGACTCTGTCCCATTCTACCACTGTTTTCCATATGCTCAGCTATTAAATCTTTTATAATGGACTCTAGAATTTTCCCCACTGCCGATGTCAGGCTGACTGGTCTATAATTCCCTGTTTTCTCTCTGCCCCCCTTTTTAAATAGTGGGGTTACATTACTTACCATCCAATCTGTAGGAACTGTTCTAGAGTCTATAGAATCTTGGAAGATGATCACCAATGCATCCACTATATCTAGGGCCACTTCCTTATCAGGCCCGGGGGATTTATCGGCCTTCAATCCCATCAATTTCCCCAACACCATTTCCCTACTAATACTGAGAACTCCATCTTGTGAGAAACCCTTCAACACCTCTTCCAAGTTAGCCAGGTGTTCTTCATCAGTTAGTCCTGTTACCAGGAAATCATTGAGATAAACCCCAACATAGGCAGTCCTTGAAGTAAACTTTCCATGGTCAGTTGGAAAATGGCACAAGCTGATGAGACTCTGAAGGGTAACCGCGTATATTGGTATATCCCCCTATGTGTGTTGATAGTCACAAAGTCCAGAGAGGCCTTTTCTAGCTTGACTTGCTGGTAAGCATGGCTCATGTCATGCTTCATACATGTAGTTCTCCCTGCCAGCTTGGAGTACAATTAATGAATTTTCGGCATAGGATGCCTGTCTAGTCTAGCCACTTTGTTAACCGTCAGCTTATAGTCCCCGCATATTCGTACACTCTGGTCAGGCTTTAATACTGGAACTTTGGGTGCTTCCCATTTGGAAAATTGTACAGGTTGTAAGACTCCCAACCTTTCTAGCCTGTCTAATTCGACATCACCTTTTTCTCGCAGTGCATAGGGTACTGGCCTCGCCTTCATGAATCTGGGGGTTGCCTCAGGATCCACATGGATTTTAGGTTGCTGGCCCTGAATCTTTCCAAGCTCCTCCCTGGAAATTGAGCCTTATTTCTGTAATAATTCTTGCAGATCTTTCAGTCTGAGTTGAAAAATCAAGGCCCACTCCAACTTTATCTCCTTAAGCCAGTTCCGACCAAGTAGACTTGGACCCTCCCCTGCTACCACTATTAGGGGTAGATTAACAGACCTATTTCCATACTGTACTGTAACCTTGCATATACCTCTTACTTGTATGTCTTCACCAGCATACATCTTTAATTTAGCATCTGAATTTTCTAGATTTAATGGGTGGTCTCCTCTCTTCAGGTATTTGAACGTATGTTCTCCTATAACTGTTGTGGATGCCCCTGCATCCACCTCCATTCGGATGGGTTTCTCATTGACTTTCACTGTCACGTAGCTTGGCTCTGTTTTACCCATTTTTCAGTTGTATAGTGAGTAAATATCTGACTCTTTCTTCTTGGTTCCGCTGTTATGTGGATTTCACGATTTCTACGTTTTTGCTTAAAGTTTGTTTTAATCTGTCTTTACGATGTCATATAATGTGTCCATTACGATGGCAAAATAAACATTCAATTCTTTTAAATTGTTGTTTGTTTGCAGGCTGTCTGGTTCCATTTCTATTATAATTATTGTAGGTTTTCTCTGTTAAACTATTGCTTTTTGCT
Organism: Carcharodon carcharias; assembly: GCF_017639515.1. NCBI lineage: Eukaryota > Metazoa > Chordata > Chondrichthyes > Lamniformes > Lamnidae > Carcharodon > Carcharodon carcharias. The sequence continues at coordinate 63,811,983 of NC_054478.1, read as the reverse complement.
GGTCTATTCCGCATACATCTCACTGAGGCAAAGTGCTGCCTCAGGGAGATGGGCTCAGATTTGAAACTTCAAATAAAGATGAGAGAAAAAATTTGCTGCCATATCCCCTCATGTGACAGTCACCTGAGTTGGGACATGTCCATAACTTTCATTTTGAAATATTCTGAGATTTTTAAATCACTCATGAAACCTCATCCCGCCCGTGGATGAGGTTTCATGCCTTTTCAGAAGCCCACCAGGGGTCCCGGCCTGTCGGCCGACGGGCAGGTCCATTAATGGTGTAAATTAGTTTTTTAATGGCCTTAATAGGCTGTTGACAGGTTGGCAGGTGCGCAGCTGAGTCGGCCAACCTGAAAATCTAAATGACGCCCCGACGTCACCCTGCATCATTTTACATGTCAGCAAGCGGGCTGCGCCCTCGCTCGCTGAATAGAAAACTCTGCCCATGGGTATGGAACTCTGCCTTGATCATTGTTTTTAGAAATACCACACAGCACATTCTGAGGTTAGAAGTTGATTCTATTAGTGCAGCTGGGTATTTTTTTTAAAGCTGTTGGATTGCACAGCCCTTTTTTAACCAATGTATTCATGTACACCATGTACATCAATGTATGTGCACCTGTAAATAATGTTTAGTCAGTAATTGCAAATGAAAACAGATTCTGGCTGTTAATGGAGTTTGCATAGTATGGCAGGAATTAGATTACAGAAGAGAAGGACCCTCTTCAGGAAAGCGGGAGTGGGATAAACCAGGAAAATGCAAGCCAGTCAATGTAACAGTAGTGGTAGAGAAGTTATTAGAAATCATTATTAAGGTCCAAATAATCTTTCACTTGGAAGACATGAGTTCACAAAGGAGAGCTAGCAATGATTTGTTAAAACAAATCAGTGTCATTATCTTGATTACATTTTTTGTTGAGGTAACAGAGAAGGTTGATTCGAGATAGTATTGTAGATGTTGAATACACAGACTTTTTAAAGGCATTCAACAAAGTACACACAGGAGTCATGGAATTAAGGAGAAAGTGATGGTTTGACACAGAAGTTGCTCAGTGACAGCAAGGCTGGAAAGTGGTGGCTGTAGCGGGTAATAGACTGTGGAGGGAAGCTGGGCTTCTGGGTGCGTTTGGCATGGACAGAATTTGAGTCATTAGGGTGGTTACAGAACAGAGGGATGTTGGGCCATGAGGGGCATTACAGTGTGGAGGGAAATAGGGCCAGGAAAGAGGTTACAGTATGAGGGAAGTTGAGACATTGGGTGGAGATACAGAATGGAGGAAGTTGAGCCATTGGCAGGGCTACAGTATGAAGGGAAGTTGAGCCACTGGGTGGGGTTACAATATGGTAAGAAGTTGAGACATTAGGGGCATTACAATATGAAGGGAAGTTAGGCTGACAGCGGCATTACAGTATGGATGAAAGTGGTGCCAGTTAGAGAATCTTACTGATTTGCAGAATCCAGGAAATCTACCAGTAATTTATGATTCTGAAAGACTTGTTTTGCAATAAGGGAAAGTCCGACTATTGTAATATTTCCTTCGAGAATCTGCTTCTTCTTGTTCCATGTGAACACACTTGTCATTTTAGTATGATCACACAAAGATCTTTACATTCTGTAAACCTTTGGACAATAAGTGTAATTGTGAAATGTTTATTTTTTTAATGATAGTACATTTGAAGAAGATCGAGAAAAGATTGGTTGTAGATATTTCTTCAAACATTTAGGAATTAAGGAGCTTTTTGTTACTTCTTAAATTTTAGAGAAATGATGAAGAAGCTGTGTTGGACAGAGGGGGAACATGCACCATTCAAAAATCGCATTTTGAAAAAGAAGACTTGGAAGGTAAAACAAATGACTGAACTATCCTTTGAGTGTCAGAGGAGGAATTTAAACCTCCTCTCCCTGTATGTAATTGCCATGTGGGTGTCCTGAATATGAACCTACATTCTGTCAGCCACTAGCACACGATGTGAATGAACCATCCCACTATGACAAATATAATGGACTATCTAAGGAGTACTTAGATTCATCATCTTGTGCTGATCCAAGAGTTACAAAAATAATAATTTCATTCATTACTCCTATTAATTATTGAGTGTTTAATGATTTGTAAACATTTATAGAATGTAAACCCTGCTCTTTCATCCTAGAATGATGAATGTCCGAGATCTAAGCCGTTCATTTTTAGGCTTCCTCCATGCCAGGTAGATTCTCCCACCAGCTTAAAAATTGAGGCTGGATGGGAAACAGCCCTTAAGTGACCAATAATTGGCCATTAAGGGCCTCAATTGGGGCAAGAGCGGGTGTCTCGTCTGAGGCTTTGCCCACTCCAGTGTAAAATTGCTGTGAGCTTGGGGCGGGCAGGAACCCAGAGGGAGTCCCATTCCTTCAATTTTACACTCCCCCGTCTAAAAACCCGTTGGTGGGGAAGTGTGAAATTCAGGCCAATGTTGCAGAAGACTCTGCCTCTCCATGGAGGCGGTCACAGAGCTATGCATAATAGAGGACGGGCTGAGCCCCTTAGGAAGTGGTGGCTACCCAATGCCAGTGGCACTGAAGGTCACCGTGGTACTGACTTTCTGCACCTCAGGATCATTTCAGGGATCTACTGCACCTGCAGCTCATCACTGCATCAAAATGGTCACCAATGCGATCTCAAAATGGCCATCCAGCATGTGTCTTTGCACCAATCCAAAGAATCAGGAGAGGGCTGTATGAGTTGGGGCATTGCTGGATTCCCTTAGTTGCAGGATATCATCATGTATGCATGTGACATCAATGCAAGCACTGACCAGGCTGAAGCCTTCATTAACAGGAAGAGTTTCCACTTGATTAATGTACAACTGGCCAGTGGCCACTGCAAGTTATTCCTTCTGGTCTGTGCATGGTTCCTGGGAAGCAACTGCAATGCCTACGTACTTCATTAGCTCCAGGTGCCAGACCTTTTCAGGACCCCGTGTGCATTTAGGGATGGATACTGGGTGAAAAGGAATACCCACCGAAGGCATGGCTACCGATACTGGTGAGGAACCCAAACAGTGCTGCAGAGGAGATGCAACACCTGCTATGGATCAGCTGGAGCAACCATTCACCCATGGAGCTTATGAAGATGTCGTTCAGATGCTTAGATTTGATGGAGCTCTTCAGTATGCCCCAGCAAGAATCTCATGTATTGTGGGGCCTGCTGTGCTCTGCACAATCTGGTGCTGCAGAAGGGAGAGCTTTTGAGCAAAGCGGATATCGTGGGGTACAATGCCTGCTCCAGTAATGAAGAAATAGAGGGAGATGATGAACAGGCACAAGAAGCTGAAGAACCCTGAGGTCCACAGGCAAGGTGCCATGAGATATGTGCAAGGGGTCCTTGGGATGTGTAAAAGAGCCTTGTTTCACATCATCTTTGATGGCAGACCCACACAATTCAATAAAGCTTCTTTGCAGCCCTGTTGCTACCACCTTGCCATTTACCTGTGCTCAGTGAGACATTAAACTTCGCCATGGAGAATGCATCAACCTCACATGGTGTGGCCCTACTTTTCACACCCTTTGTCAGAGTAAAGGTATTACTGAAGTCTCAGTGGCCTGCAAGAAATCCGAGGATGCCTATTGCTTTGCCACATTGGATGTTTATCGGAGATCCAAACATTTGCAAGGCAATATGCTTTAACAAACTATTAACCCGTGAACCCCGAGTGCAGCTAGGTACTTTTCTTAAATCAATTAAGTGTGCTTCGACATTGTGTTCCCCTTGTGCTGGCAGCTGACTTGGAGGTAGGCTGCTGACTTTGCTTCCCCATTGCTTTTGATGACTTTAGTGATTGCCCTCTGGCGGCGTGAGGCTTGGTGGCCACCAGCATATTGAGGGCCTCCTGCACAAGTGCCGGAGTCTGTCCTAAACCTAGTGAAGTGCTGTGGTCACTGATGGAGGGACTGAGGAACTGCCTTCTGTATCACGAACACCCTGAGAGGAGCTCCCAGATGCTTCAGGCAGTTGCTCCTCCTCCCTTTCAAGACACACCTATAGGAGAGTGAGCACATGGCAATCAGTCCAGATGCTTCACTGTCTTCCTCCCCACCCCTGCCTTGCCTTTGGTGCATAAAGCTTATGGAAATGACAATCGCATGCAGGCCTGTACCCAACTCAGGCATGCACTGAGTAATTTGCTGGACCTGGCTCTCCATAAGAGGGTTACCAGTCTCTTGATGGAGGAAGCCAAGCTTGCCCACGACAGAGGCATGGTGACACACATGGCCTGGTTGGACCCATCCATCGTCCGTGCCAGTGTGCCAGAATGTCCCCTTCCTCATGCTGTAGCTCCAGTACCTGCTGCCTTGCTAACGACTTTAGAGGCAAGTCATTAACCTGAGTCCTAGCATTGCTTTGGCCTCCCTCAGACCTCCAAGTGTGGTTTCCTTGGTTGTCACAGCCTCTGACAGCTGCTCAGGCATGTCTGTGCTGTGCTCACCAGATTGCGATCCCAGATCTACTCATGATCAAATACCCATAAGAGTATCTACCTGGTGGAGGGTGTTGGTAATGATGGGATGGTGTGTCCTCTGAGGCTCCCGTCTCCTCCTCAGGAGTGGATGGCTGTTTCCTGGCCCTCTGGAACTGCCTGCTCTTGTCTTTGTCCTGTTTGAGTAAGAAGATTAATTGGAGGATAATGTGCATTCCACTACAACCCCTAGGCTACGCCTAGTGTCCATATGACACTGGTGGATGCAAAAGCGCTATACCTTGTGGTTGTCAGAGGTGCTCGTGCTCATCCATCCGGCCACTCATTCACTCCTGCCTCACCATCTGCAATGGAGTGGGCTCCATGCTGGCCTCCAAGTTCGAGAACCCCTGCTCCACGGGGGTCAGGATTATGAGATAAGGGAAGCCACTGCCAGCCTGAACCCTCTCCTTGGCATTTTGGGGATGAGGAGATGACCAGGATGGGCAGTGGCAAGCACAGGCTGGTATTCACCTGACATAGGAGGAGTACTCTTGCTCTTTTTAGCTCCACATTAAGATAATTTTAAAAAAAATTAAACTTACCTGTTCCACAACCTTTCAGGATCAATATTTAGGCTGTGATAAACCAAAAAAGTTGAGCAAAGCATTGCAGAACACATTTCATAGCAACATTAAAAATAGGAGTAGACCATTCAGCCCCTTGGCCCTGCTTGGCCATTCAATAACATCATAGCAGATGTAACCATTGATACTCCCACCTAACAAAAATTTATCTGTCCCAGTCTATCCCAAATTTATTTGATATAATTTCCACAGCCTTTGGAGAGAGAGTTCCAAATATGTGTTAAACTTTGCACAGTCTTTCCACATTTCATCCTGAATGGACCAGCTCTAATTTTATGATTATGTTCTTTTATGATGTTCTTGAGAAGATAGATACAGGGAAGCTATTTTCTCAAATCCTTTTAATATTTTAAACTCCTTGATCAGATCATCCTTCAATCTCTGATACTCAACGAGGTGCAAGCCAAAACAAAAGCAAAATACCGTAAGTGCTGGAAACCTGAAATAAAACAGAAAATGCTAGAAAAATTTAGCAGGTCTGGCCGCATCTGTGAAGAGAGAAACAGAGTTAACATTTTAAATCCTTATGACTCTTTCAGAGCTGAAGAAGAGTCATACTGGCTACAAGCTAATTTTATGCAACCTGTCCTCATCATTTAACCCTCTATTCTGGTGAATCTGTACTGCATATATTCCAAGACCATTATATCCTTCCTGAAGTGCAGTGTCCAAGATGTAATACTGTACTCCAAGGCTCTATATAGCTGAAACATAACTTTTTTCCCTTTATAATCCAACCCTCTTCACGTAAAGGTTAACAGTTTTTTTGATAGATTTTTGTACTTGTCTACTGACCTTTAATTATTTGTGTACTTCGACTCACAAATCTCTGCTGCTCCTTCGAGTACCTAGTTTCTTACCATTCAGAAAATAATTTAATTTATTTTTCTTGGGCCAGAAGTGGGTGACCGCATACTTGTCTACATTGAATTCCATTTGCCATAGTTTTTCTCACTTAATCTGTCTCAACCTCTTTGGAACTGCCTACTCTGTCTGCTCCATTTATTGCTGCTCTTAACTTATTCTCCTCTGAGTTTCTGCTGAATTTGGCAGCATGGCCTTAAAACAGATGTTAGCCTCTAATTAACCCATTAAAAGAGCCTAATGCTACTGTGTGAGGTGGGTGCTTTCTATGTGGAAGTTGGCTTCCAGAAATTGCCCCACCCCCCACTTCTATTTTCTCTCAGCCTCTTATTATTTCCGTTTAATCTTAAGTGATTTTGGGCACAATTTTGCCATGAGCATCAGGATCCCGAAGACATGAGGATTTTTGGGCAGTGTGCCTTCTGGTTGAATTTTATGGGAGGCGGCAGCCAATTAATAGGTCACCTCCAAATTCATCATTCAATTAGTGATATTGGGGAGATTCTGGAGGCAGAAGATGGAGACAATGTGATTTGTTACAAGGAAAGCCAGTAGCCCTCACTTTGTGACTGATGGGAGCACTGCTGAGGACCAAACGAGCGAAGCATTGAAGGCCCAAGTAGGAGCGAAGCCGCCATCAGCAGCAGGGAAGCATAGAGACCTCAGTAGGCCCATGATGATAAGGGGCATCTGCTTGCATAACTTCTATATTCAATGGCAAGGTGGTGACATAGGAAGTGAGCATCTTGCTATTTTCTGCTGGAAACATTTAGTTCTTGATCAGCTGTTGTGCAGCCTTCTCCTCTCAATTGCTGGGGTACTGACACAGTTGGGGCCTGTGTCACACCAGTTGCCACTGGATGTGAAAGTTGTCATAATTAGCCACTTGACAATGCCACCTGCTTCAGGTGCACAGTTTGCCTGCCTCAGACACAGCCCTCCACTGGGAAAGTGGCTGGAGGTGGGAATTCATTGAAAAACTGGCCAACGCTTTTTGAATTAGCTTGCTCGCCGCCCACCTCCACCCCCGGCCCCCACACCACTTCAATACCCACCACGAAGTGCCTGGGAAATTTCAGCCCTTTGAGTTTTATTTTCATTGAATGCATCTTTGTAAAAAGACCTATTTTTTCCTCCCCATTTTATTTCTTTTTACACACACTATAAAACATGGTGGATTACATATTTCTTTGCTTCTACTAGTGCCGCTCTGGAACTGGTAACTTGGAAGTGTATAGGCTTTTACATTAGCTTTGCAATTTTGATCCATCAGAAACGACCTTGTATAATGCAAGATGTTTATAAGCCTAATTCCTTCTTTATTGTGAACAATAAGGATTCTTTCCTGAAGCATTTCAAAAGAATTGATTGAATTGGTAACACCTGACTTCTAAGTGCTAAGGGATATAAGCAAATATTTATTCCTCCTTGTACCTTATAAGATCACTAGAATAGCATCACAGCTATACACCCTCATAGTGTCATTAGCCACAGAGAAGGGCATAAATATCTTTGCCATTAAAACATTTTGACAGTTGCTGTTGGTAATGCTTTTCAGTAACAGTACCATGGTAACTATGTACCTTTTGTATTGCTCTGTTCATTTGGATTCCAGGAGCCCAGCATCAGTGAAGTAATTTCCAGTGTTTATGGTGTTTAGATCCACTTTTCATTGACTGCTGGCGGGTTTATGAATGCAGCTCTGTCTGGGTGCACAAAGCTGGTGCCAATTTATTGAACGCAGATTTAGTCTGAAGACAGATCACAAACAACTGACTTGTGGAATCCAAATTCAAAGACCAGCATAAGTTGCACTTACATACTATTTTTTTCAAATTAGTATAGATTGTTGTTTTCTTGAATGTTTAGGATTTTTAAAAACAATTTATTCTTTCACAAGAGTCCGGCGTTGCTTGCTATACTAGTGTTTATTGTCCATTCCGAATGGCCCTTGAGAAAGTGGTGGTTAGCTGCCTTCTTAAACTGCTGCAGTCCATATGCTGTAAATACACCCACATTGCTGTTAGGAAGGGAGTGGCAGGATTTTGACCCAATAACAGTGAAGGAATGGCAATATAGTTCCATGGCAGGATAGACTGTGGCTTGAAGGGGAACCTGCAATTGGTGGTGTTCCCATATATCTGCTACTCTTGTTCTTCTAGTCAGTAGAGATCATGTGTTTGGAAGGTGCTGTTGAAGGAGCCTTGGTGAATTGCTGCAGTGTATTTTGTAGATGGTGCACACTGCTGCATCTGTATGTTGGTGGTGGATGGGGTGCCAATCAAATGGGCTGCTTTGTCCTGTATGGTGTCAGGCTTCTTGTTGGAATTGCACTCATCTAGGCAAGTGGTACTCCATCACACTCCTGACTTGTGCCTTGTAATTGGTGGAGCGGCTTTGAGGAGTCAGGAGTAGTACCTAAGCACCTCTTCCTCCACCCAAAATGAGATGGTGCATCCTCAAAATAATGGTTTGAAACCAGCAAGTCAAAGTAGCCAGCATGTATCAAGAATACCTGAAGCACTAATGAAAGACTCAGCATCTAAGCAAAATGACCTGGAAAGTAAAATGGGAAATAAAAACAAAAGCCTTGCACCCTATAAGTAAGTACCTCAACTCCCTACTGAACAGGAATTGTTGTGGTGCTGCCCCGCACTGAGCAGAACATTGTTGGCAGCATTTTGTTCTCCCCATCCATAAATATTCCCATATATTCACCAATGGCTGCATCTGCCTTTCCAATCCTTCCTTGTCCATGCTCGCTATATTTCACATCCCAACAGTCTGGCTGCTATTACTTCCCCATCCAACCCCCCACTGGCTGCATTTCCCCTTCTCAGGCTGCCCCCTACCTTTTTTCGTTTGCAAATGTGTAGTAACACTCCAGCTACTACCTTTCTGAAAAGCAACCCCTCTCTTCCACACCCCTTCCCCACGCTCTACCCTGGCTGCATTTTTCCTACCAAATGGCTGGCTGTTTATTTCCCCCTATCTCTGTTGATTTGAATTGCCCTTACTGAGCACCCCGTTAAAGAACCAAACTTGTACTGTTGTCTGTTACCCCTTGACTGTGGAGTCTTTCCATAACACTGTAAATAGGGCACATTTTACACACATGGAGTCTCAGCACAATGCAGGAATTCTGCAGGGAGAGTGTTACTGCAATATGAAAAAGGTCTTCGAAGTGAGTTCTCATGGTTGATTTCAAAATGGACTTTCTGGGTGTTTTTCAGTTTTTATTATCATCATCAAGAATCAGGAGAAAGTTTTAAAAAATCCAAGGTAAATTCTGGGTATTTATTTTGAACAGGGTGTTTATAAGTTTTGAGAAAATAACCACTCCCAACTGTTTACACATTTCACACCCACTACTTTATGGTCCTCAATAGCAGTTAGAAAATAATGTTCATTTCCATGATATATTATTTTTCTTTATTATTTTATGGGATGTGGGCATTGCTGGCAAGGCCAGCATTTGCTGCCCATCCCAAATTGCCCTTGAACGGAATGGCTTGCGAGGCCATTTCAGAGGGCAGTTAAGAGTTAACCACATTGCTGTGGGTCTGGAGTTACAAGTCGGCCGGACCAGGTAAGGGTGGCACATTTCCTTCCCTAAAGGACATTAGTTGAACCAGATGGGTTTTTACAACAATTGATAGTCTCAGTAATGGCGTTCATGAAACTAGCTTTCAATTCCAGATTTTATTAATTGAATTTAAATTCCACCAGCTGTCATGGTGGGATTTTGAACTCTTGTTCTCAGAGCAGCGGCCTGTGCCTTTGGATTACTACTTTAGTGACATTTCCACTATGTGACCATCTCCCCATTAGGCCACCATCTCCCCACTAATTTTAGCATTATGCCTGTAGTATTTATAAGTGGACAGTGTGCAATAAAATGTTGTTTGCTAAATTTAAGCTTAAGTCAGCACATCACTGCTATTATCATGTAACCTTTTTAAAGTTTAACTAAACTATGAAATTGATTCTAAAATTTAATTTTTTCAACAGTTGAATTGAACAGTTCTATTGTGATCACTGCATGCAGTGCATCCATTTGGCTGATTGCATTGTCATTGTCATTAATGTCATTATCAAGATGCTTCATCATGACTAGACATTATAAATGTAATGTCCTTGTCTCTCCAAACCTGGCTGCCAGTGAGAAGGTAGTTGGAAATTTCACTTGTTTTGTTCTTAGATTTGGTAGAAAATCACTTTTTTTTTATCAATTTGTCATCCAAAACGAGGGAATTTATCAGTGGCAAGAAGTAATCATTGTTTTAAAAGCCACTAAACATTAAGGGGGAAAGCCAGGTGCTTTGAATTTAGAAATGACATTTCACTATATTTAAATTCTTTCAAATTATGTAAGCCTTGAGCTTTACATACATGTATAGTCAATAGTAAATGAGTTTAGACACAGCTGTTTATAATGCAATTCTTGATATTGCACCTTTTGCATGATTTAAATATAACATATGCTGACAAGGTGTTTGAACATTTCTTTGAAAATAATCATGTATTTTCACGTGAATATAGTTTGCATTTGCAGTGTGAATAAATAGCTACATATTGCTTTGTGTATAAACTCATCAGCTGCTAACTATTTTTTCTATGCATCTTATTAACCTGGACAGCATCATTGATGGATGATGGCTAAAAGTGGTGTTTCTACTTTATACAAAAGATAAAAGATGGAAGAAGGTATATGGTTTAAGGTGTTGATTGACAGACGTGGGCTGAGTTAGCTTGATGTTTGGTGCATAGCTCAGAAACCTGCTGTGACTAGTTCTAGCTAGTTCTGTGCTCTGGCTCATTCTGACTGTCAAGTTGACGTATTGAACAAAGAAGTCTTTTACATCCAAATTGGGTTTGAAGTGTAATTTCTGAGCAACTGAGATTTACATTTGCTATTACTATACTGAATTCTGGTGGAAACAAACTATATAAATGGCTGACTGTAGATTGTGACCTTTACTAGAATAATACTTTTGTGTAGCTAGATAAGAGGCAATCTGTATCTCAAAGAATCATAAATGATTGTTTCTAAAATGATAGTTGTATGCAGTTACTTTTTCATGATATGCTTGTATTTTAGAATGTAAGTAATGGATCACATTTTAACAAATGACTTGTATTGAACAAAATACAAGCTTATTTCTGCATGTTAATGTAAGGATGGGAATAAAGCAACAAAAAGAGAACTTAATTAGGGATTACAGGCCTATCAGTTCAGCTATTAGTGCCTGCTTTTTTTTCCAAGTGCAAACTGGCCTGTTAAGTCCCCAGTTCAGTAAGCAGGAAACATGTGTGCATTTCCAGCAGGAAGTATACTGCCTGCCATATTGAGAAAAGAAAAAATAGATGTCCTTTAGCCAAGTGTGAAACAGGTGTTAGCCCCAAACAAATGCATATAAAGGGCTAAATGCTAGCTTAAGGTCCACACTTTAAGATTAGTTTCCTTTGGGGCAGCTTGTGGCAGGGAAATCAGACATTGAGATTGCATGTGATATAGAACATAAAAAGTAAGAAATTAGAGCTAGAATAGGTCATGTGGCCATTTGAGACTGCCATTCCAAAAGATCACGGCTGATCATCTACTTCATCTCCGCCTACTGTACAATCCTCATATCCCTTCAATCCTTCCTGCCTTCTTACCAACATCCTGATTTAAGGCTGTGGTGGGAAGGCCCATGGACAATTAATGCCCACTTAAGGGCGTCATCCTGCCGCTGCTGGTATTAACCCAGTGATGGGTGGGGGGCTCACCATGCAGGAAGCATGATAAGCAAACCCACGTGGGGTTGCTTGCAGGCTCCCTGGGGGATTCCCTCATTCAAAGGCACCCATGCCTGACTGAGGGACCTGGCATTGGGAAGAGAGCCACCCCCTGCCCTTGCTGCTTACATCCCTTTCTTTCTCCCCCATGAACCCCACCCTGTGACCTCCCACTGCCATCACTCACCTGTGGCCTGAGATCCAGCGATGATCTAAGGCCTCAGATGGAATTGCGCTGGCAGCAGCAACTGGTGGTGCTGCTGTTTGATGGAGCTGCCAGTCTCTGATTGACCAACAGCTTTTGGCAGATGGGACTTTCACCCCGGTGTGCTTTGACAGGCCTTCTCTAAAGACGGCGAGGAGCTCCGTTGGCTGTCCAGCTGGCGGGTGTGACCCCTGTTACCTGCATTAAATACCATCCCTTGTGTAGCATCTTACTGACTGCTTTTTGAAAATCCAAATACAGTATATCTACTGGTTACCCCTTATCCATTCTCATAAACCTGATTTCCCTTTCATAAATCTGCGCTGATTCTGCTAAAACATGATTTCCTAAGTACCCTCTTGCCACATTCCTATTAATACATTCTAGCATATATCATATTGTGATGTTAGGTTAACTGGCCTATTGTTCCCCAATTTCTTTCTCCTCCTGTCTTAAATAGTAGAGTGTGTTTCCTACTTTCCAATCCTTGGGAAATGTTCTTGAAGCTAAGGAGCTCTGGAAGATCACAACCAATGGGTCCACAGATTCAGCAGTTACTCGTTTTAAAACATTATGGTGCAGGTTGTCAGCTCCAGGGGGTTGCTGCCACTTAGTCCCACTTGCTTAGCAATAGCCTGCTCACTGATGCCCAGTTTGGGTTCCGCCAGGGCCACTCAGCTCCTGAACTCATTACAGTCTTGGTTCAAACATGAACAAAAGAGCTGAACTCCCGAGGTAAGGTGAGAGTGACTGCCCTTGACATCAAGGCAGCATTTGACCGAGAGTGGCATCAAGAAACCCTAACAAAACTGGAGTCAATGGGAATCGGGGGAAAACTCTCTGCTGATTGGAGTCATACCTGGCACAAAGGAAGATGGTTGTGGTTGTTGGAGGTCAGTCATCTCAGCTCCAGGACATGATTGCAGGAGTTCCTCAGGGTAGTGTCCTCGGCCAGTTCCTCAGCTGCTTCATCAATGACCTTCCTTCCATCATAAGGTCAGAAGTGGGAATTGTTCGCTGATAATTGCACAATATTCAGCACCATTCGCAACTCCTCAGATACTGAAACAGTCCATGTCCAAATGCAACAAGACCTGGACAATATCCAGGTTTTGGGCTGATAAGTGGCAAGTAACATTCACGCCACACAAGTGTCAAGCAATGATCATCTCCAACAAGAGATAATCGAACCATCGCCCCTTGATGTTCAATGGTATGACCATTACTGAATCCCCCACTATCAACATCCTGGGGTTATTATTAATCAGAAACTAAACTGGACTAGCCATATAAATACTTTGGCTATAAGAGCAGCTCAGAGGCAAGGAATCGTGCGATGAGTAATTCACCTCCTGACTCCCCAAAGCCTGTCCACCATCTACAAGGCACAAGTCAGGATTGTGATGGAATACTCCCCACTTGCCTGGATGAGTGCAGCTCCCACAATGCTCAAGTAGCTTGACACCGTCCAAGACAAAGCAGCCCGCTTGATTGGCACCACATCCATAAACATTAACTCCCTCCACCACCGATGCACAGTAACAGCAGTGTGTACCATGTACAAGATGCACTGCAGGAATTCACTACCGCTCCTTTGACAGCATTTTCCAAACTCACGACGACTACCATCTAGAACGACAAGGGCAGCAGATAGATGGGAACATCATCACCTGAAAGTTCCCCTCCAAGTCACTCACCATCCCTGACTTGCAAATATATCACCATTCCTTCACTGTCATTGGGTTAAAACCCTGGAACTCCTTTCTTGACAGCACTGTGGGTGTACCTACACTACATGGACTGCCGGGTTCAAGAAGGCAACTCATCGCCACCTTCTCAAGGGCAACTAGGGTTGGGTAATAAATGCTGGCCAAGCTAGCAAAGCCGACGTCCCATGAATGAATTAAAAAAAATTCCTCCAGCATCATTTGTGTTCTTAGACTGATGTCTCCAAGTTCCTCATTATTGCTACTTTCTTGTTTCCCCATTATTTTCGGAACTTTTGTGTCTTCCATGATGAACGTTGATACAAAGGCCCAGATTTTCTCCATGATGGAGAGCCTCTCTGTTGTAGCTAAAATGGCAGAAGTGGCCGAAAATTGTAAGTCCTGCCCTGGAACATGGCACTTCCCATTTTTGTCGGGGCAGGAATGAGTATGGAGCGCATTTTGTGCATTCGCCATTTACAGAGGCAGCTGACCATTTAAATCATCAGAGATAAAAATAAAAAACTGCGGATGCTGGAAATCCAAAACAAAAACAGAATTACCTGGAAAAACTCAGCAGGTCTGGCAGCATCGGCGGAGAAGAAAAGAGTTGACGTTTCGAGTCCTCATGAAGGGTCATGAGGACTCGAAATGTCAACTCTTTTCTTCTCCGCCGATGCTGCCAGACCTGCTGAGTTTTTCCAGGTAATTGTGTTTTTATTTAAATCATCAGTTGCCTCTACTGAAGTGGGATTTTGTTAGCCCAGAAGAGTGAAACCCTAAGGCTGGAATTTTATGGCCCTGTCGTGGTGGGACCTGCTGCGGGAGATTTAGTGGCCCAGCCAAAAGTCCATTGACTTTCGGTGGGACTGGATGATTCCGGAGTCCCAGAGGTGGGTGGCGGCGGAAGATCCTGCCCTAAGTATGCAAATTGAACCAGGAAAGAACTTGAACTTTGTGGATAAATTTCAATAGCCAGGGTACCCTTTGGAGATAAACTACCCCTATGGATCTGGTCCCAGGACAACTTTGGGGGAGGAAAGGTGTGCTTTGGGGTGGGTCAGCTGTCCTTTGAAATTGTTAAAAGTAGGCATAAAGGTGCATAAACTCATTACTGTCAAGCTCATTGGAACTGTCAACAGATCTGTGAAAAACTGTCAGAAGCACCTGTCAAAGGGACCTGTCAATCTGTCAAGGTATTTTCAAAGTCCTGCCCTTTAAACCTTTGAAAAAAATGATTGGAAAGCCTTTTAAAAAATATGATTGCTTGCTATTTCACTTTGTTGACATAAGCCTGAGAGTTTCCATTACTAGATTAGTGCTAAGTAGCTGATTTCACAACCATCCATTATCACAGTAAGGTCCCAGCCATTTCACTTATTGACAGCTACAATTGGTTATAGACTCTTTGATGTGGGACTATGAATTCTAATGCTTGTTGTTATAAGACATTGTGCACTTGAATAAAATGTTTGTTGTTATAAGGCTTTATTTGATTGGAGGAATGTAAATGTAGTAAAAATGTTTTTTATGAATGGTAGTGCTTTTTTCAATCTGGTGAATTCTGCAATAGACACTGAGGCCAGGAGTGTGAAACTCAAGAGTGTGCAGATTATAACAGATAAGCAGAGGTCTGAATTTGTGGATTAGATTGGATAGCCAGAGTGCTCCTTTAGGAGAGGTAAGGTACCCTTTTGGGTAGGGTCATAGGACCTTTGGTGAGAGCTATGGCACCCTTTGGAATTGTTAATAATGAACATGACTATTCACTTTTTACGTACAAACACATTGGAAATGTCTACTTGTCAAAGGACTGTTAAAGAACTATCCAGCTGTCAAAGCTGTTGAGGAATTGTCGAAGGATACTAGGTAAATTAGCATGGAGGGGGAAAGGGCAAAGAATGATGGGTGGGGGGCTGAGTTGGCATGAGTTGGCACTAAAATGGCATAGGGGTATGAGAGGCCATGGGGTGGGTAAAGGGTCATAGGTTGGTATAGGTTGGCATGGATGGGGCATAGGGAGTATGGATGTGGCAGTGAGAGGTAGAGGGATGTTGCTCGTTTTATTTATTTTTCACTTATTTAAACACAGTGTCGAAGCATAGAGGCAGGCCTTCTGCCCAAACAACTTCTGCACCTGTCAGTTTCCACACTCAGCAACCTCTGCACTCATTCCAGGGTTTTCCACCCTGATTCCTATTTCAGCCTGCACCACCCACCTCACCTGATGGAAAATCTGACCTGCAGGCGGCCTTTTTTAAAAGTGAGATTTGCAGAGTCACAACTCTAAAGACAAAAATCGAGGCCTTAGAACTTTATTGTATATAACTTTATGTTATCTCATCTCTGCATGAGTTCCGAGGTCTGCCCATTGTGGATACTGGGTGAGTTTTTATGGAAGGTGTAAGGGAAGAGGGTGGTTGGTTGGGGGGGGGGGTGGGGGGGCATGGATTGGCATGCAGAATTTGAGGGGTTATGGGGCTGATTGGCGGAACATGAGGTGGCATGGGTTAGCATGGATGGGGCATGAGGAGTGTGTGGGGGGCGGGGTGACGGGTGAGGGCTGGAGGGACAATTCATGTTTTAATCTTTACTTTTAAATCTTTGGACCTAGTGCTGGAGACTGAGGTAGGCCGTCCGCCCAACCCACTTCCGCATCTGCCATCCTCCTCGTTATTTCCCGGGTCGCCTGTCCTGACTTCTAAACCAGCTCGCCCCACCAACCCCTGCCCCCCTCTCCCACCAACTGAAAATCTGACATCTGGGCAGCCATTTTCGATGGTCAGGTCTGTGGAGCTGCGAATTATCCCGTCTCTATGCACCCAACCCAGGAGCGCATATCTGGTCCAAAGTATTTTTTTAATGTCTCTGAAATTCCACATTTTCCATTATAATTTAATCTCCCTGTGCCTGTAATGGGCCCATGCTTACTTTCACTAATTTTTCTCTTTACATACTTGCAAAACTTGCTTGTCGACTCTAAAATTCTCTTTTCTCTTCCCTTAACACTATTATTCCTTAACACTTTCTTGGTCCTCCTTTGCTGAATTCTAAAATTGTCCTAATTCTCAGCCTTGCTACTCTTTTTGACAGCATGAGAAACTTCTTGCTTTGCTCTAACACTATCTTTAACTCCTCACGTTAGCCATAGTTCAATCACTTTTTCTGTGGGCTTTTTGTGCCTTAAAGGGATGTATATCTGTTGCAAATTATATGTCAATTCTTTAAATGTTATCCTGCTTGTCTACTGTCACATCTTTGAATATAGTTTTTCACACTATCCCAGCCAACCCGCCCCTCATACCTACATATTATGTTTAGATTTAAGACCCTAATTTTGGATTGAATCAAATCCCTTTCAAAGTCAGTATAGCATTCTATCATTTTATGGTGGCTTACAAGTTAAGATTTTACACCGACTTACCTGAATGTGGAGGCAGGAGAAACAGGAGTACTTCTTCCACCCCATATTTAAACTCTCCTCCCCAGGTTGCTGCCACTTCTGAGCCCCAGCCCCATGATCGCACTCCTCCAGATCCCCAATCCTGGATTACCACTGACTTCTTTAAATTCATCATGCTTTCTAGACCTGTGATTCCAGTAGCCTCCAATCCTGACCCTGATAGCATAGTTGAATCAGCAGATTTTAAATCAAGGTTAGGTAATTATCAAAATTTATTGTGCTCTAGTTGGACTGTTCCTGCAGTTCTGGTCACCAAGAAACAAGCGAGATATTCAAGTACCAGAAGCAGCACAGCGGAGAGACATGTTGTTGAATTCCAGTGGCAGTGGTTTGAGGAAAGCTTGGTGACACCTGGAGTTTTTAGCCTGGAAAGGAGATGACTGAGAGGTAACCAAATAGAGGTATATAGGATTGTTAAGGGTTTAGAGAAACTAAAATGTTACTTCTAATTGAACTGCAGGATTAAATGCAGTGGACACAGGGTCAAACTAGAAAAGGGTACTGGTAAGAGACAAATCAGGAAATTCTTCTTCGCATAAAGGAATATAAAGAATAAACGTCTAGATAGACTAGAGAAGACAAAAGCCCAGGAATAGTTTAAGAACGAATGGATGAATTGGATCGGCTGAATGACCTTCCTAGTTCGTAATTATCTTGCGATCTGGTAAAAGAAAATGGTGGGTAGTTCATCCATTATAGTAATTTGTGTACATAACTGTTAACCTTATTCGAATTATGATGACTCTAAAGGAGCTTTTGATATGTCTGTCAAATCTAGAGAGTGGAAAGATGAGCTAATCATACCACAAACTATTGCTTTCATTAGCACTGATACAAATGAGATTTACGATTTCCCAAGGAAAAGAAATCTACAGTGATACAATATTCTTAAGCAAGAAAGACAGACAGATGGTGTCTTTCCAGGGTTCTGTCATGCTGCATTTTATCAGATGATCATTGTTATACAGTTAACCTATAATTTTAGTGTTTGAACTCAAGCTTTTGTATTGTCATTTCACGTAATCAATTTATTGATTTTATTTACTTTTTCACTTAAAATGCTTTATCATTTAGCAATCAGTAGTTGATGTACTGATTATAAAACTGTAGAAATCATGTAACTGTAAAAATCTACAATCAATCTACAGTGTCACTAATATATGTGTTGGATATTTGGCTGTCAGCTTGTAGAATCATACAGCACAGAAGGAATTCACTTGGCCCATTGTTTCTTTGTTGGCTCTTTGAAGGAGTTATCCAATCAGTCCAACTCCCGTGCTCTTTACCCATAGCCCTGTAAATTATTCCTCTTCAAATAATTATTGAATTATTTTTTGAAAGTTACCATTGAATCTGCTCCTGCCACCCTTTCAGGCAGCGCATTCCAGATCACAACAACACGCTGTGTAACAATATTTCTCCTCATCTCCTCCTCTGGTTCTTTTGCCCAGTATTTTAAATATGTTATTTTAAATATCATCCATTATAGTAATTTGCACATATAGCTGTAAACCTTATTGGAATTATGATGACTCAAAGTTTTTGGCATGTCTGTTTTTCCAGCATTTTCTGTTTCTATTTTAAATATGTCCCTTTGGTTATCTGCCACTGGAAACAACTTCTCCTTTTTTACTCTATCAGAACCCTTCATGATTTTGAAAATCACTTTTAAATCTCCTCTTAAACTTCTCTGCTCTAAGGAGAACAAGCTTAACTCCTCCAGTCTCTCCACATTAACTGGAGACCCCCATCCCCAGTGCCATTTTGCTAAATTCCCTCTGCACTCTCCCAATGCCTTGACACCTTTCCTGAAGTGTGATGTCACAATATTCTAGCTGGGACCTGACCAGTGTTTTATGAAAGGTTTAGCATAACTCCCTTGCTTTTGTACTCTGTGGCTTTTCCAACAGCATTTTCAACATGTCCTGCCACCTCCAAAAGTCTCTCTTAAAATTACACCAATTATGAGCATTTAAACTCAGGATGGGGCATCAGCGGTAACATTGACCTTTCCTGTGATGTGGGTAAGCTTTAGCTTAAAGGGCTATGAGAGCAAACTCCAATGGAACAACCTGTTATTGATTACTTTGAGCTTTCCTAGGAATTGCAGAGGATTGTGTCCTGTGTACACTAGGGTCTCTTGGTGCCCATGGCGAACATAGATTTCAAAATGTTGGCGAGTTAGAACAAGACACAAGGTTTCTATCTTGACTGTGAAGTACCTTTCCTGATGTTTGTTGAGCTTTTTAGAAAAATAGCCAATTGGACACTCGAGCCCAGAACCATCTTCCTGAAGTGGGACAGCTGCAAGCTCTAGATCTCTGGCGTCAATGGCCAGTCTGAAAGGTTTGCTGAAGTCTGGGGCAGCTAGTAAAGACTCATTTACCAGGATGGCTTTCAATTTTGCAGAAGCCTCTTGGCACGCTTCTGTCCAAGCGTGTGTGTTTCTTTAATGCATCTGTTAGCGGAGTGGCTAGGGTGCTAAAGCTTGGGGTGAACTTTCTGTAGAACCTGCACATTCCTAGGAAACACTTGATTTCCCTCTGGTATTTGGGAGTAAGGAAATCAACTAGGGCATGTCCATTGGCTTCACGGGGTAGCATGCTTCACAGTCCCACTACATGCCCCAGGTCAGTCACCTTGGCTGTTGCGAATAAGCTTTTTGCCGTGTTCATTACCAGGTCTGCCCTTTTCAGACCCTGGAACACTGACTCTAGGTGGCCTAGGCGGTCATTCCTGGTGTCCAGTTATTACCTGGTTGGTCAACCTCTGAAAGGTTGCTGGAGCATTTTTAAGATCAAAGGTCATGATCTTATATTGGTACAGGCAATCCGAGGTGAAACAGGCCAAGATTTCCCTCACCCTGGGGTCATGGGGAATTGCCAGTTCCCTTTTAAAAGGTCAATTTTGCTGAGGTAGGTTGAGTGGCCCACCTTGTCTTATACAATCTTCAAGGCGTGGGTTTGAATAGGAGTCTGCCCTGGTTACTGCATTTACCTTGTGGTAGTTAATGCAGAGCTGTTTTAATCTATTTGGCTTCAGGCCAGTACGATGGGGGAGTCCAACTACTCTGGTTAGGCTTAGTTATATCATTATCCAGCATGTACTGGATTTCCTGACTGACCTGAGATAGCTTGTCGGGGTCAGCCAGTAAGGGTTTTGTTTTATTGGTGGGGTGTCTCCCATGTCCATGTTGTGGACTGTTACGGTGGTATGCCCTGGCTGGTTCCTACAGATTTCTTTGAACTTTCCAAGCAGGGTGGCCACATCTTCTCATTGCTCTTTGGCCAGGTGTGTTAACTGAGCAATTAAGGCTTCCAAGACTTTGGTGTTTGCCAGCCTGGTAGCCAGGGGTTCAACTGAGGGACCCTACAGTGTTCAGTTCTCCTCCTCAGCAGACTTCTCCGGGCTGCCCTCAGATATTTCCATCCTCTGGTAAACACCCCACTGGGCTCTCAGCTGTAATATATCTTTAGCAGGTTAAGGTGGCATAACCTGTGCTTTTTCCTCCTATCAGGTGTGTGGATCAGGTAATTGACTTCACGGATCCTCTTGGCCACTTGATATGGGCCACTGAACTTGAGCGGAAGGGGTTAGTGGGTAGTGGCAGCAGCACTAGGACGTAGTCTCCTGGTTGGAGAATCTGGATCTTGGCCCCATTTGTCTGCCTGCTTTTTCATGGTCTGAGGGGAAGCTTTTAAATGCTCTTTGGCCATTGCACAGACATCGAAGAGCTGTTCTAGGAAGGTGGAGATGTGCTCCAATGTGGAGGTGTCATTCTTGGGCTCCAGAAACTTCTCTTTTAGTAGCTTCAGGGGGCCCCTCACCTCATGCCCATAAAATTAATTCAAAAAGGCTGAGACTAGTGAATTTGCTT
Organism: Carcharodon carcharias; assembly: GCF_017639515.1. Taxonomy (NCBI): domain Eukaryota; kingdom Metazoa; phylum Chordata; class Chondrichthyes; order Lamniformes; family Lamnidae; genus Carcharodon; species Carcharodon carcharias. Next base: position 63,791,006 of record NC_054478.1, on the reverse strand, counting down.
CAGGAACCCCTGGTAGTGAACAGCAGGAAGCCTAAACTCTTATCCTAGTCATGTGCATACTCGGAGCAATAGGTCCTAATCAAGGTTTTCAGGGTTCTAGGGCCCCTTGAGACTGAGGATGATATGCTGAGGACTTCAGCTAGGTTATTCCAAAACTCTCTACAACATTCTGAAACATTTGGGACATGAAATTGGTTCCCTGACCTGATTGAATCTCTTGGCAGCTCTCTCTGTACTGAGGAAAGAACTGGGTTAGCTCCTTGATCATGGCCTTGGCTGTGATTTTCCTGAGGAGATTGGTCTTGGGAAATCAGGTGGCCAAATCCATTACAGTGAGGAGGTATTAGTAGCCCTCTATCAAGTTGCCTCTCAGCAGGCAGAGATAGAAACCACTTCTGTTCAATTGTTGTAACCTCTCCGTTCTGGTATCATTCTTTCCTGATAGGTATAACCTCAACATTGTAATGGCTGCTTCATCTACTGTCTGCTTCTTTATGTCAGTGTCACTGAAAAGGCTGCATATATCATCCATTCCTAGTTGTTCTTGAAAAGGTGTGGGTGAGCCACCTTCTTGAACCACTGCAGACTGTGTGGTGTAGATACTCAGTGTTAAGCAGGGAGTTACAGGATTTTGATTCTTTATTTTCCTCTCTTTTATCTCTCCCTTCTCTCTCCTCTTTCTTTTTTCTCTTTTTTTTCTGTTATTTCTGCCGCCTGCCCTGTGAATTCTCCCTGCAAATTCTTCCATGTGACCTCCCTCCACGAAGTCCCCTGTGACTCTCCCCTGGCAAATCTGCCCCCGTGAGTCCACCACTGTTCCCCAGATCTCACCACCTTGAATCTCACACCATGAAACTCCCACCCCCCACATATCTCCCCTCACGAATCTCGTCATGGCGACTCTTTCCACTCCTCCCTCCTCCTCTGCCCCAGCCATGCACATCTACCTGCTGCAGATCTCTCCCGGCAATCTTCCCAAACAGCCTCCTGCGAATTCACACCGCCACAAACTTCCCCTCCTGTGAATCCTCCCCCTCCTGATTCCCCCTCTCTCCTCTCCCATCCTTTCCCCCATTTGCTCCCTCCTCCCACCACCACTACAGGTAATTTCCCCTCGGGCACCTCACAATATGATGCTTGATACAGAGTATGGAGGCCTGTAATATTTTTTGATGTTTTGGTTGTGTATACAAAGTGTATTTTTGTTGCTTTTATTTAAAGTGAGAGAAGGGAATCTGTTAATTGCATATTATTTGGGGATTAATTGTATTCAGGTGGGAAGGTATTAATTTGGGACACACAGCCTGAATTTTACCCTTTGTGGGCAGGTGCGATCAGTGGGCCTGTGACTGGTTGGGAAATAGGCCGCTGCCTGCGATCAACCCCTGACTGCGATTTCATGCTGGCTGGCTAATTAAGGCCCGCTCAGCGTGAAACGCACCTTCCCAATGTTTGGGAAGGGCTGGAGGGGGTGGGGGCCTATGGTTGTCGGGTCTAAAGGCGACCTGGCGACAGTTGAAAATGGCACAGGCAGCTCCTTGAAAGCTGCCAGGGAAGAACATATTTACAGCGTTCTGAAGACTGAAGTTGTGGCCTCAGGTGCAGCTGGAGACGCCAGGAAGGAGGGCAGGTCGGTTGGGCACTTGGCCCCCTCCGCCCCACCACACTTGACAAAACGAGCTTAGAAGGAGGTGACAGCACAGGTTAGCAGCCACTATGTTGTGCGGTGCATGGGGTCCAGTGCTGCAAAAGGTTTAATGACCTGCTGTGCTCAGGAAGGGTGAGTGCTATGTTGGCATGGATCAGTGTGGTGTGTTAAAGCCTGGCTGCCCCCCTGTGGAGCTCAGGGGTGTTAGACTCTGACTGTCAACTGTCACTGACAGAGGTGCCAGCCAAGGGGGTGAGCCCTGGATGCTTGGCCTGAGTGCCTAGCGGGTCGAGGGCCATGACTCAGATGTGCCCTGCAAGGTGCCCCACAGTGGGCTGGTGGGGGGTTGGTGCTTGCCAGGCTGCAATGGTGCTGCAGGTAAAGAGTGGACAAATCAATGCTCGTCTGTCATTTCAGGAGAAGAGAAGCCATAACACCAACAAAAGAACTAGGACAGGCGGAAGTACCCTAAAGTTCCTCATTCTGACGAGGTACAAGATGGATGCCTTGGAGCTGGAGTGCTGCCACCCACTCAGTCAGCCGTTCATGGCTAACCAGGGGTCTCTGAGGAAGGTAAAAGTGCAGTGCACAGAGGTGAGAGTGTCGGATTGTGCAAACGTTGTTTAGTCTCATGATTAATGGGAGCCTCAAATATGAAGTCCTCATTGATTATTGAAAGGTGATGGCAGCATGATGCAGATCTCCATGGTCTCACCAGGGCACCTGGCATGCACAGTGACAGAATGATGACTTAAACATGTTGTTGTTTTCCCCTAGAATCACCAGCTCGCCCATGAATGTTGGACCCCGAAGAGCCACCCCTGACGCCAGAGGATCAGTGGGGTTTTGATGCGCCTGTGTCACACCTCCTCTCTGCAACAAGCACTAGCGCAGATACCAGCACCTCGGTGGGCATTAGATCATCGGCTATGTCGGTGCATTTCGGTTAGGGCACTTCACGATTGCTTGAGGAGCAGGAGGAGCCAGAGAATGCCCAGGGTGCTGGCAGTTGGAGGACTGCTGGAGACCAGGACGATGCTGATTCGAAGGCAGATGATGAGCCTGTGGAGTTGTCCATTAGGCGCCCGATGCTAAATGTCCAGCGAGATGTACGGGGGTGGGGGGGCGGGATTTGGTGGAGATCCATGAGGATATGCGCGTCATGGCCTCTGTTGTGGAAGAGTCCATGTGGAGCCATGGCGCTGCATTAACCTCATCGCCGAGTGCACTGCCTTCTCCATTGAGAGAATGGCGACTCTCATGGAGAGGCAACTCCAGGGAAAGAATCAGGGGTTCCTGGGTCACGCTTGGACTTGCAAGCTCTCACAGTGGCAATGACTTGAGGTGGTCGGTGCCAGTGTGGGAGATGGATGAGGCTGCCAGATCCCAGCCAGGTGCCCATCCATGAATTGCGAGCAGCGAGGTCCAGAGTGACCTCACGTTGGTTCACGACCTGCTTGTCATCTCTGTGGGCTCCTCTTAGGGCACTCTGGATGATGGCAGCAGCTCCTCTGTCCTTCTGCCTGTCACCATGGCACCTGATGAGGCAGTGCTGACTGGGGGAGAGGCCAGCCATGGCACTGGCCGCTCCTTCCCAGGTGGAGCCAGCACAGGCTCCACTGGCCAGACAACGACCACCAAGGCCAACAGGATAGCATAGTCAGCAGGCTGCCTCCAATACCGGTGCCAGCGAGGGAGTGGGGGGGAGGGGGCAACAAGAAGCAGCACTTGCAAACCTAAGTTTAAGGCACCTTGAGCACAAGAGGGACTGTTCACGGGTGATCTTCTGTTCTGCCATGTTTTGTTAATATGTTTACTGGTGTGACCATTAAAACCATATATTGTTATGTTCATTTGATGTGAGTGCCAACACAAAATAAATATTGCTTTTGTCTTAATGCCCTAAGTATGCTTCACTTGTTTTGTAGGTGCAGGGCACACCAGTATCTCATACTGGATGTGAGTGGCTCTAAACTTTATTGCACAGGCACTGAGTGGACTTTGGATTCAAATGAAAGGGACATTTCAGACATCCAGGATGGAGGCAGCACCCCTGACATGAGGTGGAAACAGATCTCTGGCAGCCTAGCTGAAGGAGCATTGGATCAAGGTGTCCTGTTTCCCCTGCCTCCCTGAAGGATCCAGAGGTCTGCCTCCACGTCCTCACCATTCTCCTCACCGGGCTCCTCTTCTGACTCACTGCTGGACTCATCATCTGTGGCCTGTGGAGCTGCCTCAAGATCCTCTTCCTTCAGTAGGTCCCCCCTTGCCAGAGCCAGATTGTGGAGAGCGCAGCATGCAACCACGATCAGTGACATCCACTCTGGGGGGTATTGTACTGCGCCCCCTGAGCAGCCCAGGCATCAGAAGTCCATCTTCAGAAGACCTATGGTCCTCTCTATCACCGCCCTTGTGGAAGCATGACTCCTGTTATATTGCTGCTCTGCCTCTGTTCTTGGGTGGCAGAGAGGCATCATAAGTCACCTTTTCATTGTATAAAAGCAAAATACTGCGGATGCTGGAAATCTGAAACAAAAACAAAAATTGCTGGAAAAACTCAGTAGGTCTGACAGCATCTGTGGAGAGAAAGACAGAACTAACATTTCGAGTCGGTATGACTTCTTCAGAACTGTTTTCATTGGATAGCCCTTGTCACAGGGGAGGAGTAAAAAGTGTGGGAATGCAATAGTTATAGGCGATTCAATTATAGGGGTAATAGATAGGTGTTTCTGTGGCTACAAACGAGACTTCAGGATGGTATGTTGCCTCCCTGGTGCTAGGGTCAAGGATGTCTCAGAGCAGCTACAGAACATGGTGAATGGGGAGGGTGAACAGCCAGTGGTCATGGTACACATTGGTACAAACAACATAGGTAAAAAAAGGGATGTGGTCCTAAAAGCAGAATATAGGGAGTTAGGAAATAAGTTGAAAAGTAGGACCTCAAAGGTAGTGATCTCAAAATTACGACCAGTGTCACGTGCTAGTCAGAATAGAAGTTGCAGGATATATCGGATGAATACGTGGCCGAAGAGATGGTGTGAGGGGGAGGGTTTCAGATTCCTGGGACATTGGGACCAGTACAAACTGGATGTGTTACAGCTGGGCAGAAGCAGGATTGATGTCCTAGGGGGAATTTTTGCTAGAGTGACTGGGGAGGGTTTAAACTAAAATGGCAGGGGGATTGGAATCTATGCAAGGAGTCAGATGAGGGGAATCAAGGACAAGAACAAAAGACAGAAAGTGAAATAAGAAAAGTGATAGGCAGAGAAATCAAGGGCAAGAATCAAACAGGGCCTCAGTGAAAAATAGTGGGAGCAGGACAAGTAATGTTAAAAAGACAAACCTTAAGGCTTTGTGCCTGAACGCGAGGAGCATTCGCAATAAAGTGGATGAATTAACCGCCCAAATAGATGTAAACAAGTATGATATAGTCAGGATTACGGAGACATGGCTGCAGGGTGACCAGGGATGGGAACTGAACATCCATGGGTATTCAGTATTTAGGAAGGACAGACAAAAAGAAAAAGACTGTGGAGTTGTATTGCTGGTTAAAGAGGAAGTTAACACAATAGTGAGGAAAGATTTTAGCTCCGACGATGTGGAATCTATATGGGTGGAGCTGAGAAACACTAAGGGGCAAAAAAATGTTAGTGGGGGTTGCCTATAGACCCCCAAACTGTAGTGGTAATGTTGGGAAAGGCATTAAACAGGAAATTAGAGTTGCATGTAATAAAGGAACATTTGTAATTATGGGTGACTTTAACATGCATATCAATTGGGCAAATCAAATTAGTAACAATACCGTAGAGGAGGAATTTCTGGAGTGTATACGGGATGGTTTTCTGGACCAATATGTTGAGGAACCAACTAGAGAATGGGCCATCCTAGACTGGGTATTGTGTAAATGGGAAAGGAATAATTGGCAATCTAGTTGTGCGAGGCCCCTTAGGGATGAGCGACCATAAAATGATAGAATTCTTCATCATGACGGAGAGTGACATAGCTGATTCTGAGACTAGGGTGCTGAATCTTAATAAAGGAAATTACGATGGTATGAAGCGCGAGTTGGCTATGATGGATTGGGAAATGTTACTTAAAGGGCTGCCAGTGGAAAGGCAATGGCAAACATTCAAAGAGCGCATGGGTGAATTGCAATTATTGTTTATTCCTGTCTGCCGCAAAAGTAAAACAGGAAAGGTGGCCAAACCATGGCTAAGAAGGGAAATTAGAGATAGTACTGGATCCAAGGAAGAGGTAGACAAATTGGCTAAAAAAAAACAGACCTGAGGATTGGGAGCACTTTAGAATTCAGCAAAGGAAGACCAAGGGATTGATTAAGAAGGGGAAAAAAGATTACGAGAGTAAGCTTGAGGGGAACATAAAAACTGACTGTAAAAGTTTCTATAGGTACGTGAAGAGAAAAAGATTGGTGAAAACAAATGTCGGTCCCTTACAGTCAGAAATAAGGGAACTTATAATGGGGAACAAAGAAATAGTTGACTAACTAAATGCATACTTTGATTCTGTCTTCACAAAGGAGGACACAAATAACATACCAGAAATGTTGGTGAACACAGGGTTTAGTGAGAGGGAGGAACTGAAAGAAATCAGTAATCAGTAGGGAAATGGTTTTGGGGAAATTGATGGGATTGAAGGCCGATAAATCCCCAGGGCCTGATAATCTACATCCCAGAGTACTTAAGGAAGTGGCCCTAGAAATAGTGGATGCGTTGGTGGTCATCTTCCAAAATTCTATAGACTCTGGAACAGTTCCTACAGATTGGAGTGTAGCTAATGTAACCCCACTATTTAAAAAGAGAGGTAGGGGAAAAACAGGGAATTATAGACCAGTCTGCCTGACGTTGGTAGTGCGGAAAATTCTAGAGTCCATTATAAAATATTTAATAGCTGAGCACTTGGAAAACAGTGGCAGAATGGGACAGAGTCAGCATGGATTTATGAAAGGGAAATCATGCTTGACAAATCTACTAGAATTTTTCGAGGAAATAACGAGTAGAGTTGATGAGGGGGAGCCAATGGATGTGGTTTATTTGGACTTTCAGAAGGCTTTCGACAAAGTCCCACTTAAGAGATTAGCGTGTAAAATTAAAGCGCATGGGATTGGGTGTAATGTATTGAGATGGATGGAAAACTGGTTGGCAGACAGGAAACAAAGAGTAGGAATAAATGGGTCTTTTTCCGAATGGCAGGCAGTGACTAGTTGGGTGCCGCAGGGATCAGTGCTGGGACCCCAGCTATTCACAATATATATTGATTTAGATGAGCGAACTAAATGTAATATCTCCAAATTTGCAGACACAAAGCTGGGTGGGAGGATGCAAAGATGCTTCATTGTGATTTGGACAAGCTGAGTGGGCAAATGCATGGCAGATGCAGTATAATGTGGATAAATATGAGGTTATCCACTTCGGTAGCAAAAACAGGAAGGCAGAATATTATCTGATTGGTATAAATTGAGAGAGGGGAATGTGCAACGAGACCTGGATGTCCTCGTATACCAGTCGCTGAAGGTAAGCATGCAGGTACAGCAGGTGGTAAAAAAGGCAAATGGTATGTTGGCCTTCATAGTGAGAGGATTCCAGTACAGGAGCAGGGATGTCTTGCTGCAATTGGTGAGACCACACCTGGAATATCGTGTGCAGTTTTGGTCTCCTTATCTGAAGAAGGATGTTTTTGCTATAGAGGGAGTGCAGCAAAGGTTTACCGGACTGATTCCTGGGATGGCGGGACTGACATGTGAGGAGCGATTGAGTCGGTTAGGATTATATTTGCTGGAGCTCAGAAGAATGAGGGGGGATCTCATAGAAACCTATAAAATTCTAACAGGACTAGACAGGGTAGATGCAGGAAGGATGTTCCCGATGGTGGGGTAGTCCAGAACCAGGGTTCACGGTCTGAGGATATGGGGTAGACCATTTAGGATGGAGATGAGGAGAAATTTCTTCACCCAGAAAGTGGTGAGCCTGTGGAATTCGCTAGCACAGAAAGTAGTTGAGGTCAACACATGGTATGTTTTCAAGAAGGAGTTAGATATAGCTCTTGGGGTGAAAAGATCAAAGGATATGGGGAGAAAGTGAGAGCAGGCTATTGAGTTAGATGATCAGCCATGATCATAATGAATGGCGGAGCAGGCTCAAAGGGCCGAACGACCTACTCCTGCTCCTATTTTCTATGTTTCTATATCACCCAGCAGCCATCCGTCGTCGGGCTGGAGCAGTGAACAGCCTTGGCACATGTGAGTGTCTGAGGATGTAAGCGTCATGGGAGCTTCCAGGATACCTTACACAGGCTCGCAGAATCTGCATCCTGTGGTCACAAGCTATCAGACATAAATCGAGTGGAAGCCATTCTTGACCTGCTGGCACCTTGAGGACCACATTTATGCAGTTGCTTGCATCTTGGATGCGGGGGAACCCAGCAATCACTGCAAACTCTCTGGTTCGTTTAGACTGGCTGGCCTTGTCGGTAAGGAAATGAATAAATCTCATTACCAGCCTGAACAGAGCATCACTTACCAGCATGACACAACTGATTGGGATACTCCACAAAGATTCCCCACTGACTCCTGGAAAGAGTGGGAGGCATAGAAGGTGAGGGCCACTGTAACCTTCAGAACCACTGGCATGGGGTGTCCGCTCACAAATTTGGAAGTGATCTCAGGTCCAATCATCTGAGAAATGGAGGTCACAGTCTCCCTGGAGATGCGGAGCCTCCTTCAGCACTGCACCTTGGTTATGTAGAGGTAGCTGCATCACCGCCTGTAAACCCTGGCGGCAGGTTAGTGGCGTCTCCTGCGGCCCCTTCTGCCTTGGAGTACCTGCTGGTCCTGCGTCTCTTGTGCCTGCGCCTCTCTTCCCACAGGTTGCTCCCCTGGAAGCTGCATTGGGACACCTGATTTCCTCTCCCTTCTGCCCCTCTCTTCCTCCACAGTGGAGGTGCCACCAGTAGAGACTACAATCCCCATTACCAGGGTAACAGAAGGCTGTTTAGAACCTGGAAGGCTGCTCATGGTGAAAATCCTCCGGGGACCTTGGAGACACCAATGAGTCCCGAATTGAAGCCTAGAAGTGCTAAGATTGAAGCTCAGAACAAAGGTGAAGCTGTCAAGTTCAAATAAGCAAACTATCTCGTTGCTCTTCACTACTCACACTGGCAATGCAGCTCATCCATTTTATCCTGCCCTTGGATGAGATTTTGGAAAATGTTGTCCACCTGCCCGTTTTGCCCGTGCGATTAGCGTGAAATCACATGAGCAACCTAAATCCGGGTTCAGCTGGATTTTTAATGGCCTTAAGTGGCCTCTTAATTGAAGATGGGCACGGCTCCAACACCCGTGTGCACCCGCTGACCTGAAGATTGCGCGTGTGCAGGATGACGTCAGTTGCGCTATTTTACACCCGATCGGCCAGGCTTGCGCCCGCCTGTGAGGCGTAAAGTTCTGCTGCACCTCTGCTCATATGTGTTGGAACAGGCTGAAAGAATGTTGTTGCTGTTGGTATGTAATCAGCAAATAAAAGTTGATAAATGGATGAAGATGTAGGCCGGTATTTTCTGACCCTGCCTGCCACCGGGATTACCTGATCCAGCCGAAAGGCAATGGACTTTTGGCTGGACCGCCACATTGCTGGTGGCGGGTTCCGCCACGATGGGGCTGGAAAAGCCCGGTGTTCACTTAAGTGTTTTGCCATTTACCACCTGGCTATCTGAGTTTTGACAGCCACGCTGATAGATAAAAAATAGTGCAACTTGTGACCGTCGTCATGTTCTGGAAGAAACGTCGGCAATGTGTGGTGCGAGTTGTGCACTTACAGTCCCATCATTGAAAACTTGACCATTTCCTGAGAGAACATTGCCAGTTCTCTCTTGGAGCCTCAGGAAGTAGGGGACAAATTGCCAAGAGTTTTTCTGAAATGGCCATGTTCTAAGAGACAGCGCTGCTAGGCTGTGGGATACCAGTGTGCAATTTGATACGTCTGCTGGATGGGACAAGCTTGATAGGTCTGATAGAACTGTACAACATGACGGCCAAAGTAAAGACCGTGTGTGGGCTGTTCATTCTATCTGGGCCCTGCCTAGTGTGTGGCTCAGAGAGTTCACCCAGTCAGTAGCTGAGTCAGTGACAATCCCAGACTTCAACCCCCTTTAAGAGAATTTAGCTCTTCCTCTATCTGTTCCTCATTAGGATCCATGCACAAATCAGGCCACACACGGTAAATTTTCCTTCCATGCTTATTTCCTGATGTTAAACTTCTTACATTTAAGTCATTGGAATAAAACATAACATACGAAAAATGACAGACGGGAAAAGATCCTCCAGTCCATCCAGCCTGTCCCAGATGACTGCAATGCCTTGTGCAGCAAAATATATAGACTTCTCCAGCCGAACTGAGACTGTGTTACCTCCTGGGAGAGGTGAAAAAGCTGATTAAAAATTAAGGTTAATTTCAAAAAAAATTTTCTCCAATCCCATTAGCTGATCGACAACATGTTCTGTCCTGGTCACTAATAATGCGATCGCCTAGGTGATTGATTTTCTACTCCATCTGAACACAGGTCCTTGGATCTTGGGTTCCAACGATCACCAGTCCAGCTCAGTACCAGCAGCCACTTCCGGAACATTCGTTGATCACTTTAAAGCTGTGGATGAGTTGTCCAGAGTTCCCACTTCTGTGTTGTTGTAATTTGTACAAACAATTGTTACAATATTTATCTTTTAAAAGTGCCAGCTGTAACATTTTTTAACTCACTGAGATCTGATCCCTTTGAATTAATCTCAGGCATGGTGGTAGAGTGTTGTTGAATTTATAATCCAGAGGACTGAACTCTTAATGAGGAGATATGAGTTCAAATCCCACCATGGCATTTTGTGAATTTGAATTCAGTGATTTGAAATAACTCTGAAAAAAGACTATCAGTAATGTTTACTGTGAAATTATCAGATTGTTGTTAAAACACAACTGATTAACCAATATCATTTAGGGAAGAAAATCTGCTGTCCTTAACCTAGTCTGTATGCGATTCTAGATCTACTCTGAATGGCTGAGCAAGCCACACAGATTGTATCAAAATCCTTCCAAAAAGTATAAGAGGAATAGTATTTGGCTGGATTACTCGGCATTGACCTAGGTATAGGATTTGGACAGTATAAAGACACACGCAGTCCAGTTGACCATGACAGATCCTCCTCGCTAATATCTGGGCACTTGTGCCAAACCTGGGAGAGCTATTCCATTGACTAGTCAAGCAACAGCCTGACATGGTCACATTCACTAAGTAGCACCTATCATGTAATTTTCCAGAAATCCTTCACCACCACCCCTGGATATGTCCTGAGCGGGGGCAGCACAGTGGTGCACAGTTAGGAGGGAATGGCACTACAAGACTTCAGCATTGACCTTGGACCCCATGAGTTTTCAGGCTGTTGCAAACAATGGTGGCCATGACTTCACTTGCTTACATGCCAAGCTCTGGAATTCCCTCTAAACTTCTCTGTCTCTGCTTCTTTAAAACCCACAGGTGATGATTCTGTACTCTTCCATATTGAACACCATTTGGAAAAAGCATTGAGCAAGGGCACATAATATACTCTGGAGACAGGCTGCTTCAACGTCCATTAGTAGCAGCACTACCGAGCTGGCAGAGCCCCAAAGGGCTTAGCTGCCACACTGGGTAGGTGATGACAGAACATAAGGGAAAAGCCTGGTTGACCTCACCAATCTACTTAATGCAAATCCATGACAATATTGTTCATGGTGACCATCGCGTTGTCCTCGTGGAGACAGAGCCCGATCTTCACAATTGTGTTGCGTGACACTCGTGTGGGATAGAGTTAGAACAGATCAAGAATCTCAAAAATGAGCGTTTGAGTTGCTGTGGACCAGAAGCTGTTGGATTGTATTTCATCACTTCTGTAACTTTATGTCAAGTCATTTTCTCACTGTCATTATTATCAGGCCAGGTGATGAACGCAGGTTAAATGAGGATTATGGAAGAGCCTGTCAATCGGAACCAGGCGTACCTGAATAAGAACATTTCTACTTGAAAATGAATTGTCAACTTGGTGAAGCTACAAGCTGAGAATACATGCATGCGAACAATAGAAACTGCATGCTTTAGACAAAGCAAAGAAATCCCGCACAGCCAGTGCATCAATTCAGGGTTCTATAGTTCTGCCACATCACGTCATGACTTGTAGACACAATTTGTCTTGGAGAAATCTCTTCAGGCATAACCTCCCTTTCAAATATTTTCTAAAAATATCCTAAACCTGAAGAGCTTGCAAACAGTGTGAGTGGCTCTAGTGTGTTGTTAACTTTTAGCACAGCCTAGAATTCAGATTGTTGACACCCAATGCAATGCAGAATGAGGAAAAGAAACATAGTAGACACTCTCAACAAGGACCGTAGGCACAAACGGGCACCTGGTAAATGCAGTGTTACTTACAGCTTGAACAGGATTTTATAATGGATTATTTGACAAGGGAGCTGACCCTCTTTCAGGTATTCTGTACAGAAAGCTGGGTACTAACCAAGTAATACTAAGGGCAAGGATGCTGGAGGCACTTGGACAGGAATGGAGACTTAAGTCAGCTGATAAAGTCTTTGCCAAGAATGGCAGGCTGGATAATGAAATTTCCTGAAGATATGAGGGTATGTTGTAGGTGTATTTGGGGTACATGTGGTGTGTCTACCATGACCATTATCACAGTTCAGACATACATTAATCTGATAGGAATTCCACCTCAACATCCAGGCCAACAATCAGATACCGGCAAGACCTAGATTTCAGCAATTCTGCGTAACTGCTTGGATCTATTGCCCTGAATAACTCTGCAATAACCTATTTGCCCTAGGAGGACCAGCTGTTGTTACCATGACTAACAGATGGTCTGTGTTTGGAAAATAAAGATTCACTGAATTAAAGGAGGTTAACTTTACTGTTCAAATGGCTTGTCATTCTCCAGTGTGCCCCTGAGGTTAAACTGGCAGCATTCAACATCAGGAGTGCCTGAGAAGTGCAGTTGCAAGACTGGTAAAGTATTAACTAGACCCACCTTCTGCTGTAATATGCTGTTGCATCTGACTGCATCTCATTGTGAGTCAACCACTGGCCAGGATGGATTGCAGGGCAGCTGATTGCCCTGACAGTTGTGTTCCCACTCCAACTAAACGTGGTACCAAGAATCTCACTTTATGGCACAACTAATAATGGGCTGGAATCTTATACTAAACAACCTGGTGAGGTCGGAAGTGGGTTGGTAAACCATTTGATTCAGTAGTGGATTTTTCCATGACTGTTTTACTCAGCCATGGCATCAGGTTCCTGCTTCTGCATTTGCTGGCCAATCAGAGTTTGGGCAGGTTGTTCTGCTGAATCTATCAAAGGAAGGGTTCCTCATGAGCCTCAGGCTTTCATGGCAGGTCATTGCTGATATCTGTAGCATCTGGACAGCATTTGACTTTGGAAGAGGTTTGCTGTGCATTGATTCTGGAAGCCTTAGCAACCAGAAGAATTGAGGGGAGAAATGGGAAAGCTGCCACTGGGTTGCAGACACTTAGCTGGAGTTCCTGCTGTGGGATATGAGGGACTGAAATGATGTGTTATTAGTCAAGGATGAAAGGAAGAGGCCAACCTATCAAACCAAGCAGGGACGGATGAAAGTGGCCAAGGAAGTGAGCAGCAGGAGTGTCGTCCTTTAAACATGGCCACAGTTCACCAAGGGCAGCAGTCAGAATTCTCTGCTTAAATAAAAACAGAAAATGCTGGAAAGACTCAGCAGGTCTGGCAGCATCTGTGGAGAAAAGAACAGGGTTAATGTATCCAGTCCAAATGATTCTTTAGAGCATCTCTTCTTGCTCTCCTCAAAGCAGAGAGCTCAGTACTGCAGAGAGAGAGATGGAGAACTGGGGGCTAACCCTCTAATGACAGTTTCTTCACAACCAATGGCAATGTCTGTCCAACCTGCTCCAATGGGGAGGAAGCCAAGCTCCAGGAGACTGAAGATGTGAGCAACGACCTGCCATGAAAGCCTGAGCCTCCTGATTGAGCTTAATTGCTTGGATCTGGTGCTCAAACCTGTCAACAGCACTCTGCCTGTAGACCCCATTTTGGGGTGTGCTTCGCCTCCTTCCTGCTGGATCTCAGTGTCCATCAGCTCTTGCCTGTGGAGTAGCATGTGGCTGAGGAGAATTGGGCAGCTGGTTCTGTTGCTGCTGGATTTGTTCCTGCGGGTGTTGGTGCTGTTGGTGTTTCATCTTGTTTTGAGTTCAAAGGCAGCAGTGTTCTTAATGTCTTTCTGAGTGTGAGTCTTTATTGAACTGATTTAAAATGGCAGCTTACATATAGATTCCCTCATGGCAGAGGTCACATGAGAGCAAGCCAGATAGGACATGTAATAATGTTGCATTTCAAAACCCAAATACCCCCTTTTCAAAATGAACAAAAGGCAAAATTGCATATACCATCATGTGTACCTGTGAGTTACCCAAGTTACCCACCATACACTCACTGTTTTCATGCTGTTTGTTCTACTAGTCAGTCTCTGCCCCTTCATTACATACATAGTCTTTAAATTGTGCAGGTCTCTTAATGGTAGACATGTGTGTTGTAATTGGCTGTTCGTCTGGGTGATGTTCCTTGTCCTGAGAGTGTTGTTCCCGTGGCACTTACTGTTATTGTTCCATTGGATTGTTGAGGATGCATGAACCTCTGGGATTGATGGTAGAACAGCTGGTGAGATCCCTTCTCCCGGACTGGCCAATTGCTGGTGAGGGAACAGTTTCACTAGTTGTGCATATATGCCTGCAGTTGCGCTGGTATATTTGGTTGTTCACTTTCACTGCTTACAATTGAGGTGACAACTTCTTTATGCATGTCCCACATTGCCACTTGGGTTGACTCCTGTTGAGAGTGTTGAAGGTTTGTGCCCTGATTGGCTGTCCAGTACTCAGCTCTGGAAATGGCTCAGCAGTCTTGCCAAAATTAAATTTGGCTATCTGCCATTTCACCTTGACTTTTTCACTCACGCCTGTCACTACTACTTCTGGTTTGAATAGCTTTTTTGCTATTGGAAGAGTAGTTTGTGTATGGCATGACGTTAGTCTTTGGACTGGTCTACTTTCCATGCCTTCAGTCAGTGTGTTTCTGCACTTGAAGATTGTCTTGTATACATCTGTGCTAGATTTGCTCGATTTCTTGATGATTCCTTTGGCGATTTTCACAGCCGTTTCAGCCTTTCCATTTGATTGGAGATAGTTTAGAGATGATGTATAGTGTTGAATTTCCCAATCCTTTGTAAAGTGCCTGAATTCCTTACTTGTGAATTGAGAGCCATTGTCACTCATCACAATGTCTGGAATGCCATAACAACTGTGCTTTCAGACATTCTACTATTTCCTATGTTGTTGTTGAAGTCAGCTGGTCTAACTCCCAGTAGTCAGAATAGTAGTCTACAGTGACAAGATAACCAGTTCCTGCTATGGTGAAGAGGTCTGCTCCCAGCTTCATCCATGGTCTGTCTGTCATCAGTGGCTCTCTAGCTTGTTTAGCTTAGTACTCGTTACAAGCACTGCACTGGCCTTTGTGGTCTTTAATTTCATTTTTCATGTTTGGCCAGTAGAGCAATTCTCTTGCCTTTCTCAGACCCTATATTCAATTCCTCGATGGCTTGCATGGATGCTCTTCAGGATCTGTCCTTTCAGTTTACAAAAGGAACTGAACCTCATTCAGGTGTTCTGTACAAAGTGCTGGGAACTAACCAAGTAATTGTGGGGACAAAGATGGAGGAGGCACTTGTATGGGAATTGAGACTTAAGTCAGCTGATAAAGTATTACCAAGAATGCCAGCCTGAATAGTGAAATCTGCTGACAATGTGAGACTGACTGCAGTTTGTAGGTGTACTTGGGACAAATGTATTGTATTTGTATATATAGTGTATGGCCATTATCACTCTGTAGGTATACAATAATCTGATAGGAATTCCACCTCACCTTACAGGCCATCAATCAGGTACTGGCAAGATTAAGGTCCAATTCAGCTTAATTGTTTGGATTTAATGCCCATGAATAAAACCCTATTTGTCCTAGCAGAAGAAGCCCTCATCATCCTGAGTACCCGTTGGATTGTGTTTGGAAAAACAAAGATTTCCTAAATTAAAGAAGTCTTACTCTTCAAACGACTTGTCATTCTCCAGTGTGCCGAGGTTAGACTGCGACAGCATTCAAAACCGGGGGTGTTTGAGAAACATAGTTGGTGGGCCTGTAAAGTATTAATCAGAATAATCATCTGTAGCTTCTGGGCTACGTCATTGTGGATCATCCACCGATCAGAGTGGATTGCAGGGCAGTTGGTTGTTTTGACTCATGTGTTCCTACTCTGATTAAATGTGGCACCAGGAATGTCACTTCATGGTTAAAGTATCAATAGGTGGTATTTTATCCTAACAGACTCGACAATGGATTGGGAAATTGTCTGATTCATTAGTGGATTTTACCGTGGCTGTTTTATTCTGTTACAGCATCAGCATCCTACTTCTGCATTTGCTGACTCAATCAGAGTGATTGGGCCTGCTGGCGCACTTATCTGTCAAAGGAAGAATTTCCCTTAGGCTCAGTCTTTCATGACAGGTTGTTGCTGACATCTGCAGCATCACAACAATATTTGACCCTGCTAGACATTAGCATAGTTGAACTGTACATTGATTCTTGAAGCTGCAGCAGCCACAGGAATAGAGAGGAGAAATGGCAATGCTTCCTCTCGGTTGCATATGCTTAGCTGGAGTTCCTGTTGCAGGATCTGATGGATTGAAATGATGTTTTATCTGCTAAGGACGAGAGGAAGAGGCCAGCCCAACAAAACAAGCAGGGATAGATGAAAGTGGCTGAGAAAGTGAGCAGCAGAGTGTTGTCCCATAAACCTGGCGACAGTTTCCCAAGAGCAGCAGTCACAATTCTCTGTTTTTTCTTCTTACAGGAGAAGAGAGCTTAGAACTCCAGAGAGAGGTAGAGAACAGGAGGCTAGCCCTCCACTAACAGACACCTTCATGACCATTGGTAATGTGTGCCAAACATGCTCCATTGGGAAGGAGGTCTTGTTTCAGAAGACTACAAGTGTCAGCAATGACCTGGCATGAAAGCCTGAGCCTCCTGATTCTGCTTAATTGCTTGGATCTGTTGCTCACTGATGTTGAAAGAGCTGACTCCCTGACTAGACCCCATTTTGGGGGAGCTCACCTCCTCCCATCTGGAGTTCAGTATCCATCACCTTTGCTCTATATGGTCATACACTTACACCCAGCTGCTTAAAGTCAAAGAAGGGCTTCATGAACAGTTTTGTTCCATTACAATCAACCCCATCTGAAGCCCGTATCGCCTTGTGGAAAGTCTGGCTCGCCAGTCTCGAACAACCCCCGAATTTCCGATGGAAATTCTACCGGATGAAAGCCTTCCTCCAGGAGCTACTTGCAATTGGGCAACCTGGAAGTGCCTTAACAGACATAGGACTGTTGTAGGTCGTTCAAAGGTGTCACTAAGCAAATGGGGATGTACAACCAGCCCGACAACTTGTGAATGTGGAACTGAGCCACAGACTATGCAACATTTCCTGCAATGCCTATCGCTAGAGGAACCCTGCATTGTTGCAGATCTTGCCGAATTCAAAAACAAGTTACAAAAATGTGTCCAGTTCTGACTGGGCCATGTATAGACTGTGCGTGGACATGATAAGAAGAAGCTTTGCTCTTTGGAGCAGCGTGTACTGAGGAGAACTGGGCAGCTGGCTCTGTTGCTACTGGTTTTGCCGCTATTTCTACTGATGGTGTTGGTTCTGCTGCACCTCTTGTTCCTTATCAGAGGTACAAGTTGGAGCAGCATAAGCTGTTCCTGTGCTGTGGTGCAGCTAGGCAGCAGGGAAGTACAGGTCAATGTGAGCGAAGTCCAAAGCAGGTGAACTGACTTCCAAGAAGTTGGAAATCACCTGTCAGGCCATAAAATCACACTTTCAGAAGATGAGCTGTAAGCCGCAACGTCTCCCCTGGATATGGCTGCAGCTCCTGTTTCAAGGCTAGCTTGCCTGACAGGTTCATTGAATCAGCATTCTCCCTGGTTTTTTCCCACCTAGTTGACCCTGGTGAGTTCCACTCTATGCAGGAACATCTCAAGGAGTGAGAGACACCCCAGTTGTTGCTTAATGTTGGAGAATGTGATTGGCTGCCTAATACCCCTCATTAACCAATCCCTGCCTTCCCATTCCACACCATTGGGTGAGGTGCTCATTCCAATATATACTAAGGCTTCATAAAATTAAGAGGAAGACTCCCCTGGCGTCAGCTGACTCTCAGGCCATGCATACTGGTGCCAGACTGAGTTCCGCCCAGCACCACCAGCTATTCTTGTTGAGGCATCCACTGCCCCTCTAGTGACACCAACTCAGCCCCGGAACTTGGCCTCTATTTGGGCACCAGCTCATTTGGGGTTGGAATCCTTAGAGGTCTTCACTCCACTCAGGGTACTGGAGCATCTCTTGCGTTGAGATTTTCCTGTTCAGTCCCAGTTGACATCAGTCAGAGATGACTGTATGGGTTAGGCCCTAACTTGTGCCTTTTGCAGTTAGCACCAAGCAGTGCCAAACTGAGCCTGAAGTGGGAGCAGGGTTGATTTTTAATGCCAGTGGTGATTGGCAGGGTTTGGCGGTGGGGGGTGGGGTTGCGGGGGTGGTGTGGTGAAATGAAGGTTTGATGTGAAATGTCCAGCCTGGAATGGGTGGTGGAATTTTACAATAGAACAATTGAAATAGATGCCAGAATAAAGGCTGGCAGGGATGATAATAATGAATATCTCTGACTTTTGTGTCCAGAAAACAGGCCACAGATTATAGGCAGCCTCTGTCAGGCTCTACCATCTAACCAATGAGTTTCACTTCTTTATCTGTTTATCCAACTTTCTCTTAAAATATGCAATGGTCCTTCCCTTAAATATTCTCTGCAGCAAGGCATTTAGAAAGGTCAGTGGGGAGGATAGTTGTTCACCATCAGTTGAAAAACAAATTAAAGGATGTAGAACTGGCGTTGAGATATGGATGGGTCAAAGAGGGATGACATGAGGAGAATTTCAGTTGCAGTGCTCTTTTGTTTGTGGTAGCTCTTTTGGCATTAATTGGCTTTTGGTCTGAATTTGCTCTTTCTTACATTAGTTCTATTTGTCTTTATTGTTTACTATACAAGGGGACATATACAATATCAGCTGTACTTGCTTCAATCCAGTATTTTCTGTGCCTAATTTTTTCTTCAGCCACACGTACAGAGTTAGTGTCTGGGTGAGCAAGATGAGTCATGATGAGTCTGTGGGTAGTTTGATAAAAAAAAACCCATTTTGTATTGCTCACCCACTCTGTATCTGTGGATGAAGAAGAAATCAGGGCCAGAAACTACTGGATTGAAACAAGTACAGCTAGTATTGTATAGCTCCCCTTGTATAGTAAAAGCTTTTAACCCATAAATACTGAATTCAGATTCTAAGGGCAAAACTGACTGGTTTGTTTCCTTTCTCTTAATCGCATAGCTGCCAGATTATTATTAAAAGCAGAAGACAACTGATAATTTCTTTGGATCATGTTACAGTTTCTATCTCAAAAGCCACTAGTTCTAACCATCTGTGTGAAGAATTTCTCCAATTCTCCACCATTCATTCTCCAAGCATTAATCCTGACCTCTCAGTGCTGGTGGATAATTTGAGAAGCTGATTATTCATTTTTTCACTTCCTCCCTCTCAGCCTCTACCTTTATTTAGTTATTCATTCTATTCCAAAACTACACTCACCACCAATCAGTGATCTCAATGGCTCTCAGATACATATATAAACAAACCTTTTACAACAGCAACCTTCTGAATGTCAGCTGGCTCGCAATATTTCCATTGTTCATGCTCCTTTCACAAAGCAAAGCTGTTCAAACCTTCTGCTCATCCGTAATCACTCTTAAAGGGATCAACCAGGGAGAATAAGAGTCAGTGCAGGTGCATTTCCATCACTGAAACTGGTTATTCAACCTCCAGCATTAAATTTACCTAGTTTGCAAACCTGAGATGTCGGATATCACTGTGATGCTCAGTGTGAGGCGACCCTGTGATGTTATTGTTTCGCTTATCCAGTTAAAGGTCCTCACCTTGTGAAAGTGTTGAGCAAACATCCATAGGCTTCATTTAGGTCACTGACAGAATGTAAAGACAATGTAAGTAGTTACGAGTGAGAGAACAGAGTCCAAACGTAATGGGCAGTGAATGGAATATTTGCCTTTCCCATACCTCCTGCACTTGGTGGAGGATGGTTCCAACACTCTAATGTCCTTCTGAAACAGTGCTTGTCTTTCTTGCCTTTGGATCATTGTAAAACTGAGGGCTCCAGATCATTGATGCTATTGGATACCATTGATCAGGATCCACTGATGCTGGGTTGGCATCAATAAAGCAGGGGAGTTGATTGGTGCAAGTTGGGGTTTTACATGGTGCGGAATCCAATTTGACTGTGCTGTTTGGGTCAAGGCTTTTCCATATGTTGTTGCCCCAGAGAACAGACATGCTTAAAGAACTAGTTCTGCTAAGCTCCATTATATACAAGAAGGTAGCAGGGGAGAGGAGGGGGTAGACAGTAAATGCTTTCCTAGGACTTCAGCGTGAGACCCAGTAAAGACTGGTAAACTATTGCCCATCCTTCAGACTGACACCAGCAATACCATGGGAGATCTACCAATGAAGTTAAGTAGCTGTTTACATCTAGAGAACGGAATGAACATCAAATTCAAGGACACGTAGCAGCTGGTTGGTAAGGGACAGAGGAGCTGTGTGACCATGAGTAACCAGATTCTAGGACCCAGACTACCCATGAGCAACAAAATTGAAGATTTACTAGCAACAGGAACTTTGATTAAGCCATCTGAATCTGCATCAATATTATTGAGTATGTTACACTGATCATATTGCTTATTATAACATTCACAAATTAAGATTAGGATAACCATGTTGAGATGAACCATTTAATGTCCGCAGCCCTTTGTCTAATCTAGTGGTGATGACATTGCTGTTGGTCACAATCCCTTCACAAAGTAAGTCTGTTCAATTTTTCCAGTAGGTCCCATTCACTCCCGGATAAATCAGTTAATAACAGTCCACATCTTTCACTGAAACTAGTTATGGAGCCTCCTGCCTCAAATTTACCCAACTTGTGAATCTATTGTGATGTTTGATCTCACTGTGATGTTCAGTGAAAGGGTGAGGCTTAATCTGTGATCTCATGGTTTGACACAACTAGCTAAGGGTGATGAAGGTGTTGGACAATGTGGGCAATGGTGATATGATTCTTTGCCTTTTCTGTGAAGGACGATTCCAGTGCTTTAGTGTTCTTTGAACCAGTGCTATGTTTCTTGGGTTTTGAGCACTGTAGAGCTGGACACTCCAGATCATTGGTGGTACTGGATACCATTGATCAGGATCCACTGATGCTGGCTTGGTGCCAGAGGCAGGGAAACTGAAAGGTGCTGTTGGAGGCTTTAGATGGAGTTGAATCAAATTCTTGCTGGGTTATATGTGTTTTTGCAGCTGAAGCTTTTCAACAAGTCCTTACTGAGAGGACAGGGAGATGAAGCAGCTCTCTCAAGCTTGATTCTGTACATGCTGACAGCAGGGGGTAAATGTCTACCTGGGACTTTAGTGTAGGTCTAGCAAACACTGATACTCTTTGTTCAACATCTAGAATATTGCAAAGCAATGCCAATGATGTTAAATACCGTAGTTGAATATGTGACAGGGCAAGGCATGAGAATCAAAGCTCACCATCTGACAGTGAGCTGGTCAGTCAAGGATTCCAGGAAGGCTGATTAACCATTAGAAATCAGATTCCATGCACCCAACTATCAATTAGCAATGACGTGCAATATTTACTTCTGACAGCAAATGCAACTATTCCATCCTACTGTGCAGCAGAATTGCTGGGTTTATTGTGTTCTTCATAAACTGCAATACAAGATAATCATGTTGAGGCAAACCTTTCCATATCCATAGCCTTCTATTTAATCAGTCAGTTAATGACATTACCATTGTTCATGCTCGCTTCACAAAGAAAATCTGTTCTGTTCTCCCAGCCGACCACAGCCAGCTACGAATAGTCAGGATAGCTTCATTTCTTTCACTTAAACTGAATGTGCAGCTTCCTGCCTCAAATTTTCCCCGTTTACAAATGTTTGAGTTGTTTGATATCACCATGATAGGCTTTGTGAGGCCATACCTTAACAGAATTGAGTTTGGCTCACCCTTGGGCTTCATTTAGGGTAAAATATTGCACTAGAATGGAGTAATACGTTTCCATGTGATCACATCCATGAGTACAGGGAGTGCAAATGATGGATAGCAATGGGATTCTTTGCCTCCTGCCATTGATGTTCAGTAGTTGTATATATTTACAAATAGAGTAGGCCATTCAGCTGACTGGGCATATTTCACCATTCACTTAGCTCATGGCTGACCAGGACATCTAATATATTACACCATTCTTAACCCACACCCTTGATAAATATAGGAAAATAGAAACAGGAGTAGTCCATTTAGCTCCTTGAGCCTGTCCTGCTATTTCATCAGGTCATGGTTGACCTGTATCTTAACTCTGTCTCGCTTTCATATCCATCAATAACCTAATTAAGGTAAATATCTCACTCTAATTTTTAAAGTTTTTCAATTAGCCTGCCCAATAAAAAGCCTTTTTTGGGCGTGGATTCCTGATTTCCGCTACCCTTCGTGTGATAAAGTGCTTCCTGACATCATCCCTGAACAGTCTAACTCTAATTTTAAGAATATGCCCATTGTTTTGGTCTTCCTCACTGGAGGAAATAGTTTCTCACAATCTAATATGACATATGATCAAACCCTTAGCACCTCAACTAGATCAATCCTTAAGCTTTAATACTTGAGAGAATACAAGTTTAGTGTACCAATGTGTCTTCATAAATTAATCCCTTTAATCCCCAGTATCATTCTGGTCAATTTACACTACAGCCCCTCCAGGACCAATATATCTTTCCTGAGGATGTGGTGCCCAGAACTGAACTCAATACTCTCAATGAGATCTAAAACAGAGCATTGCACAACTGTAGCATAGCTTCCAACCAATTCCTTTAGGTTGAAAACTAACATTTCATGAGTTTTTAAAATTATCTTTTGACTGCCTATCAGTTCCCAGCTTCTCACCATGTGGAAAATATTCTGATTGATCCTGCTTAGGTCCGCAGTGGATGGCTTAGCAATTCCCCACATTAAGCTCCTGATGCTGCAGTTTTGCCTACTGAGTCTGTCAATGTTCCTTTGCAACTTTTCACCCCACCCAGAGCCTGGGAGAGGGCTGTACAGACAGTGTTAAACACTGGTGCCCAGGGCTTAGGGGGCTCTGAGCTTTAGTCCTTCTTTTCTATATCATTGTTCCTTATTTTCTACCACCTCCTGCTTATTTCCTCCATCAGTGATAAGTGGGGGCAGGGACCAGAGCGCCACAGAGAGGGCAGGGAAGCTGCGTTTGATTGACGTGATGTTTCAACTTTTCATTGATCCATGGCGCTGTCCATCAATTGCACAGGCTTTGTTGGCCTGATGTGTACAAGTATGACATGTGGGCAGCGGCGATTGAGTGCTGGATACAACACAAGGCACTGGAAAGGCAAAATGTAACCACCAGTGCAAAAATCTGGTTAGTTCTTTTGGATTTTAAATTAACTGCTTTGTGTATGTCAAGAATTCAAGCAGATTCTGCTATTTAAAAAGGGAACATATTTGATTTACTATTTGGCCTTTCAAATCCCTCACCTATTTAGGCCTATAAAATGTAACTTGTTGTTACATTTGTACAGTACCCAGCATATTCCAAGTATTTGGAATCATATTTTGAGGTGATAGGAAGTTTTCTTTCTCTCCTGTAGTGAGTAAATCACCTCCTGACTCTCAAAAGCCTGTCCACCATCTACAAGGCTCATTAGGAGTGTGATGGAATACCCCCCACTTGCCTGGATGAGTGCAGCTTCAACAACACTCAAGAAGTTTGACACCATCCAGGACAAAGCAGCCTGCTTGATTGACATCCCTCCCACAAACATTCACTCCCTCCACCACTGACCAACAGTGGCAGCAGTGAGTACCATCTACTAGAAGCACTGCAGAAATTCACCAAGGTTCCTTAGGCAGCACCTTCCAAACCCACAACTGCTACCATTTAGAAGTACAAGGGCAGTTGATACATGGGAACACCACCACTTGAAAGTTGTCCTCCAAGCCATTCACCATCCTGACTTGGAAATATATCATCACTCTTTCATTGTCACTGGGTCAAAGTTCTGGAACTCCCTCCCTAACAGCACCCTGGGTGTACCTACACCACAGTTCAAGAAGGTAGCTCACCACTACCTTCTAAAGGGCAATTAGGGATGGACAATAAATGCTGGCCTAGCCAGCGATGCCCACATCCCATAAATGAATGAAAAAAAAATTAATTGGACAACACTATACAATGTATTTTAAGTGACTCTGAACACCCAAATCTTGTAGGTGACCATTGATAGTGATTCTATGGGCTTTAATTCAAAACTTGCAACTTTGAGCACTGGAACAGTTCCCAAAACTAAATAAAAATTGCTTTTTTTTTAAAGGAGGCGAATAACAGATCCTTGTGTGATTGTTGCTCTTTTATACATGCAGATAGTGTGTTCTATGGGAGCATTTTATAGAATCCAAGCACTGGAACCCAGACCATGGTTTAATGAATAACAGTGCACTGCATTCCCTTTTGAAGGTGTGATACGGTTCATCAGAAAATTCATAACATGTATAATTTATCCGATGTAGTATCAATTAGGCACTTTGCAATGGAAAGCTCAACTCAGGGTTGAGTAGGACACTGAGATTGTAATTTAGTTCAGTTTGAGACAGTGAATAGGGAGCGAGATGGATTGGTGCTGTTTTAACTTACCTAACTGGAAGATATTACAACCCATTTAAGACTGGATCTCAGTTGAGGAGCTGGTAACACAGAGGAGGTGGAGGGATAATGAGATTTGACGTGGAGGGTAGAACTGGGTGAGCTCAATCAACATACATGTGGAAGCTGGCATGTACAGCGGCGGAAAGAGAAGTCACTGTTGGAGAATTTCTGGTTACAATCAAATAGATAAAACTGGGACCAAGTGAGCTGGAAAGCAGCAAAATGTATTGAGAAAGGATGTATTGGTGGGACCACATCAAAAGCTGTAGGAAGATCAAGGCCTGATGTGTACCTTGGTCCCAGTCACAGAGGATGTCATTGTAACTTTGCTAGGAGCTGTTTCAGTGCTGTGGCAGTGGTAGAATCCTGATTGGAGAGATTCAAAAATTGACTTGCAGGAAGGATGGGCACTAGAGCAAACAGCATGTTCAGAAGAAAGGGATGTTGGAAATAGAGCAGTAATTTACAAGGTCAGAGAGATTGAGAGTTGTTTTCTTTAGGGGAGGAGTTTTGAATATAGAAGGGACACTCCCCGAGGACAGTGAACTTTTACAACCATTTTTGTTAGCCATTTTCCTGGGGACCAGGAAAGGAAGTTGGGTGGTCAGCAGTTTAGTGGGAGTGAGGCAAATAGAATGTAAAAGTCCAGAAGCTTTTCTAAATCTCTAAAATACCAGTTCACCTGTTTAGAGTATTGTGTTCAATTCTGGACACCCCACTTCTGGAAGGATGTGAAGATTTTGGAGAGGCTATAATAGAGATTTACTAGAATGGTTCAGGGATGAGGGATTACAGTTGCAGAAGCTGGGATTGTTCTCCTTAGAGCAGAAAAAGCTAAGAGGAGATTTCATAGATGTATTTAAAATCATGAAGGGTTTAGATAGAGAAAATAAAGAGAAGCTGCTTCCAATAACTGAAGGGTCAAAAACCAGAGGACACAAATTTAAGGTGATTGACAAAAGAACAGAGACAACATGAGGAAAAATGTCTTTTTTTGCAGTGAATGGTTGGAATGTTTTGCCTGACAAGGTGGTGGAAATAGGGTCACTAAAAGTTTTTAAAAGTGAATTGGATAAGTATTTGGAAGAAGAAAGTATTTACAGGAATGTGGGGCAAGAGTGAACTAGATTGCTCTTTGAAAGAGCCTGCCCAGACTCAATGGGTCAAGTGGCCTCCTTCTGTGCTATACTATTCTATCCAATTTTTAGATTCCTTAGTGGTGCATGGCTCTGTGTGGAAGGACTGTTCTTGACTCCAAATTACAAAGGTTAAAGGTGGACTGCCATTCACCGTCCTCCTGAGTCAGAGGATATGAAATGAAAGATTCAGCTGTTCAAGTGATTTTTGGAAAGACTTTTGAACAGAGCATGAAATTGCATATAGTGCAGTGTGTTTTAATAAGCTGATTGTTCAATCATTGCCATTTAAATATATATGTATAGTTTAACATAACATATTCAATTGTATTAAAACTGGCATTGTGTGCAAAGAAATTGTTAAACTTATTTAAGTTCAAAAATTTAAAATTGTTACGTAATGCCATCAGTGGTCCTAGAAACAGGAGAAGCACCAGGGCCCATGGTTTCTCTCCCTGGCTTTGCTCCCACCTAAAACTACTTTCTGCACCGCTTAGTGCCATCAGAAAACTTGGATATATGTACAGCTCTCTATTCCTTCATCTCAGTCATTGAAAAATATAATGAAAAGCTGAGACTCCAGTACAGATTCCTGGGAACATCATTTGTCACACACTGTCAATCAGAAAAAATTTTCTTCATCCCAACACCCTGCAATCACCTCCCAAAACAATTATCAACCTATGTCACAAGGTTACCTCCAATATCAAAGATACTCACTTTAAATCTCCTGAGCAGAGCCTAATAAAATGCCTCTGGACGTCCATATGACTCTTCGTCAGAGTCATACGGACTTATTCTGTTTCTCTCTTCACAAATGCTGCCTGACCTGCAGATTTTTTCCAGCATTTTCTGTTTTATTTCAGGTTTCCTGTATTCACAGTATTTTGCTTTTAATCCCTGGGATAATGAGATTCTTAAGAGAAGATATCGCGGAAAATGAACCTGTATTCTTGAAGAATGAGAGGTGATCTCATTGAAACTTACAAAATTCTTACAGGCTGTGACAGGGTAGATGTGGATAGGATGTTCTCTCGGCTGGTGAGTCTAGAACTAGGGGACACAGTCTCTTAATAAGGGGCAGGCCATTTAAGACTGAGATGAGGAGAAATTTCTTCACTCAGACAGTAGTGAATCTTTGGAATTCTCTACGCCAGTGGGGTGTGGAAGCTTAATCATTGAGCGTGTTCAAGGCAGATTGATAGATTTCTGGATACTAATGATATCAAGAGATATGGGGATAGTGGGAAAAATGGTGTAAGAGGTAGATGATCAGCTTTAATCTGTTGAATGGCGGATCAGGCTTAATGGCCTACTCCTGCTCCTATTTCCTATGTTCCAACCAACAGGGCAGCTCCATTCCCTTCACTTAAACTGAATGTGCAGCCTCCTGCCTCAAATTTACTCAGTTTACAAATGCATTGTGATGCCTGTTATCACTGTGATCAGCACTGTGAGGGTGAGACTTGCACTGTGATGTCATGGTTAAACCCTCAGTTCAAGTGGCCTTGATGAAACTGTGTTTAGCAAAGCCTTGGACTTCATTCAGGGTACAGTGACTTACTACACTAGAATGCAGTAATGGGTTTCATTTGATTATATCCCAGAGTACAGGGAGCATGAGCGATGGACAGCGATGGGATTCTTTACTTCCTGCCATTCATGTTAGGTAGTTGTATATATTTACAGTGACAAGAGTCATTATTCAGCTCCCCAGGCATATTTCACCATTCATTTAGCTCATGGATGATCAGTACCGGAAACTTTGATCAAAATCCATTGATAAACGTAGGAATATAGGAACAGGTGTAGTGCATTCAGCCCCTTGAGCTTGTTCCACTGTTCCATTAGATCATGCCTGATCTGTATCTTAATTCAACCTAGTTGTCTTACATTATTTTCTTACAATAACCTAATTAACATAAATCTCTCACTCCAATTTTTGAAGTTTTCAATTAACTTACCCCAAAAATAGGTTTTTGGAGGGAAGAGTTCCTCAATTTCCTTACCCTTTGTGTGATGAAGTGCTTCCTAAACTTTTGAGAATATGCCCATTGTTCTGAACACCTTCTGACTATCTAATCTATCATATTATCATATCATGGTTAAATCTTAAAAACCTCAACTGGATCATTTAAGTGTCTAACTCAAGGGAGCACAGACCTAGGATGCAGAAAATGTCCTCAAAATTAAACCTGTAATCCCTAGTATCATTCTTGTGAATCTATGCTACATGCCCTCCAAGACCAATATGTCCTTCCTGAAAATGCAGTGCCCAGAACTGAATGGATTAATTGTGTGTTCTAATGTTCTGATGTGGTCTAAACTGGAGCATTGTAAACTGTGGCAATGCATCCAATGACCTGCCCATTTGAGATGAAAGATGACATTTCATGAGCTTCTTAACTTGTTGTTTGACTTGTCTTCTGGCTCCCAGTTCTCATCACGTAGGAAATATTCTGATTGATCTTTCTTAGGTCCAAAGTGGATTGCTTTGTACTTCCCACTCCATCTGCCGCAGTTTTGCTCACTCTATTAATGTTGCTTTGCAACTTACAGTTCCAACCTACAATATTTACTGCACCCACCTGTCTTAGTGCCATGAGCAAACTTGGATACACGGCTGTATTCTCTCGCCTCAGTTATTGAAAAAAAAGTGAAAATAGTACAGATTCCTGAGAACACTTGTCATGTCCTGTCAATCAGAGAAAATTCTCTTTACCCCAACACCGCGTCTCCTATCTCCCAACTAATTACCAAACCATGCCACAAGGTTACCTCC
The DNA here is from genome assembly GCF_017639515.1 of Carcharodon carcharias. NCBI lineage: Eukaryota > Metazoa > Chordata > Chondrichthyes > Lamniformes > Lamnidae > Carcharodon > Carcharodon carcharias. The sequence continues at coordinate 63,762,414 of NC_054478.1, read as the reverse complement.
AATTCCAGGTACCCTCATTTTTGCTATAATCTCTGCAGAACCATATAAAATGCCTTTTGATGTCAAAATAGAAAGCAACTATAGATATTCCTTTTCATCATGTTAGTGACATCCTCAAATTCCTTTCACTAAATTGGTCAGATGGGACCTATCTTTCACAAATCCATGCATACTTAAATTGCTTAACTATGAGCAATGCTGTGGAAGATTTACCAACGATATTAAGTAGCATAATATAGTTACAGGGCATGAGCACCATACTCAGGCTGTCTGCAAGACATTCAGTCAAGGACTCCCAAGAAATACCTGAGAGTGGGGTTAATTAATCATCAGAAATCTGGCTTCAGAGACCTGACTACTTATGAGCATTTACATGGAAAACCTACTCGTGACAACAGATATGACCATTCCATCCTACTGTGCAGCAGCATTACTGAGTTTATGTTCTTCAAAACGTATAATACAAGGTAATCATGTAGCGACAAACCTTTCAATCTTTGCAACCTTCCATTGAATCAACTAGTTGATGACGGAAACATTGTTCACACTTTTTCCCAAAGTAAATATATTCAGATCTTCTATTCAACCACAAAATTCAGCGCAGCTCCATTTCCTTCACTTAAATTGATTATGTAGCCTCATGCCTCAAATTTACTCAGTTACAAACATATTGTAATGTCTGATCTCATTGTGATAGATATTGTGGGGGTGTAACTTGCCTTGTGAAGTCATAGTTTGACCAGTTAGTTAAAGGAGCCACACCTTGATGAAATTGTGTTTGGCAAACCCTTGCACTTCATTTAGGTACAATGATTTACTGTGATTAGAATGCAATAAGAATAGAATGAGAATAGGGAGCATGGGTACTGGACAACAACGGGGTCCTTTGCAACCACCATTGATGTTAAGAAATTTTATCTATTTACAGCAATAGGAGTAGGCATTCAGCCCCTTGGGTATGTTTCACCATTCATTTTGATCATGACTGATCAGTACCTCAAATATCTTAGCCCTTCTTTGATCCATACCCTTTGATAAACTTAGGAATATAGAAACAGGAGTAGTCCATTCAACTCCTTGAGCCTGCCCCAGTGTTTAGTTGGATCAAGGCTGATCTATATCGTAAACAAATTTAACTGACTTGTTTATATATCCCTGAAGAACCCAACTAAAATAAATCTATCATTCTAATTTTTAATGTTTTCAATTAACCTAGCCAAAAAAGAAAGCTTTGTGGGGGAGAGGATTCCTGATCTCCACTACCCTTTGTGTGCTAAAGTGCTTCCTGGCGTCATACCTGAACAGTCTAACTCTTAAGTTTAAGAATATGTCCATTGTCCCGGATTCCCTCATTGGAGGAAATAATTTCTCCTTATCTAACTTAACATATTATATCATGATTAAGTCTTAAACAACTCAACTAGATTAACCCTTAAGCTTCAGTACTCAAATATAAACTTAGGTACTAATATGTCCTCAGAAATTTAACCCTTTGATCACCAGTATCATTCTGGCAAATCTACGCTACACTCCCTCCAGGACCATTATATCCTTCCTGAGAACGCTGTGCCCGGAATTGAACTCAATACTCCAGACGTGGCCTAAAACAGGGCATTGCACAACTGCTTCCAACCAGTTGTATTCCAGTCCCATTGAGATGAAAAAAAACATTTTATTAGATTTTTGAATTATATTTGACTTGTCTCTCGGTTCCTAGCTTCTCACCATTTAAAAAATAATTTGATCGCTCTTTCTTGGGCCCAAAGTGGATGATTTTGCATTTCCCCATGTTGAACTCCATCTGCTACAGTTTTGCCCATTCTGCCTATCATGTTCCTTTGCAACCTTCTGCTCCCACCTATAGTACTTACTGCATCACCTCTTAGTGCCATGAGCAAATTTGGCTCTCCATCCCTTCATCTCAGTCATTGAAAAGCATAATGAAAAGCTAAGGCCCCGGTACAGATTCTTGAGAACACAACTTGTAACATCCTGTCAATCAGAGAAAATTCTCAATATCCTGTCTCCTAACCAATTACCAATAAATCATAAGGTTACCTCCAATTTCATATACTTTCATTTTTACTATAATCTCCTGTGCAGAACCTTATAAAATGCCTCTGGGTGTCTAGAATAGATAACACCCTCTACACCAAGCTAGCGACCTCCTAAAATTGCTTTTATAGATGAGTCAGATATGACCTCCTGTTCCCAAAGCCTTGCTGACTTAATTTGCTTACCTATGAGCAATGCTGTGGAAAATCGACTAATGACGTTATGTGGCTGACTATAGTGACAGAAGAGGGTATGAGCACCAAACTATCAAACTGGCAGTGACCCTAAGGAGGGATCTGAGATTGGGTCTGATGAACCATCAGAAATCAGGCTCCAGACACCCAACTACCTATGAGCAATAACATGGAAGATTTATTTGTGACGACAAATACAACTATTGCACCATACTGTGCAGCAGTATTTCCGAGTTTGTTATGTCCTTCACAAATTAGACCCATAGAGTTTTACAGCACGGAGAGAGGCCACTTGGCCCATCATGTTCCCGCTGGTCATCAAACCCCTATCTAATCACATTTTCCAGTACTTGGCCTATAACCTTATATGCTATGGCGTTTCAAGTGTTCACCTTAAATGTTGTGAGAGTTCCCGCCTCTACCACCCTTTCAGGCAGTGAGTTCCAGATAACCCCCAACCCTCTGGGTGAAAATTTTTTCCTCAAGCCCCCTGCCCCTTTCCTTAAATGCCCCTGGTTATTATTGCCTTCCAAAATGCATCATCTCACACTTTTCAGGATTAAATTACATTTGCCACTATTCTGCTTATCTGACCAGCCCGTCTATATTGTCCCAAAGTCTAAGGCTTTCCTCTTCCCTATTTACCACATCACCAATTTTCATGTTATCTGCGAACTTGCTGATTATACCTCCTACATTCATGTCTAGATCATCAATGTACACTACAAACAGCAAGGGACTCAGCACCTAACCCTGTGGTATGCCACTGGACACAGGCTTCCAGCCACAAAAACAACCTTCTATCATCACCCTCTGCCTCCTGCCACTAAGCCAATTTTGGATCCAGTTTGCCAAATTGCCCTGTATCCCATGGGCTCTTACCTTCTTGACCATGTGAGACCTTGTCAAAAGCCTTACTGAAGTCCATGTAGACTACATCAACTGCACTACCCTCATCTACACACCTAGTCACCTTGAAAAATTCAGTAAAATTTGTTAGACATGATCTTCCCATGACAAAGTCATGCTGGCTATTCTTTGAATAATCCTTAGCCTCTCCAAGTGGAGATTAATTCCGTCCCTCAGAATTTTTTGCAGAAGTTTCCCTACCACTGATGCTAGACTCACTGGCTTATAGTTCCCTGGTTTATCCCTACCACCCTTCTTGAATAATGATACCACATTAGTTGTCCACTAGTTCTCTGACACCTCTGCTGTGGCCAGAGAGGATTTGAAAATTAATGTCGGGGCCCCTGAAATCTCCTCCTTTGCCTCTCACAGCAGCCTGGGATAGATCTCATCTGGGCATGTGGATTTACCCCCTTTTAAACCCGCTGAAACTGCTAATACCTCCTCCCTCTCAATGTTAATTTGTTCAAGTATATCACAGTCCCCCTCCCTGATTTCTGTACCTATATCATCCTTCTCTATAGCGAATTTAGATGCAAAGTACTCATTTAAAACCTCACCCATGCCTTCCGGCTCCTTACACAGATTGCCATTTTGGTCCCTAATGGGCCCTACTCTTTCTCTGGTTATCCTCTTGCCCCTAATATACTTATAAATGCCTTTGGATTTTCCTTTATTTTACCCGTCAATGTTTTTCATACCCCCTCTTCTCTCTCCTAATTTATTTTTTAAGTAACCCTCTGCACTTTGTATACTCCTCTAGGGCTTCTGCTGTTTTGAGCCCTCGGTACCTAGCATAGGCTTTCCTTTTTTTCCTTATCTAATCCAGTACATTCGTCAACCTCCAGGGTTCTCTGGGCTTGTTGGTCCCACCCTTCATCTTTACAGGACATGTTTGGCCCTGCACTCTCACTATTTCCTTTTTGAATGACATCCACTGCTCTGATGTAGATTTGCCTACAAGTACCTGATTCCAGTCCACTTTGGCCAGATCCTGTCTTATCATATTAAAATTGGCCTTCTCTCAATTCAGAACCTTTATTTCTGGTCCATCTGTAATCTTTTTCCATAACTACCTTAACTCTTATGGAGTTATGGTCACTATTATTGAAATGCTCCCCCACTGATACTTCTACCACTTGCCCAGCTTTTTTCCCTAAAATTAGGTCTAGCACCAACCCCCACCCCTTATAGGATTTTCTACATGCTGGCTTAAAAATCTCTCCTGGGTACATTTTAAGAATTCCACCCCCTGTAAGCCTTTCACAGTTTGTCTATCCCAGTTAATATCGGGGAAGTTGAAATCCCATATTATTACTACTCTAGTATTTTTACACTTTCCTGAGATTTGCCAATATATCTGCCCTTTTATGTCTCCCTGACTGTTTGGGGGCCAATAGTACCCTCCCAGCAATGTGATTACCCCCTTTTTGTTTTTAAGATCTACCCATATGGCCTCATTTGAGGGACTTTCTAAGATATCATCCCTCCTTATTGCAGTAATTGACTCCTTGGTCAATATTACGACTCCACCTCCTCTTTTACACATTCCCCCATCTCACCTGAAGATTCTATACCTGGGAATATTGAGCTGTCAGTCTTGCCCCTCCCTCAACCATGTTTCCTGATAGCAATGATATCATATCCCTCATGTGTTGATCAACACCCTCAACTCATCTGCCTTACTCGCAAGTCTCCTTGCATTAAAATAAATGCCATCCAGCCTTGCCATGCTCCCTTGTGCCTTAATTTGACTATAAATGCTCTGCCTTCCAGAATGATCGATTTTTGTTCTATATTTGTCTGTGCATCACGCCCTGCTATACCTCCACTCCGGATGCCATCCGCCTGCCAAATTAGTTGTCACTCTGTTAACACTTCCTGAAGAGCCAGAGAGAACCCAAACACTTACAATGTAACCTTTTTGAAACAAATATTTCAACTGAATCTGCCAGTTGATGATATCATCATTGTTCACGCCTCCTTCACAATGTAAATTCATTAGATCTTCTAGCTGACAACGTTCACTCCTTGATAGATCAGCCAGTTTGTAAAAGTCAGTGCAGCTCCATTTTCTTCACTTAAACTGTGCAGCTTTCTGCCTCAAATTTTTAAAGCTTGATATGAGCAGTGATCCTATTGAATGGCAGAGCAGGCTCTAAGGTCCATATAGTCTATTTCTTTCTTGTGGTTCTTTTGTCTACTCAAGTGACAAACATATTGTGATGCCTGATCTTACTGTGATATGAATTGTGAGGATGAGATTTGCACTGTGATATCACAACTTGAGCTTCATTTAAAGGGGCTACACCTTGATGATATTGTGTTTAGCAAACTCTTGGGCTTTATTTAGAATATTGACTTACTGTGCTGGAATGCAATAATAGGTTTCCATGTGAGCACATCCCAGAGAATAGGGCGATGGACAATGATGGTATTCTTTGCAAACTTCTATTGATCTTAAGTAGTTGTATACATTTACAACAACAGGAGCAGGCCATTCAGGCCCTTGGATGTAAGTTCACCATTCATTTAGACCATGACTGATCTCTACCACAAATGATCCATAACCCTTGATAAATTTAGGAATATAGGAACAGGAGTAGACCATTCGGCTCCTTGAGCCTCTTCAGCTGTTCAGTTAGATCAAGGCTGAATTTTAATCCAACTACCTGCTTGGTTTGATATCTCACAATAACCTAATTAAAACAAATCAGCTGAGAAAGAAAGTCTACAAGAAGGATGCATCATCCATGGCTAACTTTGGAAGCTAAGAATGATATCAAATTGTAAGAAAAGTGTACAATATGTATTGATCAGTGGTAACCAAGAAGATTGGGAAAATTTTAGAAACCAGCAAAGGATGATTAATAAACTAATAAAGCAGGTGAAATTGGGGTTTCAGAGAAAACTAGCAAGAAATATAAAAGCACACAGTAAAGGCTTCTGTGAGTTTATTTATAGGAAAAGAGTGGCTAAAGTAAGTGTTGGTCCCTTAGAATTCCCTGGGGAATTAATAATGGGGAACAAGGAAACCGCGAAGACTTTCAACAAGTATTTTGTATCTGGTTTCACAATATGTTACGAAGCCATGCTTTATAAAAAAAATGACGTTATGAATTTACTGGCTGGAAACCACATTAGAATGTGACTTCAGACTTTTAAAAATCCAGTGACTTGAAATTGCAGTTTCAAAGCTGGCAGAATATTTGCATCATTGTATCTACCTACTGTACCTTGCAAGGCAATTGAAATGGAGACAAACTCTGCAAAACCTCACCAGGAATAATTTCCTTGAAGGAGTCTGAATGGGGTCCATCTCCTATACCATTATCAAAGCATCCTGACAATCATCTAGACACTCAACTGGCTGGGGACAAACTATTAGACATAATCACTTGGACAATGAAGATCTGGCTATGAAGGGAATATTCCCAGATGTAATCTAATCTTTAAGTGAGGCAACTGGAATCAATAGCCATGAATATATTTGGGTCACTGGACAGTTAGAGAGAATCATTTGACAAGTCAGCTTACCCTTTTTATGTTTAAGCAACTGTTTTTTCTGCAGACCAGCACATGCAAATGAAAAACTGAAGAAGCAAGATCCTGAGTGGATCCAACCCCCCCTCCCCTTTTTCTCCTTCTAACTTGCAAGTTTTAAGCACTGTCTGCTGTTCGATCATCCATATGCTGCAGGCAGAAAGTAAAGAACCAACCTAATAGATACTCTCCCCAGAAGAAAAGATAAATTAACCGTCAACATTATCACCCTCTCGTGCTGAACGTAAAGGGACCACCGAGTTCAGCCTGAAGCCAGCCAAATCACCAATCTTCAAGATCTGTATACCACTAACTTTACTGGACTTTAAATTGTTTAATCCAACCTCCCACTCTAACTTATTTGTGTGTGTTTGAGAACTTTGGAGTCTGTGTGCATGGAAGTTGGACCATTTTGATTATTTTACTTAGGCCATGTTAAGTACAAATAAAACTATTATTTTAAAAACTGCAAGGAAACCTGTCTTTACAGTCACAGCACATAAACAGTTAAACACTCATTGAATTAGCAAGCACATCCTAAATACCTGTTACGATCGAACAAACAGTGGGGAAAGAGGGAAGCCATCTTACCCTGCCTTACATGTTCGTAACAAATAGAAGGCATAAAAAAACCTTCCCAAGAATAGTGGAAAATCAAGAGGCAAAAGGGATAGAGAAACTTAAAAACAATCACTATCACTGGAGAAAAAGTACTTAGAAAACAAATGGGTCTAAAAGCCGGCAAGTCCCTTAGACCTGATTGCCTGCATCCTAAGGTATTAGAAGAAGTGACTAAAGAGATAGTGGAAGCATTGGTTGTAATTTTCCAAAATTCCCTAGATTCTAGAAATGTCCCAGTGGATTTGAATCCTCTAGGAGGAAGACAGAAAGCAGGAAACTATAGGACAGTTAACCTAACACCTGTCATTGGGAAATGCTAGAATCCATTATGTAGGAGGTAGTAACAGGAATATTTAGAAAACCAAACAACAATCAGGCAGTGAACATGGTTTTGTGAAAGGGAAATCATGTTTGACAAATTTATTGCAGTTCTTTGAGGGTGTAACAAGCAGGTTAGATAAAAGGGTACCAGTAGATGTGTATTTGGATTGCCATAAGGCATTCGATAAAGTGTCACATTAAAGGCCACCGCACAAGTTAAGAGCTTTCTGGTGTTGGGTATGATATATTAGCATAGGTTGAGGATTGGCTAACTAACAAAGGGATAGTTAGGATAAATGGATGATTTTCAGCTTGGCAAACTGTAACTAGTGGAGTGCCACAAGGATCAGTACTGGGGCTTCAACTCCAATCTATAATTCATGACTTTGATGAAGGCACCGACTGTATTGTAGCCAGATTTGCTGATGATACAATGATAGGAAGGAAAAAAGTTGTGAGGAGGATACAGAGTCTGCTAAAAGGTGTAGAAAGGTTAAGTGAGTGGGCAAAAATTTGGCAGCTAGAGAAAATGTGGGAAAATATAAGGTTGTTCACTTTGGCGGCAAGAATAGAAAAGCAAAATATTATTTATATTGAAATAGACTGCAGAATGCTGCAATACAGAGGGTTCTGTGTATCATTGTATGTGAATCACAAAAGGTAAGCATGCAGATACAGCAAATAATTAGGAAGGCAAAAAGAATGTTAGTCTTTATTGCAAGGGGTTTGGAGTATAAAAGTAGGGAAGTCTTGCTACAACTTGACAGGGCATTGGTGAGACAGTACCTGTGTACTGTGGAGCACTGTGTATAGCTGTGCTCTCGTTACTTAAGGAGGGATATACTTGCATTGGAAGTAGTTCAGGGAAAGCTCACAAAGCTGATTCCTGGGATGAAGGGGATGTTGTATGTGGAAAGGTTAAACAGGCTGGATGAATGACTGGTGTCCGCCATTCAATAAGATCGTGGCTTATCTGATTGTGGCCCTAACTCCACTTTCCTGCTTGCCCCCTCTAACCGTTGACTCCCTTGCTGATCAAAAATCTATCTAACTCAGCCTTGAATATATTCAATGAGCATCCTTAACTGCTCTCTATGGGAGAGAATTCCACCACTCAGTGCTGAGTTCAAAGAGACCCAATTTTTGTAGTAGCCAGGGCCATAACCTGCAGGGTGGGAGTCATCAATTTTAAAAGTCAATGTAAACATTCTTGAAGGGTGGATAAAGTCTGCAGGACTGTCATGCTACTAAGTTATTTAAATCTGCTGCTCTTTAAAAATGAAAAAAACAGCCCATCTGTGTTAGAAAGAGGTAAAAAAAAAATCTGGTCTAATAGTTATAATAGCTGTTTGTTAGCATTACCTTAAGGGTTATCATTAATTCATTGTGAATGCTTGGCTGCTTTCCACAACCTAAATTATCCCAGCAGTGTGTACTAATTTCACAGTTTGATTAACAGTTCAAAGAGCTTATTGAAGTTTTAGCTGCCTTGAAGTGGTGTTATGAATACCCAGAGCAACGATCCCACCATTTGGGGGGTGTTTCTTCTGAGGCAGATGTGGTGAGCTGGGAAAATTCCCTTCTCGTGCTGTCTGCCTCAAGAGTGAAATCCGGAGCTATAGTTCCTCGATTCCACTGATCCAATGTACCATTCATTGGCCATCACATGAAAGAAAGAAACACTTTCATTTATGTAACGTCTTTCATGACCACTGAATGTTTCAAAGTGCTTTAGAGCCAATGAAGCATTTTGAAGAATAGTCACTGTTGTAGAAATGTAACAGTCAAATTGCACACAGCAAGATTCTTCAAGCAGCAATATGATTATGACCAATTCATAGAATCATAGAAAAGTTAAAGCACAGAAGGAGGCCATCCAACCCATCAAGCCCATGCCAGGCCTCTTACAGGCAGAGCATTCCAGACCCTAAGCACTCAGTGCGTGGACAGTTTTTTCTCATGTCACCTTTTAGTTCTTTCATCAATCACCTGAACTCTGTACCCTCTGGTTCTCAATCCTTCCACCAATGGGAACAGTTTTTAACTATCTAGTCTGTACAGAACCCTCATGATTTTGAACACCGCTATCAAATCTCCTCTAAACCTTATCTGCTCAAGGCAGAACAATCCGCATCCAGGAACAATCCCAGCCTCTCCATTTATCCTCGGAACTGAAGTCCACATGACATTCTCATAAATCTCTTGTGCACTCTTCTGAGTGAAGTTGGGTGAGGTATAAATATTGGCACAGGGCAATCTCATCTTTTTTTTTCCATTAGCAGTGAAAGATCTTTTCCACCCACCAGAAGGGGTAGATGAAGCCTTGGATTAACATTTGATCCAAAAGAGAGCACCTTCGACAATGCAGCTCTCCCTCATTACTACACTGGGAGTGTCATCCTGGATAGAGTGATAAAGTCAGATTATTGCAGAGTTGAACTGACTCTGGAGACTTTTAAAAATGGCAGGTGGAACCTGGATGCGGAAGTTCCGCCCCCATTTCTGACAGATCCTATTTATGCCATTAGGAACAAGGGAGCAAGATGCGAATCACAGACAGGAAACCAAAACTCAGCAAAGCCATTTCAAGTTAGTGCTGAGTTCAAACATACCTTATTTTGCTCTTTTAAGGGCCTTAACTTGCAGTGTGGAAGTCACAAATTGATGGGGTCGATGTAAATGCTCTAGAAGGGTGGATAATCTCTATTTAAGTCTCATGATCTGAAGTTTTTAAAATTCTCAGCCTTTAAAAATGAAAAAAAAACAGGCTGAAGTTAGAGTTAAAATCACCAGCTGTGGGACACCTTTAATTGATAGGTCATTTGGGGTATTGAAAAAAACATTTCCATCTGCTCATGCATTTTCAATAGAGTTCATTGTTGACAGGTCCAGAGGACTGTTCTAGCAGCTGACGTTGTTATGAATGCTTGGCTGAGTTTCAAAAGCTCAAACAGCCCATCTTAGCTGGGAGTGCTGCGTGCACATTTTGATTGACACTTTAAAGAGGTTATTAAATGATTAGTCATCTTTGATGTGGTTACTAAATAGATGCTTGATTGTTTTTATAACAGACTGGACACATGAGGGAATTTAAAATCTTTGAATGGATATCATGAGTGGGAGTTCTCTCTGTACTAAGTGTGTATGATTGAGTACTCTATTAGATTATTAAGAAGTTTATTTTTTTCATCTCCATGTGGCTCCTGGGGTCTGCCCATTGTGGAAACTGGGTGAGCGGCTATGGGAATAGCATGGGGCTATGAGGCGGCATGATAGATGCATGGCGATCATTTATGGGCCGTGGTAGGCATGGAGGGGACATGAGGTTATGAGGAGACATGGGATGGGTTGGAGGCATGAGTTGGCATGGAAAGGGCATGGGCACTGGGTGGGGGACTGAGAGAGTGAGAGGATGTGAGGGGTGAGGGCTAGAGGGCCTAATAGCTTCTAACACAACTGGAATGAAGTCCTAGAGAACCGAGGCAGGTCTTTTAAAATATTGTGGCTGCTTATGATCTGCTTTTGGATTCGGCAGGCTGGCTATCCTGACCCCATCTCCCCAAAGCAAAATAGAGTGTAAAGGGGCCCTTTAAACAGAGGCGAGTCTGCTGAGTCAGGAAATTTCGATAGTGAAAATCTGGCTCATAGAGTTATTTATGACAAAGAAGGAGGCCATTCAGCCCATTGATTTCATGTCTTCTCCCCATGAAGCAATCCAGCCAGTCGCATTCTCCCCACCTATCCCTGTAACTCTTCAAGTTTAGTCCTTCAAATGCCCATTCAATTTCCTTTTGGAATCATTGATCATCTCTGCTTCCACCACGCTTGTGGGCAGCAAGTTCCAGGCCATTATCACTTGATGCATAAAAAAGTTCTTCCTCACATTCCCTGAATCCCTTCCTAATTGGATATAATGGGACTTGTTCTCCAATGCATGTGTGGCCTTACGATCAGTACGCAGGAGATTGAAGTAATGTACCAGCCTGCTTCAGGAAAGCCCTATCTCAAACTCAAATTTAAGTCATGACCAAAACCTGGATAAGTTCACTTATCTCAGTAGCACACTCTCTCTTGAGCTGTCTATATTGACAACAAGACAAATGCAAGAATTGCCAAAGGAAGTGTAGCCTTCGTCAGATTTCGAACATCAGTCTGGGTGTGAAGAGGAGTAACTCAGCCCACCAAACTGAAATCTGTAGAGCAATAGTCCTGCCTAGTCTGCTCTACACATATGAGACTTGGACTGTGTAGCAAAGTCATGTCAAGAAGCTCAACCACTTTCACTTGAGCTGCCTTTGGAAATTTCTGAAGATCAGATGGCAGGACAAAATACCAGACGCTCGAGCTGGCATGTCAAGCATCCGCACCATATTGAGACAGTCACAACTGAATTGGGCTGGTTATGTAGCCAGAATGTCTGACACTTGCTTACCAAAGCAAATCTATGGAGAGCTTGGGTCTTGGGTGTGCACTCATGGTGGTCAAAGGAAGTGCTGCAAGGATTCTCTGAAGGCTTCACTTAGGGGTTTTGATATCAACTTCAAGCCCTGGGAAAAACTTGCCCAGGATTGCTGCACCTGGTGCAACCAAATAATAAACAGTGTGGCCTCCTTCGAAAACAAGCACATATACGAGAGGAAACGCAAGGAGAGGCAAGGAGAGGAAATCCTGATGCAGCAACTTGTCCAAAACTCAGGATATCCTGCCCTATTTGCAGCAGAACCTTCTGGGTGCAGGTCAGCCATAGCAGTCACCTACTTACCCATTAGAACTCTACCAAACATCCCAGATAATGAATATGGTCATCTTCACCTTGAAGGGCAAACAAGACCTGGGCTTGTATTTTCACAATGGTAGAGACCCTCTCCGTCATTGCAAAAATGGTGGAAGAGGCTGAATGCCAGAGGTCCCGTCCTGAAATAGCACGTACCTTTTTCACAGCATGGATTGTGTTTCAAACACATGTGTTTTCTGGAGGCGGCTGCCCATATAAATCAGCAGCTGCACCCAATCATGTCCGATTCTGGTGACGTGGGTGTATGAAACACGACATGTACAGATTAGATCTGGTAGGATTCTTTGAAGAATCTTTTGGAGGCATGGGTTACCCTTTTGGAGAGATAGGGTACCCCTTTGGATATGGTTCCGGGACAGCTTTGGAAGGGGTCAAGTGCCATTTGGCATAGGAAAGCCACCCTATAGATGAGATAAAGTGCTGTTTAGGATTGTTAAAAGTGGATGAATGTGTGCAAACAGTGCATAAACTCATAGGAACTGTCAAGAGAGCTGTCAAGAGGAACTGTTAAAAATGCCAAAAGCAACTGTCAAGCTGTCAACGTGTTTAAAACTGCTGGCCTTTAATTCTTTCAAAAATACTGTGGAGTGTTAAAAATAAATCATTGTTTGCTATTTCACTCTGCCTATTGACATAAACCTGAGGGTTATCATTACTGGATTTGCGCTGCATGACTGATTACACAATGTTCCACCATCACAGTGGATGCCTTCCACTTTGTAGTTTGATAGACAGCTCTATGTGGTGATAGACTCTTTGAATTGGGACTATGAATTCAAATGCTTTTTTTATAAGGGATTAAGCACTTGCATGAAATGCATCTCCTTATAAGGGATTATGTAGTTGAAGGAACGTAAATATAGTGAGCGTTTTTTTGTGAATGAGAATTATTAAAAAAAATAAAATGTGTAATAGACACATAGAACTTTATTTTGTTTAATCTCAGCATGTGCTCCTGAGGTCTGCCCATACTGGATATTGGGTGAGTTGGCATGTTAGGTGTAAGGGCTAGGGGTGACGCATGGGGGGCATGGGTTGGTATTAGGTGGCACTAAGTTGCCATAGGTGCTATAAAGGGCCATGGGGGTTGGTGGAGAGCATAGTTTGTCATTGGAGCTATAAAGGGTCATTGGGAAGAGTGGAGGTCATAGGTTGGTATGGAGGGTATGAGGGATTATAAGATGGGTGGAGGGACATAAGTTAGCATGGAGGGCATGAGGGGTCATGGCTATGGGTATAGGGCATGAGGTGGCAAGGGTTGGCATGGATGGGGAGTGACCTGGGCTGCAAGTCTGGTTACAGATGCTGGCACAGGTCAGCTAGGACTTTCTTGGTGAATCTAAGTTTGCAAAATTTAATTTCTTCTCTCATGCCCTTGTTATGGTCCCAGCAGAAGTTACCGCTGGACAAGCCTGATCCCAGAGTGGAACCCAGCTTGATAGTTCCTAACCTTTATGTGTTTACTTAGATATGTGGAGAGTAGCTACTGAATAGAGTCACAGGAGTCACCTGATGAACTTTTAACAAAAGAATAAAACATTTATTCAGCAAGAAAAGATAAATTACATTACAATACTTCTTTACCCACAACTACACCCTTACAGATATATACAGATTTGTAAGGATAACACAAGTTACACATTAAACTGTATGTCCTACTCACTGAAACAGATGGTCCAGCTTTCCTGTTGCAACAGTTACAAGAGCTACAGCTGATCTCAGTAAACCATGAGATGAATGAGGCAGCACTGAGCATTGAAGGTAGTACATCCATTGAAAAGCGGCCTGTGATCAGAAGCAAGGAAGATCTGGTACAAATGCATCCAAAGTGCTTTGATGAGACCGCTGGATGCTCGATGATTTTGAGTATCACATCATTATTGATCCAGCGAAGAAACAAGTGATTCATCCCCCATGTAAAGTACCAATAGAACTAAAAGGAAAGCCTGGAAGAGAGCTCCAAGAGATGGAAGAAAAGAAAGTGATTACTAGAGTCACAGAGTGTACCGATTAGGAAATTCCATTGTGGAGAGAAAAGCCAAATGGACAACTTAAGACTTTGCCTGGATCCAAAAGATCTTAATCAAGCAACAAAGAGAAATAACTACCCTATTCCAATAGTGGAAGAGATCACACCAGCACTGGCAAGAGCAACAGTTTTCAACAAGCTTGTTGCCAGAAATAGCTACTGGAACTTAAAGTTTGACCAGGAATTTTTGCTGTTGACAGCATTCAACTGCCCTTTGTACATTAAAAATTCCTGTGTTTACTCTTTGTCCTTAAAGTGAACCAGGGTGTGTTCCAGCAGAAAGTAGACAAGACATACATAGGAAGTAAAGGAGCTGTGGTGTAGATGAAAGAGATCATATCTACCATCTACATGAAGCCAAGGAGAGAACACAAAGCTGGGATCAAGCTAAATGCAGACAAATGGATTGTGAAGGTGACAGAATGCCAGCTCTTTGGAATAGTATCCGTGCCTGCAGTCAAACTGAGTCCTGAAAAATCACAGCTATCTCTGAGATGGAAGCTCCTAGAGACAAGAAAGAGCGAGAAGTTTCCTTAGCTTGATCCAGTACATGCGTTTTTTTTCATTCCTCATGTCAGATGGGTTCATTTTTGCTAAATTACTATATTCATTTTCATGGGTAGATCAAACGACTCGTTCACAGTTGTTAGATCAATCAATTTCAATTATTTCAGCTTTCGCTTGGATAGAGTAATCTATTGCTGGCTGTTCGTTATGAAGGTGTGAATCTAAATATTGGGTATGAAAAGCTGAATAAATGTGCCTCACAAAAATAAAAATTTTGTTCATGTTGGCATTTAATTCATATGCCATATAGTAATATAAGTGTTAAAACACACAGGAGACTTAAAGAAAACAGCTCAGACTCCAGACACATTGTGCAACATACCACAGCTAATGTATGGTGTTAGGGAAAAGCATAACAACAAGCCTAAGATGCTGATTTTGTTAGCTGCAGATTTTAATTTCCGTGGCAAGCATTATAACCATTGTTACAAATTGACCCTACATTCAGGACTGATGAGAGAAAAACTAGTTATGTAACTGGATTTTATCCTTTTGAATTTCAAAGTGGTTAAAATTCTGTAAGAATTCTATATTGCCTTGAACAAAGGTCAGTTTTCAGCATTTCATTCAATAAAAAGATCCTGAATTGAAGAATGGTGTTGGGCTAGAAGGTATGATTTACATATTTATTCTTGGTGTGAATATGAAATGACAATAACAAACTTGCATTGTAAATACAATCTTAAACACATTTTTAGGGCTTGTGGTCCTGAGATCACCCAGGCTAAAACCTATGTTTCATCAGAATTTCTTTTAATGATTGAAAATTTGATGCACTGCTGTAGTTTTAGTAATGCAGCTGAAACACAAATTATAGAATACAGAAACCATCCAAAATCAAGACTTAATGTCATCTTTGTTTTTTCCACTCAGGCCAGTTGCACAGTACTGCAATAGCTTGTGTGAGGAGCTATTCCTCAACCTAGTTTCACAATTTTTTTTATATATACAAGATGAATTTTAGAACCATTTGCAGTGAATACCTGTCAGTGCTGCAATTCTGATGTAGGGTGATGAATATCTTTGTTGTGTTTTCTGCCTTACTTGGACTAGTGCGAAGTAATAACTTGATCCATGCAATTGACAAATGGCTGCACGTATGTGGTATTGCTCTGATTATCTCACCCTTTCTACATGTGCCTGAGCAATTAATGCCCACAGGCTTCATTCTGCTGCCACCAGGATTTAACTGGCTGCAGGAGAGGCCCACGGCAAGCAGCCAGCTTGGCACGTTTCCTTGCGTAGGATGGTGGCAAGCATGGGCCTGTCTCTTTTTAAGTGGCCCTCTGGGCCCATTGGTGCCTCTGTTCTGCAAGGTGTTACTCCTCTCCATGTTCCCCTCCCCCCATAATCTCTCAAACCCTATTCCCCCCACCAACCCCACCCCCCCACCCCGGACCACCCCCAACACTTCTTGCATGATCCTGGCGAGACCCGAAACACTTACAAAGTTGTGATCCAGTGCAGCTTGCCTCCACAAGCCCCGAGTACAGTTCCGGCGATTGCCACTTCTCCCAGTGGTGCTGCTGGTACTGGAGAACTGCTTGCTTCTGTCTGACCAGCAGCTGTCTGAGGTGGGATTTCATGTTGCTCAAGGGCAGAAGTCCCACCTCCAGTCTATTAGCGGCCAATTGGCAGTCAAATGGCTGTGGGGTAGTCGTTCTTCCCCTGGGTAGGGCCCCCCTCCCAACATTTTAGCTGCGGGTTGGGAGGCAGGGCCATGGCACCGTGTAAAATACAGCCCTTTACCTCTTCCAGCGCACTCTTGCAGAAGTTATGGTATCTGTACTACTACAATTCAGGTTGGGTTTGGATAAATAACAAGATGCTGGAAATCTGAGATAAAAATAGAAAATGTTGGAAATACTCAGTAGTCAGGCAGCATCTGTAGAGAGAGAAGCAGAATAAATGTTTCCTGTTGAGGATCTTTTGTCAGAACTGGAAACATGTAAAGATGTAACAATGGTTTTATGCAAGTCCAGAGACAGGGAAAGGGGGAGAGGGAAAGAACAAAAAGGAGTGTCTGCGATAGGATGGAAGGCATGAGAGATTAAATGACAAAAGGAATGATGGTGTAAAGCAAAAGCAGATGGTAAGGAGATAAGTAATGAAACAAAAGATATATCTAGAAGAGGTGTAAATGGAAATAGCAAGACTATCAAGAATAACTGCTATCCTAAAATTATGGGCATGGAAGTTATGATCTGAAATTGTTGAACGCAGTGTTGAGGTCTGGAAAGCTGTAAAATTTTGAATGAAAAGATGAGGTACTCATCACAAGCTTACATTGAGCTGAATTAGAACAGGGTAGGATGCTGAGGACAGTAAAGTTAGTATGGACCAGGGTGTCACAGAGGGAATGGTTCCTTTGGAATACTGAAAGGGAAGGGGAGGTGATGATGTATTTGGTAGTGGGAACATGCTAGATATGGTGAAAATGGTGGAGGATGATCCATTGAAAATGGAGGCCAATGGGGCAGAAGGTGAGAATAATGGGAACCTTATCCTGGGAGGGAGGGGAAGGGAAGAGAAAAGAAGTGCGGGAAATGAAACAAACATGTTTGTGGGCCCTTTAAACCATGGTGGAGAGGAATCCTTGGTTTGAAAAGATGGAAGACAAATCAGAAGCCCTGGTACGAAAGGTGGCACTGGCAAAACATACGTGACTGCGACAGAGACAGAGGCCCGAATTTTCACTCCCAGGTAAGGAGTACAGAGTTGGGACATTTCCCAGCTCTGCAAACCTGATCTGGGAGAAAGTACCCTGGAACTTCAGAATTTCTTTCCGGCTAGGGAGGATGAGAGTTTCTGGGAACTGTGGCGGGTAACCCTGGAAACAGTGTGGAGACTGCCGGATGCCAAGGTGGCTTGGGGGGATAGTCTGCCTTGGTGCACTGACATTTGTCCAAGATTTTTAAAAAAGCAACACAACAAAAAGCAGCCCTCACCCATCACAGCCTACACCTCCCCCCATGCCACCACATGACCCATACCAACCCCCCATGGACCCTCATACACTCCATGCCAACCTATACCACTCCCACTCATGACCACTGATACCCTCCATGCGAGCTGATGTCCCTCTACCCACCCTCCATGGCCCTTCATACTCTCCATGCCTAACTATGCCCCCCCACCCACTCCCATGGACATTCATAGCCCCAGGTCAACTTAGCCAACTCATGCCATCCCAGACCTCCCCCCCCTGCCCACCACCCTATACCTATCATGCCAGCTCTCCCAGTATCCATCAAGGGCAGACCTCAGGACCCATGCTGAGATAAAATAAAGTTCACAAATGTTAATTGAAAAATTCACTAGTTTAAAAAAAAACACTCTTTCATTAAAAACATCACTACATTTAACTTCCTTTAACCCCTTATGAAAACAAACATTGGAATTCATGGTCCCACTTCAAAGAGTCTATAACCACTTGGAGCAGTCAGTCAAACAGTGAAATGGCAGGCACTCCATTGTGATAATGGAAAGTTGTGAAATCAGTCATGTAACACTAATCCAATAATAACAACCCTCAGGCTTATATCAACATACAAAGTAGCAAGTAATGATATTTTTAAACTTGACACAGATTTTTCAAATGCTTAAAGGGCAAGAGTTTTAAATTTTTTGACAGCTTGACAGTTGCTTTTGACAGTTTGTTTTGAAAGTTGCAGTGAGCTTGACAGTTCCACTGAGTTTATGGACTTTTTGTGCACATTCACGTCTACTTTTACCAGTCCCAAAGGGCGCCATACCTTTCCCAAATGGCACCTTGCTTCTTCCAAAGGGCAGTTTACTTCTGAATGTTTAAGCTTGACTTTTTAACAAAACAATCTGCATCCTTTGCCACTTTACACATATGCTCTAGTGGGGTCAGTGACCAAATTTATCAGCAGTGGCATTCCACCACTAATATTAGGATGAGGTTGTCATGGGTTTTTGTGGCCTCTATGGTTTGTTTTGTGCATGGCAGTGTTGGTCAGTCTTTTTCATTGGTTAAGTGTTTAAGTTTCTGTGTTGTTCTCCTTTCAGATTCTTTACTTTTTGCTATTGTTACTAACTAATCTTATACTGCAAAGCATTTTCCTCATAATTGTATTGTTTCACCACCCAGATTCCAGCAAAAAAACTTCTACAATACAGCCACAATGGCATTCCTCATCTCCAACAACTGTACTTTTCAATTATGTAGTTTTGCTCATGCTACAGAAAATCTTCACATTAAGGAGGAAAAAACAATGGACATTGGTTAGGAAGGAGAAACAGAAATGAGGCTGGGTTAGGAAAAGTTGGGGTGCACTTGGTTAGACAAAGTCGTGGTGTCCAAAGGCACAGTTGAGGCAGAAAATTTTGAGCTGGTTTTTGAAAGCAGGGAGAGAAAGAGCAATATGGAGAGAGCTAGGCAAGGAGTTCCGAAGAATGGCCTGGTTTCTGAAAAAAAAAATGGGTACCAATGGTGGAATTAGCACAAGTAATATTCTGGTCAAGATGGAAAAAGATGGGAAAATGGAAAAGTCAAGTTTAGAAGCAGCGAGATTGAGGCAGTAGATAATTTCAAGCACCTTGGCGGGATAATAAACCCTAAGGATACATCCAAGAATGAAATACGGGTTAGATTAGCTATAGCAAGATGCGTGACCAATAACTTATGTAGTGTCTGGAAGTCCAAAAAGCATCAGC
Source organism: Carcharodon carcharias (assembly GCF_017639515.1). NCBI lineage: Eukaryota > Metazoa > Chordata > Chondrichthyes > Lamniformes > Lamnidae > Carcharodon > Carcharodon carcharias. Next base: position 63,742,700 of record NC_054478.1, on the reverse strand, counting down.
ACAAAGCTGTAGAGAAATCTAGTACAGTCACTCTTGTGGAGTGTTGCATTCTAAGCATGCAAGAGTTATACTCTGAAGAAAGATGAGGAGAGGAGGATAACATTTTCTGAAATGTGGTTATTGCTGAACAAAGAGACATGTTAAAACTTCATCTTGCACCCTTCAGGGCACTTCACAAGAATACCAATATAGGGGGAAGATAACAATATATACTGTATGTGAAGAGACTGCTGATTGGTTTGTAAGTGGATTCTGATTGATAGAGGTGTTTGCATGGGGAATGCACCAGTGATGGTGACTGACAGTTAACTGCCAAGCATTGTTTGAAATTTAAACCAGGCAGCTTGACCATGATTGGTCAAGGCATTGCCCTGAGGAATGAGTCAGTGAATGCCTGTCGCTTATTTTCTTTAGCTGAAACAGGCGCAATGTGTGTACCAATCAGATCCCACTTACCAATCAATCAGCACTCTCTTCACATACAGTATATATAGTTGTCTTCCCCCTATATTGGTATTCTTGCTAAATGCCCTGAAGAGTGCAAGATGAAAAGCTTTGACATGGCTCTTTTTTCATAAATACTCAAGTTCTCTACGACCAAATGACTAAATGTGAGTATGGTGAAGGATGCTTAGAATCAGCTGGATGGGCAGAAAGACTAACGAATGAGTTAGTTCAAGAGTTCAGGGATCAAAAGGGTTGCTAAGTACAGTTAGAGAGAGAAAGATAGCCAAGTGTGGACATTGGAAACAAAGACCTGAGGGCCTTGTCCTGGAAACAATTGAAGGTAAAAATAGAAGAAAAAAGTAAAATTTGATAAGTGGATAATGTTGAGATGTGGAGGCTTGAAGAAAGCCAGAGAAGAAGCAAGACAGTGCCAGTGGCCCCACTAAGGTGATGGTGAAAACAAACAAATGAGTATTCTTCTATCAAAGGATTTAAGCAAAGCCCAGTGTAAAGTACTAGGAAAGGGAAGTGAGGCAATTAAGATGACTATGTGAACAGAGTTCATAGCTTGCGCTGTAATAAATACAGTATAAGATGCCCAGGTTGAGGCAGAGGAAGGCTGTGAGCTATTTCAGTCAGATTAGTCAGAAAATAGGGGAAGAAAGAACTGTTTAGTTCTTCCAGTATTTTTTTGTGTGTAAGGATGCTATTGATGAGTAGGACAAGAAATTTCACTTTTGGAGCTACCTGTCATTGTAGGTTTTTGTTCCTGCTCTTTTGTGCATGAATTATAGCTGCCAACCCAGACCCAAGCTCCTCTGGGTGGCCTAGAGAAGAAGATGGTTATGGAAAATTAGTTGGGTAGGGTAATGTGATTAGAGAAGTGAAGGTGGAGGCAAAGAATATAGAAAGAGAGATGGGTGAGGCTGTGAGGCTGCAGGAAATGAGTAGAGAGGCAGAGGAGCTTGGGTCTGAGTTGGCAGCTATAACTCATGCACAAAAGAGCAGGAATAAAAACCTACAATGACAGGTGGCTCCAAAAGTGAAACTTCTTGTCCTGCTCATCAATATCATCCTTACATACAAAAAAACCCGAAGAACAAAACAGGTTGTTGGCCCCTGAGTATACTCGTCTATGTCTTTGATTCATGATCTTTTCCTGGCAAGCTGGTTTCTCTTGTTCAGTAGCTCCAGCACATGCTAATGTGCATCTCTTAATCAGACTAAAATTCCCAGAACCACAGTGCAACTGGAGTTCCAATGCATGTGCAAGCCAGCCCTCTTGCTTGCATAAACCAGCCAGCTAAGCTTCACTAAAAATCTGCTCAAATTTCTCCATTACAGTGGTTACCAGTATACAAGTATATTTCACAGTTGTATTAACTAACTTTTCAATATTTATTTTGATTAGATATTTCATTAGCACTTGATAAGTATTAAACATCATTATAAATGAGCAATGTATTTTTGATGTTGCATTCTTAAAAAATGCGTTTTAATTGTGCCTTCTTGCAACATTTTATTGAGTTTTAAAGTATGATTTACAAGCATTTTATTGAATCAGAGAAAAATGTAGTTATGAGCTTTATGCCTTTATTCCTTGCTGTAGCTTCCTATGATTCTTGTTCTCAGAATGCTGATGCATGCCTGAGGTTATGGAAAATATTGTTATCTTTTATCTTTAGTACAATTTCCTAAGCCATTTTCTCTTCTCAGCAGTCACTAGAGTCAGTTTTGACGTAATTGTCCTCGTTGCTGTTGTTTGCAGGTCCAATGTCACCTTACATCTACCAAAAAAAGTATGATTTTTGAATGATGTTGTTTGAAATCTTCGTGATTTAAATGCTTCTTTTCTGGACCAGACTTCATGATAATTTGTATAAAAAATACTTATTTAAATTTAGATTATTGTATATCATTTTTAATCATAGTATCATAATGCATAGAAGGAAGACATTTGTTCCATTGTACCTATGCCAGCTCCTTAAAAAAGCTGTCCAATTATTTCCACTCTTTTGCTCTTATCCCATGGCCCTGCAAATTTTTCCTTCCCTTTTGAAAATTACTACTGACTATGTTTCCACAATCCTTTCAGGCAGTGCATTCCAGATCATAACTTACTGAGTAAAGAAAATTGTCCTTCTCTTCACCTTGGCATTTCTGGCAGTTTCTTAAATCTGTATGCTCTGATTATTAACCCTCCTGCTAGTAGGAACAGTTTCCATCTATCAAAGCCCCTCATAATTTTGAATACATCCCATAAATTTCCCCTTAACCTTCTCTGTTCTAAGGACAATAGTGTCTCCAAATAACTAAAGCCCCTCATCCCTAGTACCATTCTAGAATGAGGTCTAATGACATTTTATCAGCATACAACTAATGGACACCATCTGCGGCCCTGAAAATCTTATTTTATATTTGTGGAATGCCAAATTTCTTCACAATGATAAAAAAATGTTTTTATAAACCTATTTTTTTTCCTTATAAATATTTTTATCTTTATTTTAGCTTGTATCTTAATTAAGTCATAGTCACTTTTTTGTTACCTGAAAATTGAAATTAAAAATGAAGGAAATTAAGTGCTTTTAAGTTCCTGATTTATGTGTGAATATTTAAATGTGATTGATTCCTTGCTTGCAAACATGACTACTGTCGTATGCCAAGACAGCCCCTTGATGTGACAATGGTTTAAATTGGCACCAAGAGAGAGGAAAACCACACAACAGAGATCACTAGATTTTTGTGGGTGGCTTTTTTATAGGCGAGAAGAGTGCACCCTCTCATGACTGCTGACTGCAAAATTTGGGCCAGTACTTTAGCTGCAGGCTTAGCCTCACTTCCTTGCTTTTATTCTCTGTGCCTCTATTTATAAAGCCAAGGATTCTGTAGGGTTTTTTTAAATCTGCTTTATCAACTTGTCCTGCCACCTTCAAAGATTAATGTATGTGAAGCCCTATTCTCTCTGTTGTTGCACACCTTTAATATGGTGCCATTTAGTTTATACTTCCTCTCATAATTTTTCCTTTCAAAATACATCATTTCACACTTCTTAGAGAAAAGTGAAATTGAGAGTCATACAGTAAATAAATTTGGACAAAATTATGTGGTTAGTTCATGTATGTACCATCTTTATTGATTTATTGGTTGAACATATATATGATTGACATGTAAGTTGTCCTACTGAAAAGATGCACCCTCCATTAGAACTGAGAGTTCTACGCTAAACCATATGTCACAATTTACTTTTCTGAGAAAACCATGGGCAGAAGCTTGTGGAAATGATGGGGTCTTGGTCTTGGAGCGCAACTATGACCCCCACTATGCTTTTTTTGAGGAAGGCCTGCCACATCTTGTGCCACTCAGGCACGTAACAGGCCAGCAGCGGAATCACCACCCACTGAGAGCTGCCAGCCAATCAGAGGACGACAGCTCTTCTGTAGTCAGCAGCCCCAACTAGAGAGGGGGTGGCTGCTGCCAGTACTACACCCACCTGAGGCCTCAGATTGAGGAGGGACCCAGGCACAGGTGAATGATGGGGAAAGGGGTAAGCAGGATGGTCACCTGGGAGGGGAAGTGAGGGTTGGCAGCCAGGGCAGGGGGATAGATTTCAGCAGATCCCCCCTTTCCGATGCTGGATCCCTCAATCAGGCACTGAGGGACCACCCTGGGAGCCCACAAGCAAGGGCCTTCTCACTTCAGACTTAATTGAGGTTGAGGTGGGAGGGTGGTGGGGTCACCACCCACCATCCATCTACCCGATTAAATGCCGCCCCCCCCCCACCCCCACCTCCAAACTTACCACAGTGGAGGGCACAAGATTCTGCCCCATTATTCAATGTTTAATTATTTGACTCAGAATTCTTCAATTAATATATAATGGTATAAGTGTATTTTGTTTACTATTTATAGTGAAAGATGATTCCAACTGACACTTATGCACATTTTAATTAAAATTTGGAATAATATCAGGAAGGTTAGTACTGCTTTCCAAAGGCTTAGCTCAAGGCAAAACATTGAGCTCGACGGGCGGACGCGCTTCTGACCTGGCCGAGTGTAAAATGGCGAGTGTCCCGACGTCAATGCATAGTCCTGCAATAGGTCAGCCGACAATTAAAAGGTCTATTAAGGTCATTAAGTTACCACTTGTCCTGAATTTTTCACTGCCCATTCAACCTAACGGTTGATGGGCAAGCAAAAAGGCCAAGCGGCCTTTGCATTTTTTAGGAAACCTCATCCATGGGTGGGATGAGGTTTCCAAAAGCAAATAAAACTAAAATAAAAATTTCACACTTGAATTAAAAAGATGTCCCTGCTCATGTGACAGAGCCACATGAGGGGACACGTTTTATGAGACTTTTATTTTGTGCTTTAGTTTTTTCAAACAGTGCTTCATCTCCCAGAGGCAGCCCTGTGCCTCAGAGAGATTGAAGCACTGTTTCATGCGCAAGCTCGAAGTTCTATCTGAGTCCACTCGCCCTCCTCCCCCGCCACCCACACAGGCAGTGCTGAGCGTTGCCACTCGTGTTCCATGCTGGGCTAGCCTTAATTGGCCCACCTGTGTAAAATTGTGGTACGGTGCCGATCATGGGCGGAGGTCAGCTTCCTGACCTCCCCTTCTGCCCCCGCTGAGCACCCCCACCAAAGGCAAAATTCTGCCCCAAGAATTTGGAGTCAGCATGATATCAATTTGCAAACAACCATCCTGACATACTTACTCCATAGCTGTGAACTTTGGAAAGAAAAATTTTGTAAGCAGATCAAAGAGTTTGATTTCAAGTGCCCATCTGCCATTCTTAAAATCAGTTGCCAGGGCAGGACAAAATCTCCAACACTGATATCTTCTTCACAGAAGAAACATGCAGGACTGAGGCCTGATTGTGTAGGTGGATATGAAACAGGTTAGAAGCATGAAGAGAATGTCAAATGACAGCCAGTCAGGATCATATTTTACTCATTGCTGAGGAAGTCACCCCTGAAGCTGGATCTCTCTACGCTGCAGAATATATTTGAGTCATAGAGGTCAAAGCTAAGGGACAGCAGGATGGAAAAGTTTAAATTTAATCGAATTTGACAGTTTCAAAAAAAAAATCAGAATTGCTAATATCGGTGAGATTAAGATATTCAGATTGCAGTTTGATTTTGGATGGTTTGAGAGTGGGCAACCTGTCTCATCACCGTCAGTGTTGATAGCTGCTACGAATACAACTATCAAAAATAACTGAATTGTTCTGAAAGTATATATACGAGAAATCTAACTTTCTTTTCTTTGCCTCCAGGTCATCGGACTTTGTACATTGGTGTTCATGTACCACGAGGAAGGCGAAGCCACCGACGACACAGGCATCGTGGGCACAAACATCGCAAGCGTGACCGAGAGAGGGACTCCAGCACAGAGGATGGTAGAGAGTCTCCTACTTATGGTAAGGCGCTCTCCTGTCATGATAAGGATCTATGGACAGGTGACGGTTAATTTTAATTGTTTTTACTGGGCAGAAAATGGGTGGTAGCAGGGTGGCTGACTGTTTACACCTATACAATAGGCTGGGTAACTATTTGATTGCTGGTCTTATGCTAGCTCTTAAGAACTCATAATTTCTGGTAAAAATTGTTTTGAATTCAGAAATGCATTGGTTAACCAAGGACGTGTACATGAATTTGGTAGAGGCAAATTATGTTTGGCAAATTTAATGTGCAAAATTTAATGCCCTCCTGAGAGACAAGTTTGGAAACAGTGAGGCATTTAATCGGGTGGCAGGTGGGGACCCAACCACCCTCCCATCTCTGCCCCAATTAAGTCCGGGGAGGGAAGGCTCATGGATGGCCGCCAATTCAGGCCCTCAAGTGGACAATTATGCCCACTTAACAGCCTTATCCCATCAGCACTGGTATTAAATCAGCAGTGGGAGATGGACTTGCTATACAGGGAGCCCAAAAAGCAAATCCTGTCATGTTTGCTTGTGGGCTTCCACCACCCCCCTCCCAACTCCCGGAAGGGGAGGAGCCGCTCATTCAAAGACACTCAATGCTTGACCGAGGGACCTGGCTTTGAGAAGAGTTGAGGGACTGCTGAGAGCCAAACCCTGTGCTTGCTGCTGACTTCCTTACCCACTCTGCCACGTCTCCACCCACAACCTCCATCATGCCCTCACTCACCTGTGGCCTGGGTCTCTGAGTGATCCTATGCCTCTCCCTGGGTGAATTACTGACAGCAGCCACCTCTCTCATTGGTGCTGCTTGCAATGCAGAGCTGCTGGCCTCTGATTGGCTGACAGTCCTGGGGAGGTCAGGATTCCTGCCACTGGGGTCCTTGATTCTGGGGAAGGATTGCTATTGTCCACCTAAGTGCCCAATTTAATCTTATTTTGTCTCTTTTACCCTGTTCATCTACATCAGTATCTGTTTCCTTACTTGTGCTTGATCATGTATTTGCTAAAACCTGCTTTCACAGCCCATCTTGCTTCTCAGTTAATGTGTTCAGTTCTAACTTATTCCAAGTAGATTTCAAATTAAATTCCACCCTTCATGTTTTAGATCCACCCATGATCACTGATGTCTCCGTGGAATTCTGGTCAACAACCTGAAACATTGGGTGGTATTTAATGCAGGCATTTAATTCGGTGGGCATTCCTAAAAGGAGGTGACAAGGGGCTCTTGCAGTTTTCCAGTTGATGGGCAAGACCCCCGTCAACCTGCGTTAAATATCGCCCAGTGTTTCAGATTGTTGACCAGATACTGATGTAACTATTTGAGTCAAAACAAATAAACTAAGTTAACAAATCAAGGGACAAATTAAAAGGCAGCCCCTTAAAGGGAAACTGCAAATACAAATGACAAAATTTAAAGGAAACTTACAAACATGAAACCAATTTAAATAACAGCAACACCCATGAACAGAGTAAAAGAGAGAAATTAAAGTTATGTTGGAGAGAAGAGTAGAATTCCTTCAAGATGAGCATCCCAGGAATAGAAGTGGCAGTAAATTAAACAATAAAACAAAAGCAAAATGCAGATGCTGGAAATCTGAAATAAAAGCAGAAAATGCAAGAAACACTCAGCAGGTCAGGCAGCATATATTGAGAGGGAAACAGAATTAGCACTTCAGATTGATGACCTTGCATCATTTTATGAGGTTTTTATTTGAAGAAGCCTAAAATTTTGGGGCCTTCATAGGAACAGGAGTCAGCCATTCAATGCATCGAGCCTGCTCCACTATTCAGTTAGATCATGGCTGATCATCTACCTGAAAACCACTTTCCCGTGTTATCTCCCTTGATGCCATTAGTCTCCAGAAATCTATCAATTTCTGTTTGAACATGCTCAATGATTGAGCTTCCATAGCTCTCTGGGGTAGAGAATTCCAAAGATTTGCCACCCTCTGAGTGAAGAAATTCCTCCTCATCTCATTCTTAAATGGCTTGCCTTTATCCTGAGATTATGCCCTCTGGCTTTAGATTCACTGGCAAATGAAAACATCTTATTTGTACCTACCCTGTCATGCTCTGTAAGAATTTTGTAAGTTTCAATGAAGTTAATATGCCCTCTAACTTATCTTTGGAGCGCATGGGTAATTTGTTTAAGTGTGCAGTGCCTTTTAATTTTTTGTGCAGGTACACACTGATGGTAAGTTAAAGGGGCTAACTTGTGTGCGGCCTGCATGGGAACTTTTGCAGCTGCTCAGCTCATTGGAATGTGTACTATGCAATCTAATTTTTAGCTCATGAAATGTGGGTGAATGGGCAGAATAACCAGAGCTGGATCATTGGCCTTAATTATATTCACCCCACAACCTGATTGGTGGTAGAGAGTCAGTGTGAAGTTACAATATGAGGATTGGGCAAGTCAATTCCAACTCAACTCCATTTCCAACCCTTAGATTTGAAAATGCAGAAGCTCAGGCCATGGACGAGGCTCGCACAAAAGCCAGGTGGAAGTACCACAACTTAAATTTAATAGTAAGTGAGGGGAAACTCAACCTGTAGCTGATCAGAGACAGGAGCTCCATGCTGCCTAATATAAGTGGCTCTTTTAGCTTCCTTGTGGGCTAGGAGGAACAAGAGTGCTCTCTTAAGGCCCCTCAAGGAATCTTTTGGCCTTCCTTAGCCTCAGTCTCCAGTATTTTGCCCATCTCCATGCTTCCCAATTGCTGATCACCCTCCAGTCCCCTGCAGAGACCTAATGTTCCCATCCCAGTGCCATAAACCGTCCTCAAAAGTCCCCATGCCGCTAGTTCCCTCCCATCCACTGACCAGGCAGTTCACTTGGTCGGCAACCAACATGTTAATGAGCCTTTGCCATTAAGGCTGGAAAGCCTCCATGGCCCCTGCTATGCTGTGCCCTTCAGCCAATTTCAGCCTCCTCCGCACTCTCCCCGACTCCCCATTAATGGTGTGACTATTGTTTCTTTGCAAGTACTTTGCTATTTCCATGCAGTTGCAACAGCCTATAATTTCACCAGCTAAAATGTATTTTGATACCCACTGGCTATCCTTTTTTCAATACATACCTAATAGGAAATGAGGATGCTCAGTAGATGAAAGTGATGCAGAGGAATTTCCCCCCCCGCCCTCTCCAGACAGCGTGCCAAAGACTCAGCTGTAATGGGAAGTGTTGCTAATATCTTGTTTGTGATTCATATATTTTAGAATATAACTGTTAAATGTAACATAAATGGAAAATCCTGATTGAGAAACTGGCAGTAACCCTGAAGAAGGTGCAATTTTGAACAAGCTTGGAGCCATTACACTTAAAAATTTGGGGCCATGTTGATTTAAGAGGTTAATAGCCAGAAAGGAAAGATCATAAACAGCAGGTGGGCTTACTTAGTTAAAAACTGGACATGTAACATTTGCAGTTATTCCAGTAAAATATATGTTAATCACGTGGTTTCTCAGAATTAAGGAAATCTTTATAATTAAAAGGCAGTCAATTTGTATTTCTACCTGGGAACAGGCCACATGTGCCTTATTACCATGGAGATGGGTGGAGCTTAGTGAGATTCTTTGTTTTGAGTTTATCTCTGAATTTTGTTGGAACATAGCCAGCAGGCAAGACTGGTTAATGTTTGGAAAAACAATTAAGACACTGTTAGTTTGGTTCTTATGTAGCTTGTAGCTTCTTCAAAGTCGAGAGATAAAGCCAGACTGTTACAACCAGGTGAGGAGGGGTCAAATTCCTCCCCTCTTTTTCCTCTCCTCGTTTGATGACAACAGGCCTTTTTGATTGAAAGGATATATGCCAATTCAGTGAGTAGTTAACTGTTTACGCGCTGCGATCATAGAAGAATTAATAGGACAGGTTTTCTTAACAAAGAGGTTAGTTTTATTATGCTTAAACTGATTTAAGCAAAATAGTAAATTATACACTGACTTGCACGCACACATATACACACACATACACACATTATAGAGTGGGGAAGGATAGTTTTTTTTACCAAATTAGGGTCCATTAATAAAAGTAAAAGAGTATACAGCCTGTAGCTTGGTGACGCAGCTGGCTTCAGCTGAATTTGATGGTCTCGATGCTTCCAGTTTAAGGATGTAGATGACTGAGTTGGTTTTTCTTCTGGAGACACAGCTGTGGAGTTGAGTTCTTTCTCTTAAAATCTCTGTCTACTGCACATGGAGAAAGAGTCAACAATAGCATGCAGGGCCCAAAGCTTGCAAGTTGTGTGGAGAAGGAGAGAGGCAGGAGGGATCTTTGTCAGCTGCTTGGTTGCTTATTCAGTTCTGCTGAGAAAGCCTGTGCTTAAATCACACAAAGGGTTTGGCTTGTCAAGTGACTGCCCTCTCCAAATGCCAATAATTCAAACATGATCATATATTCCAATTGTAACATGACTAGCTTAGATTTGGAAAGCTATCTTAAACCAGGGTCCCATTATCCTAGCAACTAGCCTGTAATGGCCCATCTCCAAGAGTTGAATACCATAGGTGATTGCCATAGGTTCCTTGTTAATGACGTAGGAGATGTGGGGTCTTTCATACTTCCCAAGGGGTCATTGTTTTTAATGGGTTTTGCAGATTTTTGCCTTCATTGCAATAGGCTTGTAATGCAAATTAGGTGACCATCTTGGCTGTGAAATCACTTTTTGTCTATTTTTAAAAAGCCTATTTTTTAAAAGTTCAATTTATGTTTCCAGCTGGTGGGTTAAAAATCATTGTTTGGCATCAAGCGTATCTTCATGATACAGGCCTACATCTGAAGTAGAGTAAGTGCTGGAACTATTATCCATTACACGTCCCACATTTGGAAGCTGGTATTCAGTTTAAGGCAAAGTTGGAAAGGGGAGAAATGACTGGAAGACTTGTTCATCTGGAAGCTTAAAGGAATAAATCTACAGTAATCCTCTTGATAAAAGGTAGTTAACCTTGTTGCAATTGCAGTATGAAATCATAGTAACGGACTGTTGAAAACTAAAAGTGTTTTCTGATGTTTTAAGTCACTGCGCAGGAGTCCCAGGGAGGTTCATGCTGGAGCTGTAGAATCCAGGGTTGTGGGTTAGTAAAGAAATTGGAGGGTCAAAAGTTAATGGAAGGACCCCCATGAAATCTGTACCTTGGAGAAATAGCTGGAACACTGATGAGAAATCAAAGTGAATTCCAGAGAGTGATGGTTTACCTTTTTAGTTTGTCCCAGGAAAAGTGAATAAACCTTAAAGATTTCATAAAATAAGAGGTGTTTGTGGCAGGGGGCAGCGGTGGGGGGTGGTGGGGGGGGGGGGGGTGTTGGTGTTGTGCAGTGGGGAGGGGGAGGTGGGTATGGAAGGGACAGAAAGTTGAACTGTGTTTATAGGATAATTCTTTATAAGCTACAGTGTTAAGTTAATAGTTCTTACTTTGTTTACTTCTTTTTGATATATAATGAAGTTTATTTTTGTTTAAAAATGTGAAATCTTCTGGTGTGGTTCTGTTGGTTGAATGCTGGCTATTTGGATTTCTTCATTAAACATTAATGGTCCCTAACTAGATCTTAACAGAAGCCTAGCACTACAACAGCTTTTGCTGTGCAAGGCTAGTTCCCATGATCTCTTCTTTTGTCTCCTTATCTCCTTGTCAAGAGGAAAGAAAGATTCCTGTGTCTGCATCGGGGTAAGTGCTGGCATCCGAAACATCAGAGCAAGCATTTTCACACCTTACAAATGTACCCACCACCAGCTCAGACACAGTAACCTTAGTGGGTCTTTGTGCATCTATATTTAGGGTGGCAGTGGATGATGATCATGTCATGAGTGAGCAGGAGGAGGTGTGAAAGACAGAGGCAGTTGTCAGGCAGGATGGAGGATAGATACAGCCATACTCAGCAAGACCTTGGGAGTCAGAAGAGGCTCCATTTGGACCAGCAGCGTCACCAGATGTGATCCCACATGTCTGAGTTGTCTGAGACAATACGGGACCATGGACAATGGAGAAGTCTAATCTACCTGTGTGTGCAACCCTGGCTCAGGGTTTTGAACGCATGAGCTTCTTCGCTGAGAGAGTGGCCAATCTCATGGAGGGCCATATGTGGCGACACTCTGAGTGGATGCAGGAGCAGCATGCTGACATGTACAGATTGCATATCACACTATGGAGCCTTGACCAGTTAGTGGCGCTGATGCTGCAGTGATATCTGAAGGGGGTGCCAGTTGCACCCCAGCTAGTGGTCCTCTCCAGCCATTAGGAGCGAGAGTCAAGGGTTCTGTCCGTCACCGAGTAGGATGATGGAGCACCTGCTCATGGAACATCATCATCATTGGCCTCCTTGGCCCCTTAGATTGAGGGACCATCAATGCAGCCGGGTCCAGTGAGGGAGGCCACCCCTGCATTGACACCAGTGCAGAAGCCTCTAGAGATGGCCCCACGGGCACCTCCACAATGAGGGTAACTGCCATGTGCATCTTCTCCATAGGCTGAGGCAAGGGAGTAGGCTGCCTCCACCTCTGCCAAGGCCTGTGTAGAAGTGGTTGAGAGTGGAGGGCTCCATGTTGGATAAAGCCCTGAGTTGGTCACTGGGGTTTATTACATCTGTAAATGTGCTCTTCATTTCTCAACAGCATGTACATATTGACACATGGCACTAGATGTATGAGCTTCCGTTTTTTAATGGTGAGATAAGAGGCGAGGATGGGGTGGTGAAGGGAAACAACAGCCACTGAAGAATGACAGTGAAACCTTTGGACAGATGTGCGACATTCATTGGGTTAAGAATTCAAAGCTGCATTTTCAGTGGAAGTGTTCTCACAAGTAGCTCAAAGTGAGTTCTAGACCATGCCATCCTCCTGGGTTAGGAGGGCTCAACTGAAACATGCCTAGATCAGAAAATCCTTGATGACAAGATAAGAGAAACTGGCAAGTTGTTCATGCTGCAATTTTTATTTCCCTCCACCTCCTTCCCTCCTCCTCCGTTTCCACACCTGGGGGATCTAAAAATCCTGCCCTTTTTCCTAATACTGTAATGACCTTTGTCCCTTTGTCTCTCCTCTCAGCTTCAGCACTATGACTTTGAGAGGCAATATATTAGGGCCTGCAGAGCAGTATACTGTTGATAGTGTGATAAAGCTCCAGCAGGGAAGATGTTGGAACAGATCTCCCATGGAGTGGCAATCATCGTTGGATTACTGCTCCGCTCAAATTTTACCTTGCCACAAAACTACTCAGCATTTCTTGCCAAGTCTTCTGAGCCCAAGCCAGATGGGTAGGGTGACGGGTGACGGGTGGGTAGGGTGACAGGTGGGTGAAGTGGTAGGTGGGTGAGCTGGCAGGTAGGTAGGGTGGCAGGTGGGTGTGGTGGCAGGTGAGTAAGGTGACAGGTAGGTGAGGTGGCAGGTGGGTGAAGTTGCAGGTGAATAGGTTGATAGGTGGGAAGGTGGCAGGTGGGTGGGGTGGTAAGTGGGCAGGGTTAGAGGTGGGTAGGGGCAGGTGGGTAAGGTGGTAAGTGGGTGAGGTGGCAGGTGGGTAGGATGGCAGGTGGTTGAGGTGGTAGGTATGTCGTTGAGTAGGGTCAGGAGGAGTACTCAGGTTGAGGGCTTGTCAGGTCGGCTCGGGAGGGTCTTGGTGGTAGCATGCTCGGAAGTGATGGTTAGGTCGGGTGGGTTGTTGAGGTGGGTAGTCAGCGGGGCGAGCCAGAATGTGTAGTTGGGGGATCAGTGGGGGTAGTTGGGGGGTTGAGAAGGGTGTAGGTGGTGGGGGGATTCACTGTGAGTGATTGGGGGTTCTGTTCTGTTATATGATGTATGTGCCTGCATTCCATTGTAATGTAAAGGTGCTCAGCAGAGTAAGGGTTAATGTAAGACTGAAAAATAGCACCACCCATGTTATAGTGCGTAGAGTCATATGGTAATAGACTAAGAGAACAATCCAGAAGCAACCTACCTGCATGGCAGCAGCACTATGCATGATGTCATGATATTAACTGGGACCTGGACATAGTTAACAATTAGCAATAAATGATTCATGTTTAAACATTCAAGCCTCAAGATCTCTTCGAGACATCAAATGAACCCATGACACAATAAGTTCTGCAATTACCCAGCAGTTACACTAGGATTTTTCTGTTTAACATTTCCTGATTAACTATTCAGACAAGTCCCAATGAAATGTCCCGAAGTCTCCAACTCTGGCTCAGAAATGGAGAGCTTCGCAAAGTGTGTCGGGGAGCAGGGGAATTGCCCATCGGAGGTTGAAACATCTCAGGCGATTCCCACATAGGAACCCTGAAGCGCACCTTGGGTCATGCGTCCAGTTTCAGATGATCCACAGGCTGAAGATTTGGGCCATTAATTCTAATTTTAAATGGGTTAGGGCCTTGGGATCAGGTGTGCAGAGGTTGAGGTGAGTGGGAAGCCATCAAATTTTTGCACAGATGAGGACCCAGGAGATTTAACTGCCAGAACTCATTTCAATATGATTAATAGGCTGTCCTCCCAATCGCGTTGGAAAATCTGCAGCCCAGTTACTTTTCCCTGTGCAGTTTCCATGGGACTCTCTAGTTCTATTTAAAGGAGCAACAAATCTCTTGAAAAGAGGCTGCATTCCCTTCTGCCTGATTTACTTGTTTCGCTGCTGCAAGAAGGAGCATGAGTCACAGGTTTTCTTAAGTCTCCTGCGACATCCTTATGGAGGAGATCATTGACCTCAATTAATTTTATTTAAAGGAATAAAAATAGGAAATGCCAGAAATGTGTAGGAGGTCAGCCTACATCTGAAAATAGACGTAGGTTAATAATCTGTGCTGTGATTGTTCATCAAAAATGTTGTTTGTCACAAAAATGTCACTTGTAACATTTGTTTCTTGGCTCTGTTTTTAAAATGTCTTTCAGATACTCCATCCCAGCGTGTGCAATTTATCCTCGGAACAGAAGACGATGATGAGGAACATATCCCTCATGACCTCTTCACTGAGCTTGATGAAATCTGTATGCGTAATGGTGAAGATACAGAATGGAAAGAGACTGCTCGGTAATTTTTATTTCTGCATGTTGCTTGAACAAGTGCAACTGGTAATGTTCAATTTTCCTTGATGTTTAAATCTGTTGCCATGTGCTTTTTTGATGTTTTAGCTGATTAAGGCACTGAGAAACTGGCCCATACAGACACAAAACTTCTCATGTTAAATTCTGGTTGGGTTAACTCATTTCAGTAGGGGTGGTGAGGCAGTGATGTTGGTGGGTGTACTCCTGGGTTAAGGGAAATCAGCCAATGCCCACACTCCTGATCCCTGTTCACTCAACTCTGTCGGAGGTGTGTCCACGAACATCGCATGAGGACCTAATTACCTCTTCCGAACACGCGACCTCGCAACCACCTTTCCAAGCTGACCTGAGGAGCCCTCAACCTGAGTATTCCTCCTGACCCAACTCAACTACATGCTACCCACCTTCCAGCTCACCCACCTACCCACTTGCTACCTCACCCACCTGCTATCCTACCCACCTGCCCCCTCACCCACTTACCACCTTATCCACCCTTGGCCCTGATGCCTATAAACTAAATTATGCTGCTGTCACTCAATATGCAAGGTCACACAAGGAGAGCTTGCTCAGGTGGGCAGGACAAGGTGCTTGTTAAGCAGTACACACAGAAGGAGGCAACTCATTTTGGAGAGAGTGGAGCAAACCATTTAAAACTTGGTCACACAGGAATGATATTTTATATTAGCACAATTCATTTTTGTACAAAGCAATATTATCTGAAGCAGATTTTAAAGTTCTGGGAATAATTGCGGGGGAATTTTATGGGGCCCCAGCCATTGTATTTGCAGGGTGGGAGCACGTAAAATAGGACGGCTGGCTAACCCACTGTATTCCTGCCTACCTCCAAGCTGCCCCTCATAATACAGTGGGAATAAATCAGCCAGCCCACCCACCCTTAGGCCTATTTGTTGTAGGGTGTTGCATACTGTTTGGTAGGTCTTAATGAAGTCTTCGTAGTCTTAAGTAGGTTAACTGTATGTGTTTACTAACTACAAGAACTATGCACGTATACAGTAACATTGTCATGTGCCCACATAATGATGTAGAGAGTCACATGATAATTGACTATGTGTAGTAGAGCTGAGCAGAAGCCAGCACCCATACAGGGCTATAACTTGGAAATGTATATAGTTGTGAGTTGTCAATAAACAGCTTATGTTCAACCACATAAGACTTCAGAAACTCTTAGTGAGACACCAAACAACCTTACAACATGGTGGTAGTGAAGAATGGACTACAAAATCTGGAAAGCATGAAAAAATTAAGAAACTGCAGTGTGACCGGTGTGAAGTGCACCTAAATCAAAGACACAGCTGAAGATCGCCTGAAATAGTTCCATTGCCAGACCTGAGTGCACGGCCCTATTAAGGCTCTGAACTGGCCAATTAATGGCCAGTTAAGGGCCTGTTTCCACTTCCACTGCCATAATATGTCTGGCTAGGGAAGACAGAATGAAGAAGGCTTGCCCGCTTTTTCACCATCTCAGGTGCCTCCTTTTGGGGATCCCTTGTACCCATTGGGGGGCATCCCCCCAAGATGTTACCACCTCCACCTCCTTTGTGACTCCCCCCTGGCCTCCAGAACCCATCCCACCACCCCCATCTTTCCCTAGGGTCCCTGATTCCCCCCTTGTCCACAAACCCCAGACTCCTCTTTCAGTCCAGCATCCATGTTCCTTCTCCTGGAGACTGCTTGTAGTCCCAGCAGCTGACACTACTGAGTTCTGACACTGTGGGACTACCCAGCTGCCAGTCATCAGTTGTTGAGGGTTGGACTTCCTTTCTCTGAGGGATGGAAGTCCCACAATTATCCTGTTAAGGCCCCCCCAACCTATTATAGCTGAGAGGCAGCCTTTTTAAAAGTCAGTAGGTTTGCGACCACCAACCTTCTACTGGGGTGGGGGGTAGGGATGGGAGTGTGTGCGGTTGGTGAACAACACATGCACCCTCCTGCTAAAATTCAGCCTCATATTTCATTAATAGCTAAAAGGGTGTATTCTACATTACATTTAATACATTTGATCTCAATAAAATGCAAGCTGCTGGCGAATAATGTTTAATTGCTCGGATGTGTTATTTGAATTTTGATAACTAAGCCAGCAAAATATTAGAAAATTGCTAGAATAGTGAGAAATACATATATAGCTCTTAATAGTTTAGCAGTGTGTTGTGTGATTAAAGATGTGCTTCTTTTGCTTCTGAAAAATAAGATCTTTGTGTACTGACTACAATTTTATAAAATAAAACGTCCCTGTGGGCAGACAGAATGCAGCACTCAAAATGCCATCTTGTAGATATGTATCAGTACAGTAGTTCATCTTGATAAATGATATAGTGGGCAATTTAAGCATGTTATGTACTCAGCTGTATGTCTGTGAATTCAGATGGTTAAAATTTGAGGAGGATGTCGAAGATGGTGGAGATCGATGGAGCAAACCGTATGTTGCTACATTGTCACTTCACAGCTTATTTGAGTTGAGGAGTTGTATCATCAATGGGACAGTCCTGTTGGACATGAGGGCCAGCACCATTGAGGAGATTTCAGGTATGTTGCAAATGCACAGAATATCATAGCAAAACTGTTATTCAAAAGTAGATGGAGCATCATGGCTGATTAATGACGGCATGCATTATAACTAAAAACAACTTTGTCTTGCTTGTGTCATCAAGTGGGTGGGACCCTAAATAGCAGGCTTTTGATGCTACCAGGACAAAATCGTTTATTTAATTTAATTCCGTTAATTTAACTTATGAATGACATCAAACATGAGGCTGTTGGAAATACCACTTTGTTCAAAACTGCTGTTTCAGCTATAGTTTTTGTGCATTTCCATACCATCAACTGTCTTTGACCAAACAATGATCCTGCTAGAAATTCCATAATTCTAGATGTTGAGTGAGGACAGGTTGGCTTGACTGTGATTCTCCCACAGCCAAATAACTTGCCAGTAATCACTGTCTTTGGAGCAACATGAGCTGGATAAAATGCCACAGGTCTGCAGTTGTATAGGGAACTGTGCCCTGGTGTGAATCAACACCTTCAGGAGAGGAATGGGAAAATTGAGGAAAAACTGGAAATATAGTGACCAAAAAAGTACCCAAACATGAAACACCCTGAAAAGTAACCAGCATGCAGTGAAATTCAGATTTATGGACATCAATGCATTGTAACTCATTGTGCCTTGAGGTACCACATGCTTTATCTTATTAAACAGAATGAAGTCTCACTTTGTGCTAATATTAGATCATTCAATATACTTTTGCAATTTTATGCTGCAATTCTGGAGTGCTTAAGGAAGAAAAAGGGGCCCAAATTATAACCCAAAATACATTTGACAATTGAAGATGTAGATTTCCTATTCACCACAAAACAACCAATCAGAAACTAAGACCTAGATTTTTGCTCCCAGGTCGGAATGGCAGAGATGGGACATTTCCTGGCTCTTCCAATCTGACCTGGGAAGAAAGGCCTAACAGTTGGGATTTTCATTCCAGGGGGTTTGGGGGTGGGGAGTGGGTGGTGCTGGATTAGAAGTCAGGCTAGCTGACTTGGACGAATGCGGAGGCTGCCGAATTCAGAGGTGGGCTGTGTAGAAGGCCTGCCTCTGTGCTCCAGTTCTGTGCTGAAGTTATTAAAAAAATGGTTAATACAAAAAACAGCCCCTCAGCCCTCACCCACCGCTGCCCCATATACTCCACAAGCCCCGTTCATACCAACATATGACACCTCATGTCCCCCATCCAACCCACATGGTCACTGATATCCTCCATGCCATTCCTATGCCCCTCTACCAAGCCCCATGACTCCTCATACCCCCATGCCACATTATGCCTCTCCTTACCCCCACATCCCACATACCCAAATGCCACCTTATGCCCCCTCACCTCCACAGCCCCTCATACCCCCATGCCACCTTATGACCCTCTCACCTCCCCATGATACCTCATATGTCAACTCATGCCCCTCTACCCACCTCCGTGGCCCCTCATACCCCTTTGCCTTTGTTTGCCCTTCTACCCATCTTTCATAGCCTCTCAGATCCCCATGCTACCCTATGCCCCTCTACCCACACCCATGGCCCCTCAATATCCCTATGCCCCTCTAACCACTCCCTTTAGCCCCTCATACCCCCAATGCCACTCCACGCCTCTCTACTTACCCATGGCCCCTCACACAACCTATGCCAACCCATGCCCTGCTACCCGCCTCATGGCCTCTCATACCTCTATGCTGCCCTATGCCCCTCTATCCACCCCATGGCCCCTCATGCTCCCTATGCCAGCCTATGCCCCTCTAGCCATTCCAGGGCCTCTCATATCCACTATACCAACCTCTGCCTTTTACCCACCCCCATGGTCCCTCAACCTATGCCTTCTCTCATCCCCTGGCCTTTTATAGCCCATGTGCCAACTTAGTGCCAAGTCATGTCAACCCATGTTCCCTGTACACCACCCTTTGCTCTTACTTTCTCTATGCCAACTCACCTAGTATCCATAATGAGAAAATCTCAGGAGCCAAGCTGACCTAAAATAAAGCTATGTGTCTATTGATAATATTACTATTTAAAATCACTTTCATTGATAAAAACTCATTCATTACATTGAAATTCCTTCAACTAATCTCTTGTGAAAACAAACATTTCTATTCACTTGGAGCTGTCAGTCAAACTTCTCACTTAACAGGCACCACACTGATAATGTTAAGGTGTAAAATCAATCATGCAGCACAAATCCTATAATGAAAGCCCTCATGCTTATGTCAACAGACAGAGTGAAATAGCAGGCACTGTTCTCTTTTAAATGCCGCAATTTTTAAAATATTTAAAGCCCAACAGAGTTAAATCCCTGACAGCTTTGCCAGTCCCAATGAGTTTTGACAGTTCCAATGGGTGGAAATTTTCTGCTCCTACCACTAGCGAGAATTGTGGCAGGTGGGGCCCTTAATTTGGCATGAGGCAAAAAATCAGTTTCATGATGGCAGGAAAAAATATTGGAATTTTGTTCAGTTTTCCGACTGTGGTACAAACCTGACAAGCTTCAATTCATCCATGACTTTGAGGTCAGTAGATATTGAATTTGCCTTCCTGTTGACCCACCAGTCTTCCATATCACATGCCGGTAGCACAAGCTGTGCCAAGGCTGGGTAAGGGAGGCTTGACCAACAGGGAAGGGTGGGATGAAGGCTTCAGAGGAGTTGGAGGAAGGACCAGAGAGGAAGGGTGACAGGAAAGCAAGACTATGGGGTGGGAAGGGCCAGTGGGGAAAGGGTGAGATGGAGGCAAGACTGGGGTGGGTGAATCAAGGGGGAAGGATGAGACAGAGGTAGGACTGGGCAGTGGGGGAGAGGGGGGGTGGTGTGGTGTGGGGTGGGGGGGATTGGGGTTGGGGGCGTGGGGGGGACTAGCAGGGAAGGGTGAGACGGAAGCAGCATTAGGGAGTGTGAAGGACCAGCGGGGAAGGGTCAGAGAAACACAGCATGTTTAAGAGACCATCTGAGGAACGAGGCCAAACGGTTGGGGCAAGTTTAAAAGACTGTCCCGTGAATTAAGCCAGACTGTCCAGGGCATAATAGAGGGGTCAGCATGGCGCGCATATCTTGGTCCCAGTCTTGGGTGGGGGATGGCCTCTCTGGGCAGTGATGGTCTTACAGTGAATTGTGTAAAGGGTGTGGTCCATCGTTTATTGCATTTGGTCAGAGGGGGGACAGTTGGATCTGCTACGGTGGATGTTTGAGTGTCATGGAGGGGTAGTAGTTGGTCTCACGGTGGACGGGAGTGGTCTTTAAATGCAAAGCTGCAGCTGGCCTTGAGAATGGGAGGGGTCAGGTTCATGAGGGGCAGGGGCAAGTAAACATTGAATAGAATAGTTGGGAAAACAGGAAAGTCGACATAAATAATAATGGGGAGGCTGGATGGTCACAGGAGGGAGAGGAATTAGGAGGTGGTGATTGTGGAGGAGGGTAGGAGAAACTTGGTGGGTGACGGGGTGGTTGGAAGGTGCTGGAAGCATTCGAACTGAAGAACTATCTTCTACTTTCCAAACTATTGATGCAGTTTGAAAGAGATTCAGAAAAAACGACAGGGTAGGGGTCTCAAAGCGAGTGAGAGGAATTAATGACCCCTCTTTGGGCTGTGTGTAGGGGCACCCTGTCAAATATTTGCTAAAGCCATGGAGAACCAGGCTCAGCTGAGTATTGTCCTCAAGGCTCAAATGCCCTTTGAAGGAGCATTGGTCCATGGCTAAGGGTGCACATTCCTGCGAGAATCCATTAAGGTTTGGAGCTGGAGTTGAGTAGGCGTGATTGGCCATCTGTACTTGACAGAGGCAGAAAAGATGGGATGGAGGTGAATTTATTCAAGGGGCACGGCTGCTGAGTAGTAGCTAAATACACACTCCAAACCTCCAATTCCTAGCTAAATGGTCATGGCTGACAAAGCATGAAATTCTTCCATCACGGCTATGTTCTCCCTATAGAGCGTCGAGAGTTATGGAGTCAAGCTGACAATTGCCTGACGGCTGCCATCACCTGGCTCAAGATGCAATGTTTGCATGCGCAGTCATGTATTAAGGGGAGGAACACACATCTGTGGTCCTCCAGGATGTCCTTCACCTGGATGGGGTGGGCTGGGGATGACATGTCTAGAAGGAGGACAAGGCCAAGGGCTTGGCTGGCTTGGAGATAGAGGGTAACCTACTTAGGGAATGCTCAATAAATATATCAAATTGATTTGTTTACTGATACAAAGAGGCACGAAAATGCTGGCAGCACGCAACCCTGCCTTGGATCTTGCTCTCATGCGAATGAAGAGAAGAAGTGTCCGTCGCAGATTGACACAGGTTCAGGAGGAGCAGCAGCCTGAGCAGCAAGAGGGAGTGGGTCCCCAAGAAGTCTCAGATGCTCCCGAAGAGGGACAAATGCACCAAAGACCAGTGGCCCGACTTTGGGTATATTGCTCATTTATGGAAATGAGTGAAAGGTAATGCCAGAATTGCCTTTGCTTGTCGAGGGATGTTGTAGCTCACATTTGCCAGCTTCTTGGGGAAGAACCGTGGCCGTAAAGATTTGGAGGGCATCCCATGCCAGTGACATTGAAGGTCACTGGCACACTGAACTTATTTGCCAGCGGTTCCTTCTAGGGCTCCACTGGGGACCTGTGTGGCATCTTCGAATTGGTGACGCTCAAATGCATATGGGTGGTCACAGATGCCCTGTTGATTAGAGCTCACCAGTATGTCCAGATCCACATGGACGCCGGAAGCCAGGCTGCGAGAGCAATGAGATTCACGGTGATACCTGGTTTCCTGCAAGGGCAGGGTACCAATGACTGCATACATGTGGCCTCGAGAGCTACCTGGCAGTAGCTGTGAGATTGATCAATCGAAACGGATTTCATTTTTTGAATGTCCAGCTAATTTGTGATCATAGAAGGCAAATGCAGCATGTTTGTGCTAGGTACTCAGGGATCTCCCATAACTCTTACATTTTGAGCCACTCACAGGTTCCATAGATCTATGAAGGACCTAAGCAATTAAAGGGTTGGCTCCTCGGGGGCAAGGGACACCCCCAGAAGACGTGGCTGATGATGCCAGTTCACTGCCTACAGAGTGCTGCTGAGGAGAGTATAATGCTGCACATGCCTCCATGAGGGCCTTGATAGAGCAGATGATAGTTCTCCTGAAGGTGCGTTTCCAATGTTTGGATCACTCAGGCGGGGCTCTCCAATACTCACCACAAAGTGTGTCCAGGATCATCATTGTCTGCTGTGCCCTGCACAACCTCGCACTGCAAAGGGGGAGTCTTACCTGAGTGAGACATAGAGAAGCAAGGAAGAAGTTGAAGGGGATGAACCTGACGAGGGCCAGGATGTTGATAAGCCACATGAAGAGGCCATAGCAGGGTTATGATGTGGCAGACATGCCCATGACAATTTGATAGCTAACAGATTCCAGGAGGAGTAATGTGCCAACATATTTTCACAACTTTGCTGTCTGGAAGGCACCAGCAACTTTTGGCTCCCAGATAACTTCTCTCCAAATTTCCATGATTCCTTAAGTTTAAGGAAATATCAGTACTCACCCTGTCTGGCCTGATGTTGGTTGCTCATTTGAATGTGCTAAACCAAGGCTAAGTGCATAGCCCTAATGATTTATGGCTGCTGTAGAACCTGATCAGCACTCCCTCCTCCCACGACCTTAGGCAACTTAAAATGGAATAGTAATTTCACCTAGGCCCTCATCAAATCCGTGTGCATGAAAGCTTATAAGCGACTTGAACTCTTATTTAGCCAGGAATGCACTTGTGTAACCCTTACACCTGCTCCCAAAGGAGGGCCGATCAGACAGATCACTCTTTCAAGCATAAGCAGATGGATGGGGCAGCAGGGAGCAGCAGCATGAGAGCACTATATGTCCCCTCGCCTGGTGCTCCTACTCCTTGTGGGTGCCTGATGGCACCTTCCTGATACCTTGAGGAGAAGGAGCACCTAGAGAGATGTCGAGGTCTGCTGTTCCCCTCTCGCATAGTCACTGCTGCACTCCATCCATGACTAGACTGATGGAATGCAGGTCTGAGTGCATATCCGGCAGAAAATGTGCTTTCTGCTGGACCTTGGTCTCCAAGGTGGCCACCATCCTTTCCATTGAGACATCCAAGTCCTCGTATGCCAGAGCCACGAGAGCAGACAGATTGTGGGTGGACTCCTCTAGTCTTCAGTCTAGTCTGAGGACAGCCTCTGGCAATACTGCCTGATGTTCCCCTGCCTGCCTCTGCATCTCCAAGAGGTTTCCTAGGGCCGTGTCCAGAGGCTTGTAATACAATTCAGAGTTAGTGGGGCCTTGGTCTCCAGCAGTTCTCCGAGTGTCAGAGGCCTTGGCTGTCATTGCCTCCAATAGCTGTGGACCCGTGTCTGTGATGTGCTTGCCAGATTGTGACCCTGAGCCTGCTCTAGAACCAGGACCCACCAAGGTGCATGTATCTGCCCTAGTAGAGGGTGCAGGTGAACGCTATGACCTTGCTTCCTCTGAGGATACTGAGACTTCCTCATCAGAAGTGGCGTAGGGGCTGGGGCTGTGGCATCTCCGGGTTGCTGCCCTCCCACTTTTCTCGCTGGTATCTGGAATAGAGAAAAGAGAGCTTTAGTGATTGACTAAGCAGTCTCGTACATTAAAGATCGCTCACAGTCATTGTGTGCATGTTTGAAGTAGAGACAGGATGCATTCTCACTGGGTTCTTGGGGGTGGCTGATCTCACCTTCCATGCAGGCATGGTCACGCTCCTCATCTGCAAGCTCTGCGGAATGCTCCCTGAAGCTACTGAGGGGACAAAGTCAGGTGTTTCACTTTCGGTCTTGGCCTGTTTGCTTTTGTTATGCGCAATCTTGTCCTACGGAACGACAGAAGGATTGATTGTGAGGCCATTGGGTGAATGAGCAGTTCAGAAACATGCATCTCTATGGTTACTGCTGAGCCCTCCCTGATTAATGAAACCGTTTGTTGGAAATGTTATGAGATTGTGAGCTTAAGGTGGCTGGCACACATTCGTGCTGATGTCCCATCTGCTGGTTGCGTGTGACGTCCTTGTCCACGCTAACCCTTTGACTGTCTGATGCCTTATGATAGTGTGGGTTTGCAGTGAGTAGATGGTACATTTAACTTGGTGGAACACAGCAGAGATCGTGCAGTTTTCCTGCACAACGGGCCATTTCCTTTTTGGACTCCACGGGCAGCAGCCACCCCAACGACCTTCTCCCAGGCTATTGTGGTCAGATGGGAGGACTTTATGCTCCCATCCCGAGGAAACAGCACCTCCCACCTCTCCTGGAAGGCCTGGAGAAGAATCTGTGGAAGATATCGCTCAACTGTGAGGGCCAAGTATTGCTTCCTTCTCTTGGACATTTCTCCTGTTGAGTAATCCAGAGCTCCTGGCCTGCAGTGAGTAAATATCTGTTCGGGTGCCCTTTAAATATGGCACCAAGACCTGCGACCCCACGAGGTTAAAGCAGAGCAAACAACTTTCTGCCCACCCTGCCAAGAGATCCGCCAAGCTTCTCACGGATGTATAAATAATGAGCTGAATAGCGGAAGATTGCGTGTGTTCAGCTGTCCCGCTGCCCAGTGGGAATCACATCCCCACCCAGCACCAAACTTAGACTTCAGAGTGGAAGATTCTACCCAATGAGTTTTGACAGTTCTTTGACAGCTTGACAGTTCTTTGACAGCTTGACATTTCCAATGAGTTTGTGCACTTTTTATGCACAATCATGTCTACTTTTCACAATTCCAAAGGGCACCTGCCCTACCTCAGAGGGCACCTTACCTCTCACAAAGGTTTCCCTGGACCATATCCAAAGGGGTACATTACCACTCCACAGAAGTACCCTGGCTTTCCAAACAAATCCACAATGTTCACACCTACTCCTACCAGGTCTAATTTGCACACTTCGGGTTTCAGACAGCTACCTCACCAAGATGAGTGGAGGCAGCTGCTGAGTTATATGGGCAGCTGCCTTGGGGAACCACGGATGTGAGATTTATAACCCATTCCAATTCCCCCTGTGCGAAAATGGCGGAGACTTGGGTTTGGGGGTAGGACTTCTGTATTCTGGTCTCTGCTGGCATTTTTGGGCAGACAGAGATTCTGCACCAAAATTCAGGCCTAAGTCCCAACTTTAACTGGGAACATGAGTGCAGTTTGTGTGGGCCTGGATGCAAGAAATGCCTGTGTTGCCACAGATATGAGACCATTTCAACTCCTAGTCCACATTCAAAGGATGGATGGCTGACTCCACCTAAATCCAACTGGGATGAGGAGGAGGCTGTGAGAGAAGTAAGACTTTATGCAAGACTCCAGGGACCCGAAGGATCAATTCCCTGCACTAAATTAGGGGGCTTTGGTCAGGATGGGTAGGGTATTTGATGGGAATTGTGGTGGGGAGGTGTGTGCAAAGCCTGGGGGCTGCGTGGGCCATGGTTTCCTTGTGGGGTTTGAAGGAGCAGTCCTTCTCCTCCTGGCTTGCAAGGAACCCTTAAAAAATCAAGCTTACCAGGACCATGGTTTCATTAGTTGTTCAGCTGCAGACTGGATTGAAAATAACACTGACTGTTACCAACAGGTTCCTGATGTCTAAAAATCGATGTCTAAAAAATATAAAAATCACACTTAGCTGGGTCATAGTCTTTAATGTTGTTAGGTTTCACTGGTGGCACCAGCGCAGGGTGTTTTGCTCCAGCCTAGAGTAAAAATCATGTTGGGGAACAGAATGTTGTTCTATTGGAGTTTGACATTTAAATATTCATGATGCTGCCATCTGCATGCAGCGGGTGACTTGATCAACATCGTATTCGGCAGTTGCAAACCCATCAAGAAAACTGCAGGAACTGATCCATTGTCATTTTATCTACTAGCATGTCCAAGAGTGGGGCAATGTTAAAATTGGTCCCTTATATTCACAACCTCATACAGTACAAATTACTTTCCCTCAAAATTTCACATTCATAAAAATTGGAACCAATCACATCCCTGTTACTGTCAGAGGTGCTAACTTTCAGATGAGACATTGAACTACAGTCTTTTCTTCCTTCTCAGGTGAATGGAATAGATCCCATGGCACTATTCAAAGGAGAGCAAGGAAGCTCCCTCCCTGATGTCCTGGGCAATATTTATCCATTAACCCAGTTTTCAAACTATTTTGGAAGAAAGACCTCTTTACAAATGGATTAGTTATCACGGACCTCCTATCTAAATTGTAATATATGATGCTTATAAGTTGGGCTTGCTTTTAATAAAATAGATATTTATTTATAGATACTAGTAAGATGAGTATGTGTGCTTCTCAATGCATAGTCTGTCCGTCTTTGGCAGGAGAGACGAGAAGCCCAGAGAGAGCAGGGGGCTAGAGAAACTAGAGTACGTAGAAAGCACTAGGAGAGCATAGGGTAGAGCGGGAGCAGTGGAGGCAACAGGAGCACTGAGAAAGCAGGAGGGGAGCAGGGGAAGAACAGGAGCACTGTGGGAATAGAACATGTAGAGAGCAGAAGCATGGAGAAATTAGGAGCCCAGAGAATACAGGAGCAGGGAGAAATCAAGGGCATGGAAAAAGTACTAGGGGAAAAGAACAGAAGCACTTTGGGAGCAGAGCATGGGGTAGAGTAGGAGCACAGAGAGAAAGAACATGGGGGAATGGGGAGCCTGTAGAAAACAGGATCCTGGGGTGAGTTGGGGGGGTGTTTTTGGAGCAGGCGCACCCAGGGAACCAGGAGCACGAAGAGTGCACTAAGGGAGCAGGATAGAGCAGGAGCATCGGGAGAGCAGAGCATGCCGCTGGCCGCCACTCACTTGCTTACTTTTGATCACGGTGCCCCAGGCCATTGTCTACTTGTGGCCAGCCTTGCATCACAAACCCTCTTTCATCACAAAGGTGTCTGCCGACTCCAGTTTGAGAACAGCTGCTTTAACCAATATAATTAAAAAGCAGATTACCTGGGCCAAAATCCTAACAGCACTGTAGGTGTATCTACAACAGATGGAATGCAATGGTTCAAGAATGTGGCTCACCACTACCTCATCAATTGCTGGCTTTGCTAGTGATGGTAACATCCCATGAAAGAATAATACAAAATTAATTCTTATTCCTGTTGAAGGGAAGTTGTTGTGCGCAGGTGGGCTTGGAATGTATTGAGATCATGATAGACATTATATAAATGCAAATTCTTTCTCTTTCTTTGATCATTTTACTAACTATTGGGTCAAAATGTTTTTCATGCCCTTGTGTGCTACTATTACTTTTTTGTACATTCAAGATTATGCAAATGTATGGTTGCAATGTTTTCTGAACTATCCAGATGTTCAAACTCCCTGGCCTCTCCTCTGCTTTATATTTCTATGCTTTACACTCCACGTTCCTCCGCCCTCTTTCTGCTCATGCTGATCCCACCTCTTGGCTCCACCAATCTCTTGTCTGCTCTCTCTTCCTGGTTGCTGTTCTGCTCCCAATCGCTTCTTGGCCCGACTTCGGTTAGATTGTGTGCAATGCTACAAGTAGCTCCTGATAGTAGAAACAATGTCGTCAGATAAAAAAAAATCATAACTTACCTGTGAGACAAACTATGTTGTTGATATGCCAAGTTTGAACTTTGTTGTAGCTCTCTCTTGGGTATACAAGTAGTCATTTGGCAATATAGAACTTGAGTATGCTGAAAAAAGAGACAAGCCATCAAAGCTTTTCATCTTATACTAATCAGGACAGATTTGCAAGAACACCAATTGTAAACGGAACAACACTTAATACTGCATGTGAAGGGAGTGCTGATTGGTTGGTAAGTGGACACAGCAAAAGGCGCAATGCCTCTGCCAATCAGAACCCACTTGCCAACCAAGAGAAGAGAAGCATTCTCTTCTCATGCAGTATAAATTGTTGTACCCTTTGCAATTGGTATTCTTGCAAATCTGTCCTGATGAGTGCAAGATGAAAAGCTTTGACAGCATGTCTCTTTTTTCAGCAATTCTCAAATTCTGTACTACCAAATGTTTATTTGTATACCTGAGACAGAGGTACAACAAAGATCAAATTCAGAATTTAAAAAAAAAATTGTTTCTGCAAACTAAGTCTAAATTTACATTTGTTGGATCGTCACTAGCTAGTGTGCAGAATTTCTCAGCAACATCTCTCAAAAGTTAGCAATAATTGATTTCAGTTTGCTTTTCACAGACCTAATTCTGGATCAACAAGTGGCCTCAGGACTAAGTGATGATGTCCGTCAAAAGGTTCATCAAGCCCTCCTAAAACGACATCATCATCAGAATCAGAAGAAGCTTAGTAATCGAATTCCTATAGTCAGATCCTTTGCTGATATTGGAAAAAAACATTCTGATCCACACTCATTGGATAAAAATGGTGAGCTGCTTCTTATTATTTCAAGTCTGAAAATGAAAGTAAAATACATGTCAAAGCAAAGATTGTAAATTTGTTTAGTATTTATAACTAACAAACATAGAATTAGGACAGTTTTATATATTTAAATGACATTCAACAGTTATTTGTTAATAGTAGCTAGTAACTATTAAAGAGATGGCATATTCTAATTTAACTTTGTTCAGCTAAAAATCCTTTCTAATATTGTATTTTATGTCATCCCATTTTGTTTCACTTTAAGTTTCTGCACTTCCTAGAATGCCAGTTGATTTTTGTTGAACACAATATTTTATGATTTTGACAAAGTTCGGAAGTAGTTTTAATGCTTCCATAGTGGTTTAATACCACACAAGAATACTCCATTTTTATTTTTAGTTTGTACCGTGTTACCCAATCTCAGCCTGGGGATGAGTAGGGGTACTCCGCTAGCGTTTTACTCTGTGCGGTGGTTTGTAGCTCTACTTGTTAAATTTTTAGTGTTTTCTATCCTTTTGACTGTAATTATTTTCAACAATTGTATCTTGGATCATTCTCCTAGGCGTTTGATATCTTCATATGCCTTTGAGAGTATCTTCACTACCCTTGCCACCTATGTCAAACATTTGGGAACATGCCTGTGGCAAAAAGAAAACTTTGATTTGTCGTTTGTTTTTAATTTGATGGGATTGTTCTTATGCAGACACGGGGAAAACCATCCTAACAGAATAAGTGGCTCCGTGAGCGGACGGGCGCTTAAGAGCACTGAAATTGACAGCAAGTTGGCAATCTGGCTCCAACCCGCCAACTTCCACTTTTAATTGCACTGTCTTCGGCTGCACATGAGAATCTTCCTTGGGAGAGGCAGATTGCCAATTTAAATATGTTAATGGCTCATTAACAACTATTTTTACTGGGATTTTCAACTTTAACTGTGAGTTAAAAGCAAAAAACTGTGGATGCTGGAAATCCAAAACAAAAACAAAAATACCTGGAAAAGCTCAGCAGGTCTGACAGCATCTGCGGAGAGGAACACAGTTAATGTTTCGAGTCCGTTTGACTCTTTTCTGGACTTCCTGGAATTCGCTAGTGAAAGCAAGGTGAGAAGACAGTGGGAATTAAGGGAGCTGAACAAATGACAAGCAAAAAATTCTATAAGTACTAAGACTTCACACCTGCTTCCTTGTCTAACTGAAAAGTTTTTACTCGCAGCACATATTATTCACTACTTTGGAGATCATTTCTACTACTTCGGAGTTTTGTGCAACTGGTCTTTCCATCTGACAAACATTAGTTCAGCATTAGTTCATTTTTCCAGCTTTACCTTGAACCTCAGATGAGGACCAAAATGAGCAGCAGCATTACAACACCAGTAGCAAGAGCAGCACCAGTCGTCGTCATCTTACCAACCTGTCACTCAACAGGAGAGAGGAGATGAGCATGGCAGTGCAGTTTGGAAGAAATGATACCCCTGACACAGGGTAAATAGCTTCAAATTCTTGAATATGTCCAAACACCAGTTCCTTAGGAGGCTTAGGGTATCTAGTCAGGTATTTGTTGACATTTGCAGCCTGCTAGAAGGAGATCTGCCACGTGGATCTGCTGGCCATGCTCCCGTCAACTTCTTTGCATTTGGCTCCTTCCAGGGCTCCACAAGAGATATTTGCAGAATTTTACAACCTCCTGCCCACAACTGTACTCAGGTGACTGATGCCATGGCCAACAATTATGTACATTGCCATTGATGAGGATAATCAGAATAAGTGGGCACTTGGTTTTGTGGCTCTTCCTGGCTTCCCACAGGTCCAGGAAGTCATCACTTCACACATGTGGCAATAAAGATGCCCCTAGACCAACTTGGAGTCATCATCAATCTCAAGGCTTCCCACTCCATCAGTGTGCATCTCGTGTATAACACTAAAAGTTCATTATGCATGCCAGTGCAAGATTCCCAAGGAGCTGCTATGATGATTTTGTCCTGCGCCTGTTCACTCTCCCAGAGCTCTTTGGACCTTGAAGCAGAGTTAGTGGCTGGCTCCTTGGGCTACCTACTGAAGACATGGCTGATGACACAATCAAAGCCATGTAACCACAAGAACTACCACTGAGTAAACAATCATGGGCTTTAGGCACCTGGACAGATCTATGGTCCCTTCACTATGCACCAGCGCAGATTTCAAGACTGCAAGTGGTGTGCAACATAGTGCAACAATGAGGATTGAAACTGCAATAGGGAAAAATGTGCTAAGCAGAGTTCCTATTCGGGAGGAAGAGGAGCAGGTGGAGGGCAAATGTGATGTGGTAAAGACACCAGCAGCCTTGCATATTGCTCCCCAGCATGGCCTAATTCTGGAACAATTTATTTCGATTGAACTGGGTGCACCTATCAGGAAGTCACATTCTGAACCCACTGGGCAGTGCCCCTCAACTATTCTCCAATCCGAAGCAGCTCAACAACTAACAGTTCCTCTTTAAGTCTCATCTTACTCTGCATCACAAATGAGGAGGCCACTTGCTAGGCAGCAGACAAAAATAGGCAACACAGAAAATATTGCAAACAAATAATTTATATGAATGAAAAATGGAACAGAAAGTTAACAACCTAACCTTGTGTTAAGCACCCATGATACAACAAATCATTAATCTTCCTTATCCTGCTACTCCTATGTGGCTTCATCTAAAGCTGGGCTGCTTGTATCCCTGCTTTGACTGTTCAGATACTCTTGCCCAAGTTTCTCTGGGTTTTGGAATCTTCAGGCACCATGGAAAAATGTCCTACCTATACATGTGTAGGGGCACACTCAGCCATTAGGACAAGAAGCAGCATGTAGGGGACTGATTGCGGGGGAGGTGGGACAATGGGTGAAGAGTGGAAACTCTTCCATGTCCCCTTTTTCCCTTTTTCCATCCTCCCTCTCATGGCCCACCCACACTTCCCTGCTACCAATGAACCGCAGTGCCATTCACTGGGGCGCTGAGAGGCATCGCTAGGTTTGCATCAATCCTGTTAAGGTGGCATTCATAATGTATAAGTCCTTGGAGTGGGCCAGTTTGGCTGCTACATTTGATGCATGCCTCTATATAGATGACCACTGTTTCCATGGATGAAGACATCATTGTGAAGGCCTACAACATCTTGGCACTCATGCTTCAGACAGACTCCTCCAATCTCTCTCCAAGCATGCACAGTGTGGCTGGAAAGGCAGCCAGCATCTCACGCATTTTTAGCTGTTGTTCCAAAAGTATTCTTTCATTGACGGCCCTCAAGACTGAACCTCTGTGTCAAGCTGAACAGTGTGTGGAGCATCCCACATCCCCCAATGGAGAATTTCCACTGCTGTTCCCGTCTCTGCCACCAGCTCTTGCTCACCTGTGATGTTTAATGCACCACGTGAAAACCCAGCTTCTTGTCTTGGCAAGGTATATGTATTTGAACTGGTGCACTGTCTATGTGAATTCTGTGACTGTGCAACCACAGAGTGAGTTACCTCCTCTAAGAAGCCTTAATCTTTCCCCTGCACCATCTCCTGTGGGACATTTGATGGGCCTGTGGGAAATGAAAGTTAAATTTGAATTGTCAAGATAGGAAAGTGTTAAGTCAACATTGTGCATATCATCATATTTCATTAGCTGCTGACATCAAGTCAACATCAAAAAGTGTTGTATGCCATATAGCAATGTGATATTTAATTCTGGGTGGCTGGGAGGTCCCCATTTGTCCCTCTTTGATGGTCAGGCATGCCAAAACTCTTCTTATCTCCAGCTGTACTATGCAGCTCTCAAATGGAGATGGCAGGTGGACCATATTCAGTTCACTGTTTTTCCCTGGTGTTCTATGCTCTGTTCTACAGGAGGGAGAGAAGAGACCCATGAATGTGCAAAAAGGAATGTGTTGAGTGAATGGATGGACAACATTTGTGAAAGGTATCAGGGATAATGTGGCAATGCATTAAGATAAGAATGGTTTATGATCTGTTAGGGAGGTGAGGAGATGCATAGGCAGAGGGGGATGGGTGCTCCTGCAAGACAAGTTGGTATGAGGAGAGATATGTAGGCGTAGATTGAGAAGGCAGAGTGAGGGGGGTTGGTGTTAGGTGCACATAAAGAGGCACATGAAGATGCCATGATACTCACCTTTACTGACCTGATTACGTCATTAGGAGCGGAACCATCCCAGATTTGCACAAAGTGCAGTAGCGGGTGGGAAATAAGTTGATTTACCCGCTGACCACAATGGTGAGTTTTCGTGCCATGTCGTTCCTTTTCTGCCTCTCACAGGCAACACACCATTTCGCTGGTGGGCAGCCTTTGATTCACCCGCCATGCCATCACCTCGCCGTTTCCTTACACTGGGCACCATATTTAAACAGCAGCTGTGCACACACCTCTCAGTGCTTCCAGCTCAGGACTGCTTTACAGAAGACATGGCCTCGAACGGCCAAGAAGACAGCAGCCCATCGATTCAGTGACGTGTCCCTGGAATGTCCCTGTGGAGGCCTGCCATGATATCCTCTACACCCATTCTGGCCACAGGAGGGGCAGCAACATCACTATTCCAGCTTGGGAGGCTTTGGCAATGACCACTGCTGCCACTGCTGCCCACAAGAAGTTGGCCACCCAGTGCAAAAGAGGATGAATGATCTCATCCGTGCCTCCAGGGTAAGTCAACCATCTCATCACTCCAATCTCACATGGCCATCACACATTCACTGGCATCTCATTCACTACCAGCTCAAGGAACCTCACGACTCACTCTCTCACACACACCCTCACATTTCTATCTGGCCTCATCTCCTCTGAAGATCGCCTCCTCATCCTGTCCATGGCTTCACTCAGCACACACGTATGCCTGCCATTCTTCTCATTTGGCCAGGCATGCTCCTTGCTCACACTCTCTCCACCTGTCTTTATGGAGGGCAGGGTTGTGCATAATAAAAGGGAGAGGTCCCAGATTGGGGGTGAAGTACCTGACATCAAGGTCCTCACTTCCTTTGAAGACCACATGTTAGAGCTGGCTGGAGAGTGCGGACAGCATTCCTGCAGCAATGGCGAGGTCGGCGCCAAGCATCCAAGTGAGGATCATGCACCAGATCATCCCTCTGGCAACTCAGCTGTGAATCCACTGTTCTGTGTATCGTGGTGGCCATGCACTAATAATCTCCACTTTCTCTCATCGGCACATCTGTCATGTCACCCTAAGGCAACCTTGGCCCCAATTCCAGCGCCGACAACACCTTGGATGAGGACCCTGCAGACAGCACCCTCGAAGACCTGTCACAGCGCTCACCCACACCCTTCACCAGTGCAGCGCCACACACCTCAGTGGGACCAGCAGGCTTGGGTTCATTATCTGGTGAGCACAGCACACAGTCTGTCCCACAGCAGGCAGAGGCAGGGACACCCAAGGTCGCCAGCACTTGGAGGACTGCTGGAGGCAAGGGATCTGCTGAGTCCGAGTCAGATGATGAGCCTCTGGACTCGGTCCCCAATCAGTTGTTGGAACTGCAGTGACAATCACAGGAACAGCAGGAAGGGATCACAGCTGCACTCTTCAGATTGCAAGGCACGATGGAGAGTCTGTCCACCTTCAGTCCGAGATGATTCCACTGTCATGCCAATGCATAGGGGCCAACATTAGCAGAATGGCAGCCACCATTGCAGACCTTGGTCCAGGACATCTGCCTTGCACTGCTGTACAGGCTGACCTCCATCCCGGATGCTGTAGCTGTCCCCCAACAGTGTCAGTGCGAGATGGGTGTGGAGCAGCTCGATCTCACTCCAGCTTCCCCTTCTCCTTAAGGAGTTGGCCAGGGGCCATTGGTGGCCCATAGTGGGGAGGACCAGCACCTCGGGGCCATCTACCCAAGTGATTCCGGGAATGTCCAACTCCACTCTTCCTGCGACCCCATCAGCTCCAGCTCCACAGGCCAAGGAGGGTGCACTTGCTCCACAGCAGGAGACCCAAAGCAGGCTGGGGCCCTCCATGTCTCAGCCCTCCAGAGGACACCCACCAAGGTCATCACAGACAGTCAGCAGGCTGCCTCCATATCCACTTTGGATGTTGGGGGAGCACCAAGACTTAGCAGCAGGGTTAGGAAGGTTAAGAAAATGTAGTTTCACTGCGTGGGCATGGGTGTTAATCAATTGTATATAATGTTGACTATTATAAATAAACTCCCAACAATGTCACCCTGTCTGTGGCTCATTGTTATGATGAGCAGTGTTTGTGTCAGTCTGAAATGAAAGCTTGTTTCCTGCACAAGATAAAGGCAGGTGTTTCAGTCCAGGGCTTCCTCCCTGTGCTTTGTGGAACCATCCCAGCACACTGATGGTGTGCCTTCACTGTCACTGGTCACATCAGTCATGCCTGCGCCTCGATGGGGTTTATCATTCCTGCCAGAATGTCCTGGTCTGGTGGCATAGAGTTCTGTCACTTTCTCTGTGTGCTCTTAGCACTTTGAGCTGAGTCTGGCCTCCCACCTCATCAACATCTGTGTCCATTGACCATGTGGTCCTGAAGGGTTCCGCTCACAAAGGATGCCATAGGATCAGGAGAAGTTAAAGTTTCCCCACTGCAACTCCATGATATGACCCTGTTCACAGAGCGCAAGGGAGCTGTCAGCAGCCAGACAACAGTCAGACATTCACATAAGCTATGTGAGGATCTATGGAGTGTCCCCACTGCATGTCATCTTATCCTCCTGGAATGTAGGGACTATGCGCATCTGCTGCGTCTCCATGACAGGAGCCTTATCACAGAGGGTATGTGCGCTGCTGTCAGCCAGACAGGTGTCAAATGTTCACAGATGTGATTGAGGATCCATGGAGGGTCCTCACTGCATATCTTCATCATCCTCCACGAAACTAGCTGCTATGAGGGCCTCCTGAGTGTGTCTACCTCATCTGGACAACACGATGGCTTCATTGCCATCATCCTTGTCTTCCAGGACCTCATCACCCTCATCCCCGTTGATGTCCTCCTCATCGGAGGAGACGTGCAGCTCCTCCAACTCCTCCGGTAGCTCCTCCCACTGTTGCCACGCCAGGTTGTGTAGGGCATAGCAGATGACAACAACGATTTGTGATACCCTCTGTGCATTATATTGCAGGGCTCCGCCAGACTGGTCCAGGCACAGGAACCTCATTTTCAGCTAGTCTGCTCCACCAAGTTGCGAGTTGCAGCATGAACCTCGTTATACCTTCCCTCTGATGCACCCTGAGGCCGCCGCATGTACATCATCAGCCACGTCCTCTGTGGGTAGCCCTTGTCCCTGAGGAGCCAACCTTGTGAACCCTGGAAGATGTCAGGGATCTGAGACCTGCTAAGAATGTAGGAGTCGTGGATACTCCCTGGGAATCGTGTTCAGACCTGCAGGATGCTTTTGCTGTGGTCGCAGACCAGCTGAACATTCAATGAGTGGAAGCACTTGCAGTTCACATACTGCGCTGCTTGTTGCCATGGAGATCTAAGTGCCATATGAGTGCAGTCAATAGCATCTTTCACCTATCGAAGACTAGAGACCTGTGGAAAACTCAATACTCTTGCTTCCTGACTTTCCTGATCCAAGTCGACATGCACAAAGTTGTGTGCCTTTGCGAAAAGGCATCCGTGACCTCCTGGATGTTCTTGTGTGTGGAGGCTTGTGAGATCCCACAGAGCTCGCTTGTAGAGCCTTGGAAGGAGCCACTGGCCTAAAAGTTGAGCGTTGCGGTCACTTTCACAGGCACTGGATGCCCTCTAAGTCCCCATGGTGCCAAACCTGCAACAGGTGGCATATGTGACAGACCAGTTCCCTGGACATGTGCCGTCTTCGGTGACCCAGGTTCTCGGTATTCCGCAGGAATGACAATTGCTGTCTGCAGACACTGGGTCTAGCTAGGCGCCAACCCGTAATGGCTCACTGTGGCTCTTCAGTGACATGTGTAGGAGCCCAAGCCACCCCTTCTTCTTGAGGGTGCTGCTGCTCCTCCCTCTGCCCAGCTTGGCATCTCCGTCGCTTTCTTCTCCTTTGTTTCCACTTCTTGTAAGCCATGCGACATACAGCTAGGTCATCAGGCTGCATGCTCCTGATGTACTCCTCCTGCAGGATGAAAGAGAGAGAGAGCTTGGCATGGGAAGCCATAGAGGGTGGGTGGAATGGTGAGGTTTCGCTTGGGTACATGAAGGGCATATGGGGTAGGGAGGCATGAGTGTCATGGACGAGTGACATGCTCCAAACAAATTTTGAGCCAATGCTTTAGTAAGTCATAAAATACAAAAAGGAATATAATTTTTGAGAGACCATGCTTGAAGCAAGGCTCTAGTTACAGAAAAAGAATAATTTTGAAAACCTCTTGGGGTGTAGTTCACAATTTGAAAACTGATGCTATAGGCTCATAGTTGAAGACTGGGCAAAGAAGAAAAAATGGAAGATTGCTGACACTTCTAGAACATGGGGCAACATATTCAGCAGAAAAGGGTATCGTAAAAAAAGAAAGATTTAAATAAAAGACAGAAAATGCCGTAAATACTCAGCAGGTCTGGCAGCACCTATGAAGAGAGAAACAAACTTAATGCCCTTGACTTTCATCCTCGAGGAGGTTAGCGGGAGTCAGGAAAATTCCTGGCTCAGCCCGTCTGCCTTAGGAGAAAACATTGTTTGATTGACAGCTCAGGCTTTCTGATCTCTGCTGATTTCACAATGTGTTTACACAATGTTAAGTGATTTCAAAGGACTGTGATTTTTATTACTGATGCTTTAAAGGGTTTGGATGATTGATACTTTTATTGGCTTGTAGTGAAATGACCTCTTTTCAACATTAAAAAAAGTAATTCATTTATAACTTTTTACTATGCTTTCTTCAACATATTCTACTGTCACTATAGGGTTCATTGGTTTTACACAGTGTACAGTGGGTCAGTGGGCATGGAAATGCTGAAGTTTGGCATGGGGACATGAGAGGGCATGGGTGGAAGGGCAGAGATTAGCATAGGAGGCATGAGGGGCCATGGGAATGGGTGGAAGTCAGAGTTTGGCATAAAGGCATGAGGGGGTTTAGGAGATGGGTGAAAGAGAAGAGCTTGACATAGAAAGCATGAGGAGGACCTTTTAAACTTACTCTCAATTAGCTCCCTGCCGATGGCAGGAAACGCGGCCCACTGTCACTGGGCAGAGCGGACGATCGCAACCTTCCTTCACGCCATCGTGAAGCAGGTCACACCATGTTTTCCGAGCACACCACCTATCACACCCGCTGCCAATGGACTCAGAAAATTCCGCCCATTAATTTATATTTATCATTTATCTGCAATATGAACTGGTTTTATAATGCATACATTACAAATGTTCTTCAAAGTATAGAGTTCTTATTTTGTTTACATGAATTTCTGAAGGTTTATTGAAGTATTTTTTGTACTCCTTTGAAATGTTAACTTCAGTAACAACGTCACTTTAGACATGAAAAAGGATGACTTTAACCCTAAGAGAACACAAGCCAATTACTGAACCTGCTAAGGCAATAATCAAGAAACACAACTTTACCATCTTGTTTGCCAAGTGTGAATGCATTACTAGATATCATGGGCTGGATTTTCATTGAGTTGGGGAGACTCCACGGAGGTGTAAAAATGGCAGCCGGGATCTGATTCCAGGATTCCCAACCCAATTCCCCAATTTTCATCAGTGCGGTTTAAAGGTGAGGGCTGATGCAGATCACGATCCTGCATCCTGCACTCCCGACCTGGGAGTGTATAGGCATTTCCTATTCCCCTGCAGTTTACATGGATTCAGGCCAGTTTTTAAAGAACTCATCTTTCATGGCTCCTCAGAGATGTTGTGAACCATAGTCTGGATGAGAGAAGTTTTAAAATGTTATGTTCAAAAGGTCTTACCCGTGCCCCCCATGCCAAGCTATGCCCCTCCATCCATCCCCCATGGCTCCTCATACCCTCTGTGCCAAGTCACACTCCTCTACCCATGCCCCATGTCCCCCCATAACCTCTATGCCAAGCTATGCCCCTTCACCCACCCCTCTGGTCCTTCATAACCTCTATACCAATCTATGGTACTTCCGTGCCCATTCATGCACTATATATTCTATACAGAATGAATGAGCCCAATAGTAGCAAGAATGCATAATGAGCCCTGGCTGAGAGCACAGACATCTATTAGTCTGTTGTAACAGCTACACCCCAGCGAAAACATTGCTTGATTGACAGCTTTTGCTCCACAATCTATTCTGTCAATTGCACAATGTTTACTTACACAAGATAAAGCAGTGTAAAGCACTTGCACTTTCTGCTTTTGATACTTTAAAGGGCCTGGATGATTGACACTTTTATAGGGCAGTAGTGAAAACTGTTTTTTTTAAGAAAGTAGGAAGTTATGAATGAATGAATGTTTGTTTGAAGCTTTATCACACATCCTATTAACAGTATAGGGTTCATTGGTCATGTACAGGGTGTATAGTTGGTGTATAGGCATGGAAGTGCCATGGAGAGTATGAAGGGCCATTGGAGGTTGATGGAGGAATATAACTTGGCATGGAGGTTAGGAGGGGCCATGGGTGATGAGTGTGGGCATGAGTTGGCATGAATGGGGCATGGAGAGCGTGAGCGGGTGTGGGGTGAAGGCTAGAGCGTTCTTCATTTTGCTGTCGTTATTACAACTGGGATGAAGCTCCAGAGCACTGAGGCAGGTCTTTTAAGCAGCCTGTCTTGGCACCCGGTAGCTCATGTGACAGCATCCAAACTCTTTATGGGGGCGGCAGGCCCAACTCCTGCTATCACCCACGCCCCCGGAACAAAAATTCCGTGGTTGCCGGCACTTTATCTTGAGGTGGGCAGGCCAAGCTGAGAGATTTCCTGACTCCTACTACCTGTCCCTTATTGGCATATGTATACTTATATATATATATATATACATATATGTATATAATATATATACACACACATACTTATTTACTTCTGTTGATTTAGTTTACTTATCAATAATGCTGGTTTATTTTTTCTTCTCTGTTCACTAATTTCATAACTTTTATTGCATTTTATGCATTTCTCTACAAATTTGTCTTACATCTATCATTGTTGGTTCATATCCTCATTAGTCCTCATCTGTTTTCTGTGTCTTGTTTCCACATTTGTACCTATCTCTAACAGGCTGAACTCTTTCTGCTTCTCTTACTCCTTTCTTTTTGACTCATTGAAAGCTGGTGGGAAGACCTCAAGACATGTTGAAACCTCTCCTCAAAGGGCTTCAGGTGATTCACAATTTACTCCAATCACTTAAGCATTAAACATGTTTTCCAGTACATTCCTTCTCATTGTGAACAATATTGGTTAGCATTGCTGGCATGTGCTGAGTACTGCTGTGGCTCTCAGGAAGTAATTTGCAAAAAAGAACAGACCATAATTGTAAGTAGTCTTTTTAGGCTATCAGTGTTTATGGATGGAGCCCATTTAAACAGAATTGCCTAATAGACCACGTTAAAACAATGTAGTTATTGTCTTCTAATCCTGTTTGATCATGTTGTTTTTTGTTTAATGAAGATTTTCTGTAATTTAATGCATTTCATGTGATCTACCATAAAAGCACTGACTATTGTGAACGACTTGCATAATTTAATTGCAAATCTATATTGTAGGTTTGAATCTAGGCACGTTTCCAATGTATTATTTAGTTCTAGTTACTTTCTTCTAATACTCTTACAAAACTAATTATAAATAACCTGGTACTTTGGAGGACTATTAACATTTTTCTTTGAATCAGGTCACATGATCTCACCACAGTCTGCACCCGCTAATTTAGAAGGCAAAACTGACGTTA
Source organism: Carcharodon carcharias (assembly GCF_017639515.1). Classification (NCBI taxonomy): domain Eukaryota; kingdom Metazoa; phylum Chordata; class Chondrichthyes; order Lamniformes; family Lamnidae; genus Carcharodon; species Carcharodon carcharias. The sequence continues at coordinate 63,702,115 of NC_054478.1, read as the reverse complement.
GCCGAGAGAACAGTACTGTTGACTTTAGCAAGGTGAGTTGTTTCTTTCGCAGAATTTTAACTGATTCAAAGAAAACTAAAGCAAAAAATGAATGTTGAGTGAAACAACCACCATTTTTTCTTGAGTTACATAGGTTATATACTAATAATTCAGTTTTTCCTTGCGTTTTTATGATGGATTGGTGTTAAAGGCTGAGACACTTTCTATGGAATATTGAGGTAGGTTTTCTGCATGTTTCAGCTAGTTACAATCTGGGCAGAATTGGCCAAGCAAATGCAAAAGACCATGCAATTTTTAATTTGAGTTATGCCCAAACCACATAGGTTCATGCTTTCTGCCATATTTTCTGCTAGTCCAAGGTTGAATTTACTTGAGTCAGGCTCCCTGCCCACAAAACTGGCCCTGCCAACAAGCCAAAAGTGTGAGACTCCGCCAATTGCATTGGGTTGAGAAGACTGTTCAAATTGCACTAATTTTCTTAGGCACTCAGGCATTCGTAAGCACATGTTAAACGTATTTTCATTCTAAAAAAAAATTTAATAAGAAACTGACTAGTATACATCAATGAGATTATTAAGCTGTTCAGTATAGTTTTTTAAAGTCATTTTCAGTGATTTTAAATTAGATTACTATGAAAAACAGAACACTATTAATGAAAATGTTTATAATTGCTGATAAACGCATTTTCAGCTGTATTAATAAAACTGTACCAGATTACTCTTAACTACATAAGTGAATACTATTTAATGGAAAGTAAAGAAATGTATATGTTTTGCATTTTTGATTATGCAAATTACTTTTTGAAGGAAACTTGAAACCTGATTAAACAGTGCAATTTCAAACACAAAATGGTAACTCTACCTCAATATTGCTGAGCAGTTTTACGTGCATTTGGCTGATTTTCTGATCTGAGCTTCATTGTGAATTTATTTTATATCATTAAATATATGTTTACTGTTCCTTGCTGGAATGTGAATGCATCAGGAATTGCATTAGCAATGAAGTTAACAAGAATCTCCTTTGATTTCATATTTGACCAGAGAGCTTTTGATGCGTTCACTGAAACTGGGAAATTGCTTTATTTTCACATAAGCACACATATAGGGCAGAAATCTCAGCCTGGCAGGCGGGCCTGACCAAATCTCCAGTGGGCGGGGAGCCGATACCCGCCAGAGAAGCGTACCCCTCTGCCATTTTACTTGGGTGGGCCAATTAAGCCCAGCCCAGCATGACATCCGGCGGGAAGCGCTATGCACTTCCTGTGCAGGCGGGGGGCATTCCCCATAAGCGAGAGTGCGTTCTTTCGCACATGTGCATGAAAGAGCACACATCTCCTTGAGGCTAAGTGCTGCCTCAGGGAGATTGCTGACTGTTTTAAAAATGTTAAAAATAAAATTTAAAAAAAGCTTAACATGTTCCCCTCACGTGACAATGTTCCATGAGATGGGATATGTTCATAAATTACACTAAAACTTTATTAAACTTTTTGAATCCCTACATGAAACCTCATCCTGCCGGTAGATAAGGTCTCATGTTTTTTCTGTTGCCAGCTGGGGCCCCTGGCCTGCCCACCAATCTTAAGGTTGGACGGGCAGGTCCTTTAATTGTTTCAATGATCCTGTCAATGGCCTCAATTGGTTTTGCTGCAGGCCCACCTTCCTGAAAATTTAAATGGGGCGGGCTGACATCGGGGGTACTCCCAACGTCATTCCGTGTCATTTTACGCGTCGGCGAGTGGGCCCCGCCCCTTGTTCGCCGACGGCAAAATTCAGCCCATAAAAGCATTTTCTGTGGAACAAAATTTTTTAAAAAGAAACATTGCTTGTGAGCATTAACAGATGTGTTTGAATTGCACAAAGAAAAAGGGATTGAAATAAAATGTCCCGTCAGCAAATGCTGCTTTCCAATTAACCCAAATTAATCAGCTTCAAAATTGGCTGATTTTAATCCCCATTTATATTTGTTTTCATTATAGCTCAAAGCACAGACTCTGTTAACAGTATTCATTTTATGTATGGCCTAGTTTGAGGATAAAGTGTAATATAAATGCTAAGTGGATTGGGTGAGTACTATTCATTGGAATACAAACTGAGACAAAAGGCTAGCTGTAAGCAATCTTGAAGATGGGACACCTTTTAAGGTAGCTATTTTCTTCACTTTAGATTTGCTGTATTCTTTAACGGGATGCATGTGTTGCTGGATAGGCCAGTATTTGTTGCCCAATCCTAATTTGCCTTGAGAAGGTGATAGTGAACCACCTTCTTGAACTGCGACAGGCCATGTGGTATAGACACATCCACAGTGCTATTAGGAAGAATGTTCCAGGATTTTGACAGAGTGACAGTGAAGGAATGGCAATATAGTTCCAAGTCAGGATGGTGTGTGGCTTGGTGGGGAACTTGCAGATGGTGGTGTTCCAAGCAACTGCTGCCCTTGTCCTTCTAGATGGTAGATGTCACAGGTTTGGAAGGTGTTGTCAAAGGAGCCTTGGTGATTTGCAGCAGTGTAACTTGTTTATGGTATACACTGCTGCCGCTGTGCATCAGTGGTGGAGGGGGTGAATGTTTAAGGTGGTGGATGGGTTGCTGATTTGTATTTTAGATGTATTTTGTTCCCTTCTGCCTTTCATCATTTTCTGGGTGAGAGGCTGGGAAGACTCTTATCCCAGATCTTTACTAATGCTTTTGTTAAATGAGTACCAAGGGATGTATTAGATAAGTCTACTGTGACTCACATTCTTATTTTTCTTCTCAATTTCCAAACATGGCCCTGTATTACACACTGCCAAATTTACCACCTCAGGAACAGTTTCTTACGCAAAATGAAGTTTGCCATGGTTTGACTGTAATTGATGTCTATACCCATATGATTACAAATTTGTTATAGGCATGCAAAATTGTTTGTCTTATAAACTATCAATTTACAGTAGTTTTGCTGCTTACACAGTGCATTAATTATCACAATTTTAAAAGGATCTATCCTTGGCCCCATCCCACATCTCATCTACATGCTACCCCTTCGCAACATGCTGCCAAGTTCCACATGTACTGCCAACACCCAGCTCTAACTCATCAGCACCTATTTTGACCCCCTCCACTGTTTCAGTTTATCACATTTCTTGTCCAATATCCAGTATTGGATGAGCAGAAATTTTCTCCAATTAAATATTGGGAAGACCAAACCATTATCTTTTATCCCTGCCACAAACTCCATTCCCTGGTCACCAGCTCCATCCCTCTCATTGTGTACTCTTGAGGCTGAACCAGACCATTTGTAACCTCGGCTTCCTATTTTACCCTGAACTGAGCTTATACTCCCATATCCACTCCATCACCAAGATCACCTACGTCCAACTTTGTAACATTGTCTGTCTCAGCCCTGCCTCAGCTCATCTGGTGCAGAAACCCTTAACCATATATTTTTTACCTTTAGACTTGACTATTCCAATGCTGTCCTGACCAGCCTCCCATCTAGCATCCTCTGTAAACTTGGGCTCATCAAAAACTCTGCTGCCAATATTCTAAGTTGTAGCATATCTCTTTTATCCTCAGTCTTGTTCTCATGGACTTACATTGGTTCCCAGTCTGGAAAAACCTCAATTTTAAAATTCTCATCCTTGTTTTTAAATCCCTTCATGGCTTCATCCCTACTTATCTCTGAAACCTTCTCAAGCCCCACAGCCCTCTTGCTCCTCTAATCATGGTGTCATGCATCCTCAATCCTAATCACTCCACCATTAAATTGCCTGGGCCCTAAACTCTGGAATTCCTCCCTAAACATTTTTATCTATCTAACTCAATCTCCTCTTTTAAGACATTCCTTAAAATCTACTGTTAATATGTGGCTAAGTATCAAATTTTATTCAATAATCCTTAATTATAGAAGGACAAATTGATAAGACATTTAAAAAACAGTTACTCAGGTTTATAAATTGAGGTGTAGAATATAGAAGTAAAGAGATTATACTAGAAATGTATAAATCACTGGTTGGGTCTCAGCTTTAGAATTGTGGACTATTCTGGCCTCCACTCTTTAGGAAGGTGTAACGGTCTTGGAAAGGAAACAGGAGATTTATCAGGATGTTACCAAGTATGAGGAACTTTAGTTGTGAGGAATTATTGGAAAAATTCTTGGAACAGAGTAAGTTAAGAGTGACCCAACTGAGATTTATAAGATGGTGAGCAGCTTTTATAGAATAGACAGGGAAAAAATAATCCCTCTGGCCAGTGGGTCAGTAACCAGAGGTCATAGATTTACAATAATTATCATAAGATCTAGAGGGGAGGTGAGATATTTTTCAGTCAAAATTGTTGGGATCTGGAATGTTGTAGCTGAAAACATCGTGAGAGCTGATTCTATAAATAATTTGAAATGAGAATTGGATAGGAACTTGAAGATGAGGAAGATATAGGACTACAGATAAAATGAAGGGGAACTAAGCACAATGCTCTTTCAGAAAGTCTGCCCGGACAAGATGGCCTGAGTGGTTAATTTGGTAGAAGTTTCTACGCTTGTATAGATGGAATTGTTCTCAAGCATTTGAAAGATTAGTTGTGAAAACTTTCCATTCTTATGTTCGCAACCATTTAACTTAGTTATAACTTAACTAGTTATGATCAAGATAGTTATATTAAACAAATGTGGCCTTTATTTATCTTTGCTTGGAAAAATCAAGGAAAAGCTGATTTTTTCACAATTAGTGACTTGTTAAAAGTCCATGGGAATATGATTTTAATTTTAGATAGTCAACTTTTTGAAAACTGGATTTCATTAAAGAGAATTAGTTCACAACCTTATGTAATAATGCTCTTTTAACTTTCCTCAAGCAGCCAACAAATTATAGCTTCTGATAATTTGCTAATCCAACTGTGGAATGCTCAATTTTTATGTGAAATGGCTCAATAAAATGATTCATTAAAAATTGATAACATCTGTTTTCTTGTAAAATGAATGACGAGTTTTCACAGCTCACTCTTGATGAACAACGCATTCCCACTGCCCAGAAACACACTCCCAATAAACAAACCCCACAAATTCACTTACAGCTTGCTCACAGTTGACGAATAACCACAATCACAACAAACCCACTCACAGATCACTCTCAATAATCAACGTGCTCCTAATTTCCACATACATATGGTTAATTTGCAATCTACATTTCATGAGTTTTAAACCCCACATACTCAGTCATAGCTTGATCTTCATGAAAATGGGCTCTTCCTAACCACAACTCGCTCAAAACCCTGTCTTTCTCAAAGAACAATGCAGTCCTCCTAATCCTCACTCACAGTTCACCTGAATGAACAAGTGATCCTTTTAATCTTAGATGACACTCTCATTGTACACTTTCTTTTTAGTTTAAATAATGGTTTTAATAAAAATGTAGAATGTGAAGATTTACCTTTTAAAGGAAAGCTACATCGTATTTGACATTCAGTGAAAATCAAGTTTGTTCCATGCCATTTAATAGACATTTTATTCGGAAATAGTGCCTCCAGGTTCTTGTTCTGCAACAACAACATATAATTACATAGCACCTTTAAGTATCAAAACATCCCAAGGCATTTCACAGGAGTATTATAAAATGAAGTATGTCACCCAGCCACATGAGGAGATGGGTCAGATGACTTTAGTCAAAGAGGTAGGTTTTATGGAAGAAAACAAGGTAGACAAGTGGAGAAGTGTAGGGAGGGAGTTCCAGAGTTTCCAGCTAAGCAACTGAAAGCATGACCACTAATGGTGGAAAGATTAAAATTGGGGATGCTCAAGAGGACAGACTTAGATATGTCAGATACCTTAGAAGGTTGTGGGGTTGGAGGAGATTAGAGAAAAGGAGGGGAAAGTTCACAGAGGGATTTCAAAACAAGGATGAGAATTTTAAAATCAAGACATTGCTTGACTGGGAACCAGTGTAGGTCAGTGAGCTCAGAGGTGATAAGTGAAGGGAACTTGATGTGAGTTAGGACACGGGCAACAGTTTTGGACGACCTGAAGTTTATGGAGGGTACAATGTGAGAGAATAATTCATTCATACAAATTTGACAGACTCTTATTAGGTACGGATATCAAGGGATAAAGATCAAAGGCAGGGAAATGGAGTTGAGGTATAAATCAGCCATGATCTAATTGAATGGCACAAGGGCTGAATAGTTGACCTCTGTTCCTACATCTCTGGCATGGGCTTGAATCCAGAATCTGTGGCTCAGGGTGTAGAGAGATTGCTTACATTGAGCTAAGGTAAACACCTAAGTGACAGCAGATTTGCCTGAGTCAAAATGTTGTGGGTAATCCCCCACTTGAAGACTTGATGGCATAATCCAGGCTAACTCTTCAGTGCAGCACATTTAGATTAGACCTTAAACTGAGCCCTGGGTGTTTAGATGGATGTAAGATATCCAGTGGTGCCATTTGAAGAGGAGCAGGTAATTCTTCTGGTGTCCTGGTCAACGTTCAGCTCCATCAAAAGGATAGTAACCAAACATTCCTCTCATTTATGGGGTATTTATGCAACCTTGCAGTCTGAATATTAGCTGCCTTTTCAAAGCAACTTGTTTTCAAAGTGTGGACAATATTTTTTTCCCATTCTTAGTTGCTGTAAGTCATTCAAGTGATTGATTGTACAACTGAACGGTTTGTTTGGCCAGTTCAGAAGGCATGAAGAATCAACCACATAGATATTGCTTGGAAGCTAGGCAAATGTTTGCTGGAGGGTATGAGGACAATCTAACAGTTCCTGTCATTGTTGTTTTAAAGTACCATTGCACAAGTTAATATCTTTAATGAATATCAATTTCATATTGTATCATTGCATGATTTAAACTTATATCCACTGAATTAGCTGCCCAATACCATAATCAGCATGCTCCAGGGCTTTACATATTTCACAAATATTAAGCGAAAGCTGTTGAGATGCCTCAGTATAATTCTGCCCTGCAGCTCATATTGCATGCAAGAGCGCTGTGGAAAGTGAAACATATTGACCTAGATTTTCACCATGTTAGGTTGACGGGAGTTTAAAAATGGCAGGCATGTCCCAATTCTGGGATTCCCGACCCCATGCCCAGGCTGTGCGATTTTTGGGAGTGCCTTTAAAAGGTTCAGGCTGGCTCCCATCCCGGCATTCCCGACCTGGCCAGCTCCATTGTGGAGATAGGCATCTTCATTGAGTCGGGCAAGGTTTTTAAAGAGTAGAGGTTCTCGGTCCCTCAGAGAAGTCTTAAAAGGTAAATTCAAAAGGTCCTTCTCCTGCCCCCTATCCACCCCCTCAGGCCCTTCATGCCCCCATGCCAAGCTATGGCACTTCCATGTCCATTGACCCATTGTAACTTTCTAGAACCAATGAACCACGTAGTGTACAGTGATTTATGTAAAAAAAAACTTTGGAAAAAAATGACCCATTGATAAGTTTCTCTTGTGCTTAAAAAAAGTCTGGATGGCGAGCCAATAAAATCATCTAGCCCCTTCGAAGTTTGAAAACCCTCGAAGCCATTTAACTTATGTAAACAAACATTGTGAAATTGACCACAGAGATCAGCGAGCCTGAGCCGTCACTCAAACAATGTTTCCTCTGGGCTGGAGGTGTTCTCATGTTAAAATAGTTGTCTGGGAAAGCCCAGGCGGCTCTTATAATACAAGAACACCCGTACTCTAGAGGTTAAGTAGTTTCAAAGATTTTGTGGCTTTTGAGTCTCCTGTAGTAGGACCTCCAGGGTTTTAACATTGGAAAACCCATTGATCTGGATTTTACTTTCCTTTGCCAGATGATTTGAAGGCGGCTGCTTAAAGCCTAGTGGGTGGTCTTCTCGCTGCCTACCCACCCACCTCAGAGCTGTCTGAAATCTTATAGGAGGCACAGGAGGCAATGAATGGCCCGCCTGCCCTTGGTCTTTGATGGGCACATAAGAGCCTCATTCCATCCTCACTGGTATTTTACCCATGGTGGTGGGGGGGAGGCCCAAACTGTGCAGGAAGACCAGCAGCTTTAGCTATGTGGGCTGACGTCGGGGAGGGTGGGACCTCCTTTGAGGGCCCCTGAGCCCATCAGAAGCATCCCCACTAATATCATTCCCTCCCCTTGTCTGTCTCTCTCCTGGCTTCTTGAACTCAACCCTCCACCCCCTCAACACCCCCATTGTCTCCACTTGCCCTCCCCACTGCAACCTTCAACCCCAGACTTAACTGTCAGCCCAGGCTCCTCAGTACTGGGGGCTGTTTGTAATCTTAGTGGTGGCTCCTGGTGTTGCTGCTGGGCCCACAGAGGTGCTGGGAAATCCAATTGGTCGACAGCTCTTAGGTGGGGCTTTCTCACGGGAAAGGGGCAGAAGTCTCGCCTTAAAGCAATTAACTGATTTGTAGGAGGGATTTTAGAAGAGTAGGATTTGAAGGCATTAAACTCAACTAAGTATCAGATCGATCAATTCATCGGAACCTGAATGTATGTTAGTCTGTTTTATCTGTGGGCAATCAATTGTATAAGATGCTACTAAGGCCTCATCTGAAGAACTGCATCCAGTTCTAGGTGCCATACTTGAGGAAGGATGTGAAGGCAGTGGAGAGAGTACAGAGGAGATTCACAAGGATGTTTCCAGGGATAAAGAGCTGTAGTGATGAGGATAGATTGGAGAGGTTGGGACTGTTTTCCTTGGAGAAAGGAAGGCTGAGAGGAGACTTAATGGAGGTATTCAGTACCCTGAGGGGTATGGACAGGGTAAATAGTGAGAAACTGTTCCCACTCGAAAGCATCAAGAACTCGAGGGCACAGATACAAAATAATTGCCAGAAGGAGTAAAAGTGATCCGAGGAATCTTTTTCTGCACCCAGATGGTGGTTGGAGTCTGGAACAAACTTTCTGAGAGCATGGTGGAGGCAGGTTCGATCAAGGTATATTCCAAAGGGAATTGGATTGCTGCCTGGAAAGAGAGAATGTGATGGGTTATGTGGAAAAGGCAGGGGAGAGGGACTCGGTAGAATGCTGTTTCAGAGAGCTAGTGTAGAGTTGTTGGGCCAAATGGCTTCCTTCTGCACTGTAAAGATTCTGTGATTCAAACACATTGAGTTCGTGGGACGGTTCACTCTGTAACAATCCCACCACCGACCGTTAAAGTTTAAAGAGAAATTCGAACATTCAGTGTACCTGTCACCATCTGTGGATTCGAAATCCCACAAAGAGCCACTAATTTAGTCAAGGTCTCTGCAGAGTTCATTAATGTTTAAGAAGAAAGGACCACCCAGTGATCAACTGAAAGAAATTACACTGCAAGATTCCATGATTTAAAACAAATGAATTTTACTATACAAGAAACAAATAAAGGAAACACTGCTAAATAAACAGTCTTAGGTGAGTACTTATACTTTACATTGAAAAGCAAAATAAAACACTTTCACATATACTTTAGACAAAAATTTTCAAAGGAACCTCCCTTTTATCGTTCTCACTTCTCTCCAGAATGTTTTTGGCTATTTATCTGGCTCTTGAAGGTTCCTTCACTTCCTGGGACCAAACCAAATTGCCACAGCTCTCAGGAATTCACTTTGATTTCTCCTCAGTGTTCTAGCTAATCTCCGAGGTATGAAATTTCATGGGGGTCCTTCCATTAGCTTTTTGGCTAGGTGATCCTGCAACATTTCTTCAAAACCTCACAACTCTGGGCTGTTCATCTCAAGCATTGGCTTCACTGCACTCTTGCTTACTGCCTCCACCTCAGAAAGATCCCTAATTTCTGATAGCTCTTTTGTTTCTGTTCTACAGTTGCTTGTCTGTTCTTAGCAGAATCCTTCTTTCTCTGCCTGCTGAACTCAGGGCTTACACCCACCAACTTGTGTGAGTGAGCAGATTAGTGTCGTCATTGGGACCTGTTATAATGCTTGTCCAATTCTCTTAAACTAAAATCCTCTCTACCGAATACTCTAAGATTCCAACATCTCTTCATTCTAATATATCCAAACCCTGTCTCCATCCTTTTCAGTTCAGCTAGATCCTTTAACTCATCATGACCAAGATATGTGTAAATATGTGCAGATAGAAATAAACACTTCCAAAGATAGCCATAGAGATGGAGGTATAAAGCTTTAGATGTAAAGATATCTAGAGAAATGGGCCAGGATTTTATGGCCCCTTCCGCCTGGTGGGATATTACGGTCCCGCTGAACTGAATAGAGATTTAAATGGCTTGCTGCATCAGCTAGGGGGAGACAGGCCACGGTGGGGCTGTAAAATCCTGGCCATAGAACCAATATCCCTCCTGAGTTGTGAAGCCGGACAATCTGAAAGTTCTCATGCAGACTGCACGCAAGTCTGTCCCTTTAAGTTACTGCGTTTATATGGCCATATTTAAACAAATCACCCGCTCACTACAAAAAAGATTAAAGGATATGTTGGATGGAACTAAAATTATTATGAAAACTCTTAATGACTCTGTACAGGGATGACTCAAAGTAACTTTGTCTCAAACTTTGGAATAAAAAATTATTTAAAATATGAGTAGTTTCAGCTGAATTGCAGCCTTAAATTTGTCATCAATAATATGGAAGATTGAAAATCAGCCTGTGCATTGGAGTATAATAGTGTCGCAGACACAAAGGGAAAATAATGGAATAGTGTGGAGCAACTGAAACATTCTTTCTTATTTTTGATCAGAAATCACTTCTGTATCTGGATATAGTTTAAACATTTTGTTTGTAGAAATACAGAAAGAATTTGGTGTCGAAGGGTGGAATCTTCTGTTCCCATCAGCAGCAGGAATCTTGGCGGGCAGGGGAACTCAATTTGGCGAGAGGCCAAAAATCAGTTTCTCGACAGCGGTATGAACTTTTGCAATTCTGTTCTCGGATCTTTAAAGGTGGGTCAAGCTTCCAGACGAACAATGTCGGGAAGCCCTTTCGCATGCATTAGCATGCTCATTAAAGGCCAGTTTGCCAGAGTTAAGTTCCCCCTCCAAATTAAGTTCCCCACCAGCGAGAAATTAGAATATTCACATTTACGACTGCATGTAAAGGGCATGTAACCTAGGGAGGTTGACTTCTTCCACAACTTTGGAGTAAGTAGCCACTGCTTTGGCCTTCTTGGAGACTGCTCACAAGTCAGCTCTTGATTGAGATGAGGTGCTGGGAGACCAAGGTACGTGAAGGCTGGACACGTGAGGCAAGATCAGCAGGGAAGGGTGGAAGGGTAGTGCGGAGGCTGGGCATGGGCAGCAGGTTAAGGGTAGAAGGATGGGAGGCTGTCCGGGAAATGAAGACAGACTGTCCGGGGAAGGAAGACAGAGTATCCGTGGCAACAAGGGAGGCTGTGAGGGGAAGGAAGACAGACTGTCCAGGGCAGGGAGGGAGGTTGTCTGGGGAAGGAAGACAGACTGTCTGGGCCAGGGAGGGAGGCAGCAAGGGAATGGGAGGTTGCAAGGATGTGGGATAGAGGAAAGGGCCTTGTTTTTTGGGGCTGGGGATCCTGTGGTTGGGTGCAGGTTTCCGGTCAGGGATGTTGGTAGAAAGTTGATTCTAGAGGGCGGGGTCAGTGCAGTCTACGGTGGGATCCTGGATGTTGAACTGAGGATACTGGGCAGCAGAGGGAGTAGTCACATTGAGAGGGGTGAGTGGGATGCAGTAGGGTGGCAGGTCCAGGGTAATAATCAGGTAGCTGAAGGTTTCATGGGAGGGGTCACAGAAACAGATGAAAAAGGTGGCTCAGATAAATGGAGGGGTCAGGGTAAGGGTGGGCATGGGGACAGTAATGGGCGTAGGCTCAGATGGGAGAGAAGGCATGGAGAGAGTGATGGTTATGGGTACAAAGCTAATGGGGAAGATTCAAGGGTGACAGAGGGGAGAGGAATGGTTATATTGGGTGGGTCAAGGATGATGGTGGGAAGGTGGTTGGTGACGGGAGAGGGTAGAATGTGCTGGAGCAAGTCGGGAATGTGATGCGTACTATTATTGTACTCACTGCTATATAATGCTATTGCTGTGAAAATGCGATCCCTTGAATGGGAGGAGGGAAGGTGAGCACAATTGGCTGACTAAAGGGACACCCTAATGATCATGAGGCAACTGGATGAGAACCATTCTCGGTTGCGTTCTCCTCTCTTTGGTGAAGCCCACATGGCAGTGGTTTGCTCCCTGACTCATGAGTTTCATAACATCACGATCCCAGCAAGGTCTGAAGCTGCCATTCATTCTGAGCCATTTGCCATTGCTGCTGTCAGAGGCAGGGATGAAGGAAGGGAGGGAGGGAGGTAGATGCCTCCAAGGGGAATGGCTGGTGGACGCCAGCAAACTCATGACTCCAAACCTCCATCCTCCCGGATGGGTGACAATGGCTCATGTGGTAAGTCTTTCTATGTTGCCAAGGCAATGGTCTCTCTATAGAGTCTCGAAGGTAATGGATGCAAGCTGAATTGTGTTTGAGGGAAGGTTCTTGCACATGGCCTCTCATCACCCCAGCCAAATAACAATGTCTCCATGTGCAGTCATGTATGAACAGGAGGGACACTCATCTCTGTTCCTCCAGGATGCCCTTTACCTGGAAGGGGTGGGATGGGGATGCCATGTCTAGATGGCAGCCAGGCACAGGGCTTAGCACTGGCTTAATGGCTCAGAGATGGAGGAAAATCTGAAAAGAATATGCTCACTAGATTGATTACTGCAATTTGTTCACAGATCCACTGAGGCCTAGATGATGCAGGCTCCAGGCAACTCTGCCTTGCTCCTGGCTCTCGTCCAGGTGAGGAGAAGGGACTGGCACAGGTGGGCAGAGAGCCAGGAGGAGCAATGGCCTGAGCAGCAAGAGGCAGTGGGGCCTCAAGAAGGTCAGGATGCTGGTGATCAGGAGCCAGTGCGACAGCAAGCATTGATCCAATCATGGGTATGTCGCAGGCAATGCACCTACCTATAGCTGAGCAAAAGGCAAAGCTGTTGGTGCCTCAGGATGTTCCGGAATGTAGTTGCTCATATCTGCAAGCTTCTCCACGACGACCTGCGGCTGCAAGGACTTGGAGGCAATTCCATGCTGGTGGCATTAAAGATCACCGCTGCCTTAAACTTCTTTGCCAGTGGCTCCTTCCTGGCTCCGCTGGCGATCTGTACAGCATATCCTAGTCAGCGACAGGCAAGTACACCCAGGAAGTAACAGATGTCCTGTTCAGGAGAGCGCACCAATTTATCGAATTCTGCCTGGATCCTGAAAGCTGCAAGAGCGTTGGGTTTTACAGTAATCACAGGTTTCCTGTAAGGGCAGGGTGCTATTGACTGCACACAAGCGGCCTTGAGAGCTCCATGGCAACAGCCAGTCACATTCATCAATAGAAAAGGATCCCACTCTTTGAATGCGCAGCTGATATGTGATCAGAGAAGACAGATCCTGAATGTTTGTGCTCGGTTCCCAGTGAGCTCTCTCAATGCCGACATTCTGAAACACTCACAGTGCCAAAAATTTTTAAAGATCTCGGCGATAGCAGGGCTGGCTCCTGGGAACAAGGGATATTCACAGAAGACCTGGCTTAAGATACCAGTTCACCATCTGTGCAGTGCTGCTGAGGAGAGGTACAATGCCACACGCTTCCATAATGTCCACAATTGAGCAGATGGTAGGCCTCCTGAAGATGAGGTTCAAATGTTTGACCACTCAAGCAGGGCTTTCCAGTACCAACCACAGAGAGTGTCCCAGATCATCATTGTGTGCTGCGCCTGCACAACATTGCCCTACAAAGGGGGTATGTCTTGCTGAAGGAGATATGGAGGACTGAGATGTCTCCTCTGTCAATGGGGATGGTGATGACAAATGTCAGGTTGTCGTTGCAGAGGCCATTATAATGCATCAGAGAGGCCCGTGACAATTTGATAGCTGACAGCTTCCAGGCAGAGTAAGCTACTATTTGGTTTTCTATCCTCTGCTGGCTGGCAGGCCCCAGCTCCTTTTTGGTAAAAGACATTATGCTTTCCTCTATTGTTTCTCGATTTATGATAGCTAAATTAAATTGCACTACTCAATGTCTGCCCTACTGGTGGTTTGATCCTTTGCATATGCCAAACTGCTGATTTGCTGAGCCCTGGAACTAAATGTGCACATCAGAACCTGCAAAACACTTCACTCTCCCTCAACCTCAGGCACCTATAAGTAGAAATTAGATTTTTCCCATGCCATCAGGAAGTCCACACACATGACTATTTGGAAGGAATAACAAATCTTACCTTGGCAGGTTTGCACTCATGTCACAATGACACCTGCTCCCAATGGGAGGACAGACCTTGCAGACAGCTCTTTCAGACAGAATCAGATAAATGGGTCCACAGGGAGGAGCAACCTGAGAACACCATTTGGCTATGTGAGATCAATCTTCCATGCAGAATGATCAGGGAAGATTGTGTTCCTTCCTGCTGATCGTCACTCATCCATAGTAAACCCATATCCCTTGACATCTTTATCATGCCAAAAAGTTTTGAAGTTATTTGGAGTCCACTCACTTGAGAGTGCCTCATCTGCATTGGGTTTTTAAGTAGCAAACACTCCACACCCTCCAATTGCCGAGAATCCCACAAGTCTCAGTCCTAGATGGCCCCTAGTATTACGAGAAACTGTGATCCATCATTCTGGACACCCCAGTCAAGGTAAACAGCTTTCATGCATGGGCCCTGCAGAGCCCTGTTAAAGCTGCTGAATCTTCACATGAATAACCTCACAGTCCTCGGCACAGTCCAGCACACAGGCCCATTCTACTCTCTCTCATGTCACAATCCTTTAATAATATTTGGTGCGCTTTGGTTGCAAACCCTTTATATGAGATCTACTGCAACCTTTGATAAGGAGACAAGCTGGCCAAACAAATCTCCATGTGAGATTTCACAAAGGCTTCAGTCAACTGCACACGCACCTCTTTAATCTTACGCTCAATCCCTTTGCAGTCAAGGCTAACTCGCCCATTGCTTCCTTACTTGCAGCCTTCACCTGCATGTTAGCTCAAAATGACAAATCACTGAGGACGGGCGGTAAGATTGAATGTCCACTACAACTTTCTCCAAATATGTCGGGAAGCCTCTGGTTTCCTGTTGTTAAGAAGACAGTGTAGAGCTTCACTCTTTCAACCCTGAAACTGCATCTACGCTGTTCTTTGCCACCCACATAGCATGTTCAACTACCCTTGAGTACTCCTTGCATACACCCACATCTCACATCAGGGTAACAGCAGCAGGAGATGCAGTGACCTCGCTGATATCATTTTTAGAGGTCAGAACAAAGTGAGCTGCAAGTAA
The DNA here is from genome assembly GCF_017639515.1 of Carcharodon carcharias. Classification (NCBI taxonomy): domain Eukaryota; kingdom Metazoa; phylum Chordata; class Chondrichthyes; order Lamniformes; family Lamnidae; genus Carcharodon; species Carcharodon carcharias. The sequence goes on along the minus strand of NC_054478.1, from coordinate 63,686,878 downwards.
TGGCTTGCATGATGTGTGCCCAGGCTACACATTCACAAGTGATGCCCAGTGCTTAATCATGCACATGTGGGAATATTGAGTAATCACTATGTTGATAATGTGAGAGAACTGAATCTACAGGAGTTCATTATCAGACTCTGACCAGGGCCCAAATTCCACATCCTTAAATGCCTGTAACCATTGAAGCAACTAGCAGCGAGATGGAATTCAGGACGCTTCCAAACTGTGCAAGCACCAAAAGTATATACAATGGTTGTACACCCATACTACCTGTGTGTCTTCAAAACTTCTTTATCTTTCTTTTTCTATTACTTTGTCCGGTTGCAGTTCCCACATCCACAACTGAGGTGGAGGCAGCCTGCTTACTGCTATGCCTTGTTGACCGTGATGACTTTGGCAGGCATCCTCTGGTGGCCTGAGGCCTAGAGGTCCTTGACCTGCTAAGGGTCTCATGTTCAGGTGCAGGTGCACCCTCCTCAGCCTGACCTGCTGGTGGCAATGGGCTCACTGGCAGAAGGGAAGTGGAGCGGCAGGGCACCCTTGATGTGTTCTGGGCTGAAGCCCCCAGGGTGCCATACTGGTGCTTCTCCTCCCTGTGGGTGCCTGGTGGCACCTCCCTGACTGCTTGAAGAGAAGGTGCATTTGGAGGGAAGTTGTGGATCCCTGTCCCCCTCTCACCTAGCCGCTGCTGCACTGCATCCACGGTTAGAGTGATGGAGTGCAGGTCCAAGCGCATATCCGGTAGGCACTGTGCATTTTGATGGACCTGTGTCTCCTAGGCAGTGGCCACCCTTTCCTTGGAGGCAGCCAAGTGCTCGCATGCTCGATCCACTGCAGCAGACAGAACTTCAGTCCGACAACTCTGTCCAGTGATCCCCAACATCTCCACCAGGCCTCTATGAGCCGAATCCAGAGGCTAATCATCATGGGGCTGAGTAGGGCCTTGATTTTCATCAGTTCTCCAAGTGTCAGAGACCTCAGTTGTTGCTTTCTCCACCATCTGTGGATCCGTGTCAGTGATGTACTTACCAGATTGTAACCCCGAGCCTACTGTAGAACATGTACCCACTGAGGTGAATGTATCTGTGCTGGTGGAGGGTGCAGGTGAACGCCATGATGGCGCATCCTCTGAGATAGGGTCGGAGATGGAGCAGTGGCTGGTCTACATTGTGGGCCTCCCCCTTTTTCTTGTTGGTATCTGGAATGGACAAAATAAAGATTTAGGGGATGCTTAAGCAGGCTCCTTAATTAAAGCAATGTGTTACTCTCACGGCGCATCTGACAACTGTAGCTGGAGGCATCCTCACTGACTTCCTCAAGGAGTCCTATCTTGCCTTCAGCACAGGCACAGTCCTGCTCCTCCTCAGTTACCTTGATGGCTTGCTCCTCCATAGGGGTGAGGACTTGAATGTTTGGAATGCCGCCTCCGATCTTGACCCGCTCTCTACTGTTGTCCATATTCTTGTCCTGCACATGGACAGAAGGATTGATTGTCATCCCAATGGGTACATGATTAGTTTAGAAGAGTGCCTATGGCAGCTCCTGAGCCCTCCCTGGTAAGTGATTAACAAGCTGGTGTCCTACAATTGATAGAACATTGAGAGCGTGAAGTCACTGGCACACATTTGGTGCACATATCGCATCTGCTGGCGAGTCCTCAACGCAAACCCCTGTCTGACATCCCTGTGCACTCGCACCTTAGACTGCCTGATAGGAAGATAGGAACATAGGAGCAGGAGTTGGCCATTCAGATCCCCCTTATGAGTGTTATTTTCCAGTAAGTAGACTATGCCAATTACCCTGACGGAGTGCAGCAGAGCGTTCATCCTTTTTCTGCACTTCTGGGCAGTTCTCCTATTGGCTGCACGGGCACTAACCTCTACTGTGACTTCTGTCCAGGCTGCCATCATGAAACAGAAGGAGCTCCTGCTGACAACAGCACTTCTGCCTTGCATGGCCTGAAGAAGAACCTGCAGTGAAGCTTTGCTGAACCGTGGGGCCACATATTGTCTTCTCCATGACATTTTGGCCTTAGCAGACTCTTGAATGACAGCCAGACTGATGCTCCTGGCCTGCAGTGAGTGAATGGCTACCCAGGCGCCCTTTAAATATGGTGCCCAGACCTTCAACCCAATGAGGTAATGGCAGGGATGGCGACTTCCTGCCCGCCTCCACCACGAGAATCGGCAAGCTCCTCGCGGGTGCATATGTGATGAGCTGAACAGTGCAAGGTCGCCTGTGGTCAACCGTCCCACCTCCAGTGGAAATCACTCTCACATTTGCACCTGCCACCAAATTTAGACTCCAGATTGGAAGATTCCTGCTGAAGTTTATCCTAGTTAAATACTATTGAAAATTGCAAAAAATGCAAAACTAGACATAAGCAGGTCATTAGCAAAGGGGTTGGAGGTTTAAATTTATTACAAAGGAATTAGGAAAGATTTGGAGCTAAGGGTTCGGTTAATTAAGAGTTTTATACTTTACGATGCTTGTGAGAATACAGCAGTCATGTTATTGCAGTTTCTAGGTTAATTTAGTGTAAATCTTTCAGCATTTCAGTATGGTAGTTGCCAGCACGGCCATTCTACTGATCTCTTTGCTTTGACTGCCACCTTACGTTGCTATTTTTGACGCATTGCAGTAGACTGTGAGACTGGAACAGCATATAAATTAAGTGGCATTTATATATGAGTTAATAATGAGAGTAAGAAGAGGATGTGCTAAATTACATAAAATTCATGATCAATGTATACAAATTCATGGAATATTTCTGCAAATTGTGATTTCTATTATAGTTTGTATATGAAATAATTTATCATTTGAGATGTATATTCAGTTCAAAAATGCAACTAAGCACAAATACGTTAGCCCAGCAGATGTCAGGAGGCATTTATTCATCAGTTGGAGGATATGTTGTTTACAATAATATGTCATTATGCCATGTAGGGGTCACAGATTACAGTGACTAAATAAGTCAAATTCTATTTCTGTTCATTATGCTAAGACTTTTTACTTTGGGCTTTGGGAATTTGACTCCATGGCTGTATAGCATTTGCAGCAATCTTCAGCCAGAAGTGCTGAGTGGATGATCCATCTCGGCCTCCTCCTGAGGTCCCCAGCATCACAGATGGCCAGTCTTAAGCCAATTCAATTCACTCTACGTGATATCAAGAAACGGCTGAAGGCAGTGCATACTGCAAAGGCTGTGGACCTTGACAAAATTCCAGCAATTGTACTGAAGACTGTGCTCAGAACTAGCTGTGCCCATAGCCAAGCTGTTCCAGTACAGTGAAAACATTGGCATCTACTTGGCAATATGGAAAACTGCACAGCAACTCAGCAATAACCTGCTCACTGATGCTCAGTTTGGGTTCTGCCAAGACCACTCAGCTCCTGACCTCATTCCAGCCTTAGTCCAAACATGGACAAAAGACCTGAACTAAAGAGGTGAGGTGAGAGTGACTGCCCTTGATATCAGGGCAGCATTTGAATGAGTGTGATATCAAGGAGCCCTAGCAAAACTGGAGTCAATGGGAATCAGGAGGAAAACTCTCCACTAGTTGGAGTCACTCCTAGCAGAAAGGAATATAGCTGTGGTTGTTGGAAGTCAATCACCTCAGTCCCAGGACATCTCTACAGGAGCTCCTCAGGGTAGTATCCTAGGCTCAACCATCTTCAGCTGCTTCATAAATGATCTTCCCTCCACCATAAGGTCAGAAGTGGAGATGTTTGCTGATAATTGCACAATGTTCAGCACCATTCACGACTTCTCAGATAACGAAGCAGTCCGTGCCCATGTGCAGCAAGAACTGAACAACATTCAGACTTGGGCTAATATGTGGCAAGTAATGTTCACAAGTGCCAGGCAATGAACATCTCCATCAAGAAAGAATCCAACCATCTCCCCTTGACATTCAATGGCATTACCATCGCTGAACACCCTGCCACCAACATTCTCAGGGTTACCATTGACCAGAAACCGAACTGGACTAGTCATATAAATACTGTGGTTACAGGAGTGGGTCAGAGGCTGGAAATTCTGCAGAAAGTAACTCACATCCTGACTCCCCAAAGCCTGTCCACCATCTACAAGGCACAAGTCACGAGTGTATTGGTCCTCAGCAGTATTGGGTAGGGCAAGTGGGCTTTAGTTGCATTTGCGGAGGTCTTGCCTTTTCCTACCAATGGAGGATGGCTTTGGGATTTGGTAGGATTGGTGCATGGTTCCTGGAGTTGGCAGCATGCTGGCAAGGATCATTTTAAATGGCAACACAGTAGAGGGGGTCCTGTGTTTTGCAGAACTTGGGGACTTATTTAGGGTTTGAGGAGTGCAGAGAGGGGAGGGAGTAAGGGTAGAGGAAGAAGTAAGGTTAGAGGAAGAAGTTGGGAAGGGGGAAGGACTAAGTGGAGAGGGTGAGTATGGGGGTGGAAGAGTTTCATGGGGAAAGGGGGTCCAAGGGGGGAAGGGGTTCCGATGGGAGAAGGAGTTCCAAGGGGGGGGAGATGTTCCAAGGGGGGAAGGAGTATGGAGGAGAAAAGGGGTCTGGAGGGGGTTGGAGTCCCGGTTAACATGCAAGGGAGTGTTTTGATGAGTCCATGACTGCCTTCTGGAGGGCAAACTAAGGGTGGGTGTGGTACGAGTGAATGACCGAGGGCAGAGTGAGGCAGTGGGGTGGGAGGGTAAGGGTTTAAGGGTATCAGTAGAAGGAACGGCAAGGGTGGTTGGTGAGGACTTGGAGGCAGATGGCCCCTGGGGATGGGAAGGAGGTGGTCAGGGAGGTGAATGTGGATGGGATGGGATTTTTGGGAAGGAGTGGAATGTGCACGTTCACTTCGACATCCCCAAAGAAAAGGGTTGTGGCTGATAGGTGATGGTGGGGAGCTGGAAGGTAATGCCAGGGGGGCCGACAGTGATGGGGGAAAGGAAATGAGTGACATGGGGAGGGGAGAGGGCAGGGGACCAAAAGAAGAAACTTCATTACTACCATGCTGGCTAAATCAAAAGAGAAATGAGAGTTGTGGTGGGTGAGATGAGGTGCTGCATCAGTGGGTGGGCGGGAAAGCAGGTCAGCTCAGATAGACAACTAAAAGCGAACTCCAGCAGGCAGTATTGAAAATGCTCAGGACATTGAGTGAGTGTGAGATGCGAAGGATCCACATGCGTGGGACAGTGCTCGCACAAGGCTCTGAAAGGCTCTGCCACACACACACTTCTCCCTCCAGAATCACTGGTGGGTGAGGTGCATGTAACTGAACAGCTAATTGGGGGGTGGGGAGTGGGGGATGCAATGGGAGGACTTGCGATGCCTCTCAATTAAGCTGAAAGACATCATTACATATTATTCAGTGAAAGTGTATATTTCCAGATTGTAAAGTGACGAAATGTGTTCACCTGTGCAACCAACTGTGATCAGAATTTCTCAGCTTTTAAACGTCTTAGACTTACGTGTGCTGCCCTGAGATCCGCAACAGGGATGGAGAAAGCCTGCATAAAGGTTGGCACTGTTGCCTCTGTTGCCTTCAGCATGGATCCTCTGGAGAATCCAGGCCTTGGGGGCCCCAGTTTGCCTTGGCTGTCCTGTGGGCCAGCTGTTCTCTCTGTAGTGACAGAGGATGAGGTTGTGGGGGTGACAGGCAAAGGGGACTTGGAGAGAGAGGGCAGCCTCTGAGATTCCTGAGTGGATGACCCAGGGGTGTACAGTTGCCACTCCTCCTCCCTTCAGGTGTCCAGGGGCCCCCAGCCTGACTCCGTTTCCCTCTTGCGTCGCCACTGCAGGAACTCACCCATGGCTCCCTCGATGGAGTGCAGGTTTGCACACATCTCCGCATTCTGCTGGACCAGGGTCTCCATGGCATCAGCTATCCTCCCTATGGAGTCCTCCAAATGCACACACGTGGGCACCATTTCATCAGATAGCAGGTGGACCCACTCCTCTGACTCGCATGCCACTCTGTTGATGGCTTCCAACAGCTCTAAGTGATGTTTCCCCTGCCTTCTGCTGATTCTCCATGATGAGCAGGAAGGCCAAATCCAGAGGTTCATCATCTGACTCGGACCTAACAGGTGCTTGTTCCCCAGCAGTCCTCTGAGTGCTGGGGAGCTCAGCTGAACCTGCCTCCTCCTGCTGCGGATATGTGTCTGTGCAGTGACCAACAGATTGTGAACCTGAGCCTGTCCTACATCCAGGTCCCACCGAGGTGTCTGTCTCTCCGCTGGTGGAAGATGTGGGTAAGTGCTGTGACGGGTCTTTCAGGCTGCTTATTTCCAGCTCCTCAGTGGTGGAGGTGTCCTCTTAGCTGAAGGTGAGGACCTTGATGGAGCTGAGGGACTGGCTGGCTGAGGGTGTTGGTCACTTGGCAGAGCTCCCTATGAACCAAAGTAGAGGTAATTAGTGCATGGCAGCAGAGTTAAAAGCAGGAGAGAGAGAGAGCACTCACAGTTGTGTTGAGAGGGGGATGATGTAGCGTAGGATCCTCACGAGGGTGTTCACCGCCGACCTCATTGTTGCTGCAGGCACAGTCCACATCCTCACCAGTCAGCGTGATGGCATGCTCCTCAAAATGAGTGAAGGGCCTAATGTGGGCCTCTCCCTGCTGTTGTCAGCTAGCTTCTCTTGCGTAAAAACAGATGGAGAGAGCGTGAGCAGGACACATGGCACTGCGTGGAATGTTTGTGTGGCAAGCAGAGACATAGACAGATTGAGGCCGCAAGCTCCAGAGGATATGAGCCTGAGGAAGATGTGAGGGTGTGTGAGATTTAGTGATGTTGTCCCTTAAGGCCTGAGATCCCTGTGGACGTGTGAAGATTTTGTGAGCGTATGAAGTATGAGTTGAGAGTGATGAAAAGAGTGATGTATCCTGGCAGAACAGATGAGACCATTCATCGTGTTATGGCACTGGGTGGCTGTCCTCTTTTGCAGGACATTGGCACTGACCACCGCTGGCCACCTCCCCTGCTGGATTGGTGATGCTGTTGTCCCTCCTGCAGCCAGAGCTGGGGTGGAGGACATCATGGCGAGCCTCCACTGCATCCAAAAGGCACTCAAGGGATGTGTCATTAAACTAGGGGCTGCAGTCTTTTTGTCTTTTGGGCCATGTCTTCTTTGCAGCAGCCGTGGTCTGGAAGCACTGAGATGTGTGCCAGCAGCTGCACTTGAAATGTGGCGCCAGCGTGATGAGGCAGCGAGGCGGTGAGGTGATGGCATGGCAGGTGAATGAGAGCCCATCCACCATTCAAATGGCGTGTTTCCCAGCATTGCTTAATTAATGCAGCAGGATTGGGACGATATGGCGTGAGAAGCCGTCATTGCGGCCAGCGGGTAAAACATCGTTTTTCCCGCCTGCTCCCATACTTAGTGCAAACCTGGGATGATTCCGTCCTATATCTCAAAAAGTCAGCTTACCTGACTTTTGCTGTCTCAGCTCATCTGTCTGTCACCTTCTGGTCTCTGTTTCTGTAGCAGGGAAAATTCTAGAGTGCATTATAAAAGATTTAATAGCTGAGCACTTGGAAAACAGCAACAGAATCTACAGAGTCAGCATGGATTTATGAAAGGGAAATCATGCTTGACAAATCTTCTGGAATTTTTCAAGGATGTAACTAGTAGAGTTGATGAGGTGGAGCCAGTGGATGTGGTTTATTTGGACTTTCAGAAGGCTTTCGACAAAGTCCAACTTAAGAGATTGGCGTGTAAAATTAAAGCGTATGGGATTGGGGGTAGTGTATTGAGATGGATAGAAAACTGGTTGGCAGACAGAAAATAAAGAATAGGAATAAACGGGTCTTTTTCCGAATGGCAGGCAGTGACTATTGGGGTACCACAGTGATCAGTGCTGGGACCCCGGTTATTCACAATATATATTAATGATTTAGATGAGGGAACTAAATGTAATGTCTCCAGATTTGCAGATGACACAAAGCTGGGTGGGAGGGTGAGCTATGAGGATGATGCGGAGATGCTTCAGTGTGATTTGGACAAGCTGAGTAAGTGGGCAAATGCATGGCAGATGCAGTATAATGTGGATAAATGTGAGGTTATCCACTTTGGTGGCAAAACCAGGAAGGCAGGTTATTATCTGAATGGCTATAAATTGAGATAGGGGAATGTGCAACGAGACCTGGGTGTTCTCGTACACCAGTCGCTGAAGGTAAGCATGCAGGTGCAGCAGGCGGTAAAGAAGGCAAATGGTATGTTGGCCTTCATAGCCAGAGGATTTGAGTACAGAAACAGAGATGTCTTGCTGCAATTATACAGGGTCTTGGTGAGACCACACCTGGAATATTGTGTGCAGTTTTGGTCTCCTTATCTGAGGAAGGATGTACTTGCTATAGAGGGAGTGCAGCGAAGGTTTACCAGATTGATTCCTGGGATGGCAGGACTGACATATGAGGAGAGATTGAGTCAGGTAGGATTATATTCTCTGAAGTTCAGAAGAATAAGGGGAGATCTCACTAAAACCCATAAATTTCAAACAGGACTAGACAGGGTAGATGCAGGAAGGATGTTCACGATGGTGGGGGAGTCCAGAACCAGGGGTCATAGTCAGAGGAAACGTGGTAGACCATTTAGGATGTGATGAGGAGAAATTTCTTCACCCAGACAGTAGTGAGCCTGTGGAATTCATTACCACAGGAAGTAGTTGAGGCCAAAATATTGTATGTTTTCAAGAAGGAGTTAGACATAGTTCTTGGGGCAAAAGGGATCAAAGAATATGGGGAGAAAGCAAGAGCAGGCGAACGATTGAGTTGGATGATCAGCCATGATCATAATGAATGACGGAGCAGGCTTGAAGGGCCGAATGTCCTACCCCTACTCCTAGTTTCTATGTTTCTTCCCTATCTACTCTGTTTATGACTTTTAGGTGTCAGTAGTTAGTATGCCTTCATTTTCTAGCTATTAACAAAACACACATGAATATCATTTAATGATTAGAAGCTTTGGTATCCCACACATAAATTCAATCAATTTGTTCTTTTAAAACACGAGGACCTAGAATTTCCTTGATGTGATTTACATCCTATTACATTGCAAGTTTCCTGCGTGTAGCCGTTTTGTATACTCTTTGGTGCAGACAATCATATAGTAAAACGTACGTAAAATGGGTGTAAGCAGTTGACACACTGGAGAACATTTGTGCAGCCTTTTAAATGTGTTCAGTCTGCCCTGTTTAACATTACTTGGGGACAAGCAAGAAAAGTAGGAAGAGTTTTGACTCATCGGTTCACTGCATATCTTAACAAGATTTTGTTTATATTTGGACAAAATGATCACTCTTTAAAGTATTAATGAGGAACTTTATGAGGGTGTGTGAGTCTATGGTGGGTTAGTGGGAGGGTGTGGGTAGGACTAGCAGGTGTGCAGTTACTTTATTTGATGAGTCAATCTTTATTCGTTGTAACCATTGTATACCAGTTAAATCATTCTTTCTCTGGTAGCTGCCTGCCCAATCCCACATCCTGGCTTCCCTGCCCCCTATCCTCTTGGGGCTGGATTTTACATTGGGATCATTGGTCCTGCCCCCACATGTAAAACCTAGGGGCAAACCCATCTCTGGGGGGGGGCTCATACTGCAGCCATTTAATGGTTGACTGGCTGCTAATTAGCTTGAGGTTGGACTGCTGCCCCTGTGCAACAGGAATGGTGGCCACTGCCAATAGTGCAGTGAGGACTGCAGAAAGGCATGTTACATTGGAGCTGGGAGCAGAGGTAAGTCTGGGGGTCTCTCCGGGGCCAGGATGGCAGACTCCAACAAGGATGTTGGGGAACGGGATCGATAGGCCTGGGGGAAGGCGAGCTGGCTTGGAGTAAGAGACGCCCTCCGATGGGCCAGGGGTTGAGAAGGTAGTCCCCCACCCCCCCTTGGCCACTACCAGCTTGCACAGTGAAAGCTGCTGGGGTGACCACTTGGCGTGGGCCTCTCCCACTGCTGGTTAAATCCCAGTAATAGTATGTGGCATTTTACAACCACACAGCCCCCAGCCCCCATCCCCTGCTGCCTGCCAACCCACTGCTGGTGGGGGCCATAAAATCCAGCCCTTGGTGAGGGGAGGTAAGTGCTTCTGCACTCTTCTTCATAATCTTCAGCTTCTAGAAGTAGGAAGTCATTTGTCAGGCTTCCCTCTCTTCGCAATATATGAAACCTGTCCAGCTGTTATGTGAATCATGATGCCGTAACTCATGGAAACTAAAAGCCATCCTCTCTACCAATGACCTGTACATAGCAGCAAAGCACGCTTATTGTAATTGATTCAAAAATAAATTGCTTTGAAGATTATTGTTCTTTTTCTGTTAGAAAACATTGTTCTGTCCCCCAGATAAAAGCTTCACATAGGCTTGACTTCAGCAGACACAAAGTTAAAACTACTGGTGTATAAAACCTTAATTTGTCTAAAATTTATAACTGGAATGGCATGTAAAGGATAAAATAATTAGTTTTTCAGTTACGTTTCAGGAATGCACAAGTTATGCAATGCTCATTTTTATATTATGCTCTTCTTTCAGGTGGATATGCATTTTATGAAAAAGATCCCTGCAGGTGCAGAGGCTTCGAATATTTTAGTTGGTGAACTTGAATTTTTGGATCGATCAATAGTAGCATTCGTCCGTTTGTCTCCTGCTGCTGTTCTCTCAGGAGTTGCTGAAGTTCCTATTCCAACACGGTTAGTCTCTTAAATGCACAATGTATGTAATTCCCTGGTAACCTATAATTATTGATATATGTACTAGAACATCAATTAGAAACAAAGGCAATTCAACTGACAGATATAAGGATGTATGCAAGTTATGTTCCCTTTCCAGTTCCAAACCTGGAATCTCTAACATTTTGGTATTCCAAAGCTAATCACTAAGTTTTAAAAATTAAGTCTATTATCCTAGGTTAACAAAAAATCTTGAAGCGTTCTTTTAATTACCCCAACTGAATTCCCAGGGATTAAAGGGTGTACCTGTTCTCTATCCTTCCCAGAGTCTTTTGCTTTACATTGGGGGCATTTGAACTGAATGGTTTCAATTGAGCTAACTGAGACTTTTGATGATTAAATGAAAGATCTTTTTACTGCCTGGATGCAAGTCCACAGTAAGGAAAAATGTAAATTTCTTGGGTAAGTAAAATGTAGTTTTAAAATCCTGTCAAATGTTTTCACTGCTCCATTTTTGTGTGGTTCGTTGTAATGAAGTAGAAAATTGTACTCTTGTGAGAGAAGAAAACTATTTGAGTTAATTAGGAAACATTCATATTGCCAGAGAAACTTCTGCCTACAATGCCTTTATAGACTTGAGAAAATAAGACCACAAAAATCTGTAAAAGGTGGAAGAGTTGATTTGGTGCAGATCTGAGATAGGACAGAGGTTGTTGAGGTTAAGCTTCCAACGTGTCTACTTGACAAGAAGATTAGTAAAAGGTTGGGACAGTTGGGTTTACTGCTAGAAAGCTGGCAATGATGAAGGCCTTGAATGGCTTGACCCACCAAAGGATATTGAATGGGTTCAGTGTTGTTGGGGGCTTATTCAGTGGGTGTCAAACCCGGATTAACAGCAGGAGATTAGGAAGATTGAGGATCACTGTTGGGTAAAGATTGGGAGGGTGAAGTAGAGAGATTTGAGAGTAGGGAAAAGGCAGCTAAAAGTTCCCACAACAGTTGTGAGGTAGAGGGAGGATGATATGGACAAAAGGCCAGAATTGGAAGTCTAAAGCCTGTAGCAAGGGATATACAGCCTGAACAGTTTTCAGTAATGAAGTGGGGAGAGCCTGTGTTGGGGTTTAAAGAACAAGATGATATTTTTTGTTTGCCATGTTGGAAGGCCAGCAAGGATAGCGTTGGTGAAATCCAAACTAGAGATGACAAGGACATGTTAAGGGCTTCACCAACATTGAGGGTCACGGAGGCAGTGCAGTAGAGTTGGAAATATATGGTTTTGATGATGTAAACAATGTGGGGTTTGAAGCTTAGATGTGGGAAATAAAGATTGCCAAGGTTTTATACTGGCCAGTTCATCTGGTATGAAGGCATTGGAGTGTAAGGACGTAGAGGCTCTGGTGTTGGGTTGGGGGTCCAGGGTACAGCTGAAAACAATTTCTTTGTTTAAACATGTCTACTGCCTTTTCTGCTTGTAGCATGAAGGGTTGATAAGTACTCATTGTACTCCAGGCAGGTTGCAAGATCATGTTCGACACATTTGTTTCCCATAGTTGGCTGTTACAGATCCTCTTTGGCAAGCAAATGTATATTTCCAAATAGTAGTGTTGTAAAGCATAAAGCATTTTTCTGCTAACTTCCTACAACAGTGACTACACTTCAAAGTACTTCTTCAGCTGTAATGCGCTTTGGAACACCCTGAGGTCATAAAAGGCATTGTAAAAATACATATATTTCTTTCTTAGGCAATTTGTTCACCATTGTGTCCAAAATGTAGGAAATATTTTAAATACTTTAAATAGCCCTTTGTATTATATTTTTATCTTATGAATGTGCATCATATTAGACCAGTCTTGTCCAACCGGTGACCCGTTGGCCAGATGCAGCCCCCAAAGCCATTCTAAGTGGCCCCTGAAGTCAGTTTTTAAAATGCTGGTCAAACAGTTAAGTTGGAGTGGAAGATTCTGTGGAAAGCTGCTACTCTAATCATAGGGCATTCCTCTGCCGTATTTGCTGTCGATAGTGGGCCTATCAGCAACAAATGTGAGAGAGAAACAGTCTGTGATTGGAGGAACAGTGAACACCAGTAGTGGTGAGTTTGCTGGAAAGAGTTGTCTTTCAGAGGAGGCGGCAGGGAACCAGAGTGCCGGGTCTGGCAGCGAGGAACCAGAGTGCCGGGTCTGGCAGCGAGGAACCAGAGTGCCAGGTCTGGCAGCGAGAAACCAGAGTGCCGGGTCTGGCAGCGAGGAACCAGAGTGCCGGGTCTGGCAGCAGAGAGCTGGAGTGATGGGGCCCCAAGGGAGGAGAGGCTGGCTGGGAGATGTGTGTGTCTGTGTGTCTGTGTCTGCGTGTGTGTGTGTGTGTGTGTGTGTGTCTGTGTGTGTGTGTGTGTGTGTCCTCCACACGCCAGCACATAGGCACTTGCACGCAGTGGGTGTGGGTGCTTGCACCCTTAGACCGGGAGTGAACCTGGCATACACACTCTGACCCTCTACACTCTGGTAATTTATATTACTTATTCTCTTTTTTAATTAACACTTTATTACTATTACATTGCTTTATTTTGGCTCAGCAATTATTTCTTTTCTTATTACTTCTTTTGAAATTCAGTTTAATATTGTGCCAAACATTATGGCCAGAATTTTTCGCTGAGCGGGTGGGCATTCTCCAGACCCACTGGCAGCTCCCATGACACGTACATCCTGAGACGCTCCCAGGTGCCGAGGTTCTTCAGTGCTCCAGCCTGACTGGATGGATGGCTGCTGGTTGACAAGGGCTACCCCTTGAAAAGGTAACCTATGACGCCTCTCAAGAACAGAGGCAGAGCAGCGGTATAACAAGAGCCATGGCTCCACCCGGGCAGTGATAGAGAGAACTGTTGAGGAGTACGCTGAGGGTGTGGGGGCAGACCTCTGTAATCTCCAGGGAGGCAGGGACACCACTAATGCCTTTGTCCAAAATTCCTTCAGCTAGGCTGCCAAATAAGTGCAGCCACCTCATGCCAGGGCTGCCGCCACTACCCTGGATGTTTGCAATGACCCTTTCCTTTGACCCCAAAGTCCACCTGCCTGCGCAATAAAGTTTCAAGACACCCATGTCCAGCATTACATACTGGTGTACACAGCACCACATTAAGTAAAAAAGGCGAAGCATACTCAGGTCATTACGCTAAAAGAAAATTTATCTCATGTTGATAGTAAAAACCAGTCACTGGTCTTCAGCCCCAGACCAGTAAACATAAACAAAACATTGCACAACAGAAGGTCACCCGTGAACAGTCCCTCTTGAGCTCATGGTGCCTCAAACTTACGTTTGCGAGTGTTACGTCTTGGTGCTCCCCCCTTGCTAGTACCATCATTGGAGACAATCTGCTGACTCTGCTGTCCTGTTGGCCTTGATGACCTTGGCGGGCGTCCTCTGACCAGTGGAGCCTGTGCTGGCCCCGCCTGGGAAGGAATGGCCAGTTTCACGGCTGGCATCTTCCTAGTCGCCACAGCCTCATCAGATGCCGCGGTCACTGGCAGAGGGCTGGAGGACCTACTGCTGTCATCCAGAGCACCCAGAGAGGAGCCTGCAGAGATAACAAGCAGGTCATGCACTAATCTGAGGTCGCTCTGGACCTCCCTGTTCACCCTTGATGGACAGGCACCTAGCTGGGATACTGGGTGCCTCATCTATCTCCCACACGGACAGTAACCACCCGAGATCATTGCCTATGTGAGGGCTTGCAGGTCCGAACGCAACTCCAGGAACCCCCGAATCTGTCCCTGGAGCTGCCTCTCCATGAGAGTCGCCACTCTCTCAATGGAGCAGGCAGTGCACTCGGCCATGAGGGTCAATGCAGTATTTATGCTCTGCATGGACTCCTCCACAACAGAGACCATGGCACACATACCCTCATGGATCTCTGCCAGATCATTCTGCACATCTCGCTAGACATCCAGCATCTGTCACCTAATGGATGACTCCAGAGGCTCATCATTTGCCTTCAGATCAGCAACATCCTGGTCTCTAGCAGTCCTCCAACTGCCGGCGTCCTGGGCACTCTCTGCCTCCACTTGCATCACAAGCAAGTATGAAGTACTCTCACTGCTGTGCACCTACATTCTAGCCGAAGATTCTAACGCCCACCGAGGTGCTGGTATCTGCGCTGGTGCCTGGTTCAGAGAGCAGGTGTGACGCAGATGCATCTGGAGCCTGGCAGTCTTCTGGCGTCAAGGGTGGGTCTTTGGGGTCCAATGGTTTAATGTGCTGGCAAATCTAAGGGAGAACAATGACATGTCATTAGTTTAAGTCATCACACTGTCACTCTGCATGCCAGGCATCCTGCTGAGACTGTGGACATCTGCTTCATGACTCTTCTTCATAGTTAAACTGCCATTTAAATGTTGTTCAATGGATGCAGGTCTGTTTGCAGCAGTTGTACAGGTCAAAGATCACATTCACATTGACATTGAGGCATAACCCTTGACTAATTGTTCCTCACTGAGGCCACAGGTGAGGGGGATGTCAATGATATTCTTACAGCACTGGATGGTCCTGATTCCTAAATGTCCATCTCTCATGCTGCTCCTGCACCACCTCCGCTAATGTTTCTGGCAAAGAAAGATCTGATGCTACCTCCCATGCTGCTCTCCTCTTTGTAAGACTTATTTATAACTAGAACAAAAAGAGAATTACCTGGAAAAACTCAGCAGGTCTGGCAGCATCGGCGGAGAAGAAAAGAGTTGACGTTTCGAGTCCTCATGACCCTTCAACAGAACATGAGGATTCGAAACGTCAACTCTTTTCTTCTCCGCCGATGCTGCCAGACCTGCTGAGTTTTTCCAGGTAATTCTCTTTTTGTTTTGGATTTCCAGCATCCGCAGTTTTTTGTTTTTATTTCTTTATAATTAGTTCTGTTAAGATTTTTCTCATCTGCAGTCACCTTAATCCCTGTTTCTGCTGCTTTTAGAACAGCTGTGCACAGTTAATACAATTTGGCAATCAGTAAATCTTGATTAGAACATCACAGTCCACATTTGTTGCCTAACAAGCAAGAAATTGATAATAGTTAGCACCTTAAATTGTTTACTCCCAAAGGCAAATTGGGCATGTGAAAAGTTGATATATGCTTTATCAATGCAAAATTACTACGCTTTAATGAACAGTATCAAATTGCTTTATTTATGAGAAAAATGGCTTGTGTCAGAGAGAAACAGTGTTTTGTTTTGTTAACGTTACAGCATTAACTTCCTTCTTATTGTTAAAAGATGTGACAGAAGCAGTATGATTTAAGGAAACTGACAAAACTGCAGTTGTACTTTGCATTTGTGCAAATCACATTACTGACCAAATAAAAGATCGTTTTAAAGTGTATTTCATTAGCATTAAGATGTAAGAGCTGTTAATCTCTAAACATTGCTGTTATTATAGCTATTTCGGTGGATGAGTCACTAATAGTGTACTGAAATAATGACAAATGAATGGAGCATAAGGAACAAATTGAATGAATTGCAGGTGCAAATTCAGCTTGGACAGTGTGACCTGATACCTATCACTGAGTATAGCTGCAAGGCAGTCTGGACTGGGAATCAAATATACCAAGTTATAAGGTCTACAGAAAAGATAGGGGATTAATGATGAAATCACTTTGATGATAAGGAAGGATATAAAGAGGTAAGCAGGCAGCGGAGACTTTATGGGAATTAAGAAATAGAAAAGGATTTAAGACTGTAGCGGGAGTTATTTACAGCCCCCCTGGCAACAGCTCTGACGTGGTATATTGCATTAATGCAGAGATTAGACAAGTACATGGTAAATGCAGAGTGGTTTCACTGGGGGTTTTAACCCTCATATAGATTAGGACAAGCAACTAGCACATGTCAGAAAAGTAGTGAATTTCTTTAGTGTGTCTGGGATAGTTTTCTGCAATGGTATGTCATTGAACCAACAAGGGGAGCCCATAGTGGATTTAGTATTGAGTTAGGAGCCAGATTTATTTAATAGCCTAATGGTGCATGAACATTTATCTAATAGCTATCATAATGTGATTGAGTTCAATGTAGTGTTTGAAAGGGAGAAATGTGAAACAGCTCCTCGGGGTGGAATCTTGTTGAAATGACAGGGGTCCGCCTGCTGGAGAACCAATGAGACCCCTGCATCGCCGCTTTTCGAGAAGGCCCCCGCATCTTGTGCCATTCAGGCACTTAACAGGCCTACGGTGGGTCATTCCTCAAGTCAAGTACCCTGGGGGCAGAAGTCCCACCCAGCGAAAGGTGTTAGCCAAATAGGGGACAGCTGTTCTTCTGTACTTAGTAGCAGCATCGGGGAGGCAATGGCTGCCATCTGATACCAAGGATTAAAGAGGGAACCAGGCACAGGTGAGTGATGGCGAGAGGGGGTGGTGTCATGGGGGAGGGAAGTTGGCAGCAAGGTCAGGGGTTGGCTTTCTGTGAGCCCCCTCCCACCCCTCCTTGATGCCAGATCCCACAATCAGGTACTGTGCCTTTGAACAAGGCACCCACCTCCTCCAGGAACCTGCAAACAAACATGCCAGGGTTTGTTTGTCATGCTCCCCACATGGCGAGTGTACAAATTTGTTATGTTTTGGGACTCTCTTTAATTTAGGGTAAAATGGAGGAATGAAAGAGGGTCATGTGCCCTGTTCTGAATTCTGCTTGACAACAAGCTTGAATGGATTAGTTGTTAAAGGGGTCCCAGGTTGTTGTACTGGGGAGAAGGTGCAAGATATTCACACCTATTAACAATGATCTGAGCAGCTGTGCTCACAGTGGATTGGCTGTCAGTTTCCAATTCCTAGGGAGGTGTTATAGATGTCAGGTTTTGTAAACAGTTGTATTTTAAACTGTCCACTTAATTCGAAGATCGAATAGAGCTGGGGGTCTAGAAGATAGCTAATTAGTATTTCTACCTGGATAGAAGGCCCATGTGATTCACATTGCCATGGAGAAGGTCTTTGAGAGGGGAAGAGTTCATGGGAAGCTGTTGTAGTATCAGGTTACAGGGTTTTTCTCAGATATTCCTGAAACTCTCAGAGACAAGGGAATCTGCAAGAATGAGAGAGAGAGCCTAAAGAGACTTTTGGGAGATGAGAGACATGTATCTACATAGATCATTAAAATAGACAGGTAGAGAAAATAATCAAAAAGGCTAGTAGAATTCTGCTTTTTACATCTAGAGGTCAAGGAGTGCAAATCATGCTTCAGCTATGCAAAGCCTCGGTTACATCAAATCTGGAGTACAGTGATTAGTTCTGGATACTACATCTTTGGAATAGTATATTGGCTTTGGAGGGAATGTAGATTTGCATTGCCAGAATGGTACCTGGACTCCTGGAGTTAACTTACGAGGAGAGATTGCACAAACCAGGATTGTATTCCATGGAATTTTGAAGATTATGCGGTGATTTGATTGAAGTTTCAAGATATTAAGGGGGATGAATAAGGTAGCTAGAGAGAAACCATTTCCACTGGTTGGCATGACTGGGATTAGAGGCAAACGTTTCAGGAATGAAATTAGGTAACACTTCGGCACACACAGGATGGTAAAAGTTTGAAACTCTCTTCTGCAAATGGCATTTGATGCTAGATCAGCTGTAAATTTTAATTTAGATTGACAGAATTTTCTTATCCAAAGATCTTATGGAATATGAGGCAAAGGCCCTATATGAAATGAGGTTATAGTTCAGTCATGATCTCATTGAATAGTAAAAGGGACTCGAGACATTAAATGGCCTAGTCCTATTCCCATGACAGCTGTTCATTACACTTGCCTATAGATTTTTTTATGGGCTTTTGCACTGCAGGTTGCAATTATTAGAAATCCAAAGCAGCGTTTCACCCTGTAAAGGGGATCTTGGACCTTTATGAAAAGGCAAGTAACTGGGCATCCTCTTAACCAGTCAGATTGGAGAAACTTTCTCAGGCACATAGGATGACAAATCCACACAGTGCTATACACAGACGTAACTTGCTTTCTCAGAACCAGGCAGTGGTTACCTGTGTGGCATTCATTTCTGATATGGGTGCACACAGCAGCATCCCTCCATGCACCTGAACATGTAGAAATGGCACTCTCCTGATATCATGCAGCCCAACTGACTGATGTGACACCAGGCTACCAAAATTGAGCAACACCAGTCCTGCCAATGCCTACATTGTTCAGAAATGAAATAAAGAAGCATGAAGCAGCAAGGTAGGTCCTACGGTACCTACTATTTGTAAGTCTTTAAAATATACTTTGAAAGGTACTTGAGTTATCACTATCCAATCAATCAGGACTCCAGATATTGAGTTTTAATAAGAGTTTAAGGCGGGTTATACAGCAAAAACATACAACCATTGTAAGTACCAGTTCAGATCAGCCAGCACTTTTTCTTTCATGGAACATGTGCATTTCTGGCAAAGCCAACATTTTGTCCATCCCTAATTGCCCTTGAACTGAAGGCCATTTGAGAGGGCAGTTAAGAATCAACCACATTGCTGTGGGTCTGGTGTAACATGTAGGCCAGACCAGGTAAAGATGGCAGATTTCCTCCCTTTAATGATAGTTTCATGGTCACTATTACTGACACTAGTTTTCAATTTCAGATTTATTAATTGAATTTAAATTCCTCCCGCCACCATGGTGGGATTTGGACCCATATCCCCAGGGTCTCAAAGTGACTAGTCCATTATACCACCATCACTCTCAAACAGAAGCAGCTCTTTCTTTCTTCTTCCACTTCAAGTTCGTTAAGTCCTCTCAACTTTTCAAACCCTTCAGCAATGTTTGATCAGAGTCTTCCTCCAGAGCCCTTTTCCACAGCCTACTGCCCTTAACTTTCCCAAAGTCTCTTACTTTATACCCTTTCTAGAGATGGATACCTGGGTGGATCATTGATCAGGCCTTTTGATCCTAAAAAAATTTACTTCATTTCAAAATACTCTATCAGGCAGTCAAGATCTCTGTCTAAACTTTGGGTTGAAAATTCCACCTTTAATGTCATTACCTACCATTAGCATCTTGAGCCTTCACATGTACCTTCTGACCATATTTAATCACTCTTACCTCATCTTTCCCTTATCACATCTCAAGCTGTTCTTCCCAGGCTAGTTCTATCCTCCCAGTAACATCTGGTACCAGACTAAATTCCAAAGGTTTCATTTATTCCATTATCAGTTATTTATGTCCAAATCTATTCGGAAGATCTGCTATTCAGTGCAACTGCTCTCATTCCTTATCAGGCTTTTGAACCATGCTGCTATTCACTACATTCACATCTAGTCTATTCCCACATACTAGTGAACTCATGTACTTCAGAAAGCATCTTAATTAAGAAAGGTTAAATGAAAAGTTTTAACATAATTTTGCACTACTGCTAGCTTTTCATATACTGATCCAACTATGTCCCATGTATAAGCTAATTGGCTTAATCCAAGAATGATGATTTCCCCTAGCCTGGTTTCCACTGAAATGAAACCTTAAGCAATTCCAAGTTATTTGGGATTATGGAATAATGTTAGAATGCTGAACCACAGGTGTTTAAACCAGATATAAATATCTATCTGATACATAAAACAGCAAAGCTAGTGTTAAGACACAAAAGTGCAAATCTTCAAATTCATTCGCTTAAAAATATGGGCTGATGTGCTATTGTATTGGTACAGAATAAAATTGATTATCATCAACAGTTAAGCAATACACCCCTTTATAAATGTTCTTTAAGGTTTGTAAATCCCAATGCATTCATTGTATGCATTTGAACTTGAAGTTACCTCAAGCTCTTATCTCCACACTAATTTAGCGCGCACACACACACACACACACACACACACACACACACAAACATACACACTGCTCCCAGCCCGGTCTAGTTGCCAGCCCGAATTAAGGAACCAGTACAACAGAGAGACAGGAGCAGAAACACAGCAAAGCCTGAAGGTGCCACTCACCTTCAAGCTCAGCCACATGACCTTCTGTATTTCCATCACTCTAGATGCATCAGTCAGTCACTGAGTTACATTTATATGCCTCTGCCTTTCCCAAGTTGGTGCACAATCATCCCGGACCTACTTGGCATTTGCTGATAAAAGTGTCGTAAAGTTGAAGAGCATTTTGGGCTCACCATCCGTCCCTTTCTGTTTGGCAGCATTGATCCAATGGATCCAGGGCTGTCCCACCAGAGCCTCTGGACTGGGTCGTCTCCTCTCCACAGTCGTTTCCTCAGAGGAGGGAGGGTCACAACACCAAAGACTATTTCTCTGACCTCCCAGTTGAAAAGAAACTTCTGTGTTTCTGGATTTTGGATTTCGGACTGGAGAGGTTATGGTGTATATTCTAACCCTGTTTCTAATTTGTAACAAGTAGAATTATTTAAAGGGTTAAGGACCTTTGTTGCAGCTATGTAAAACTTATGGAACATTTTCAACTGGAAAATGAAAACACGCAGAAGTGTTTTTGGAGAAGTTTTGGTGCGTATACCAGACAGTGTTGCCACATCTTCACAGGAATGGCAGTAGTGACCTGTTCACACAAAGGCTGCGAGATATTTGGGGGCTGCAGCAGGTAGTACCTCTGGATCTGCAGCAAGGCAGGGAGGTGAAGCTGAAGCTTTCGAGAGGGGAAGCACCATGCCATGCCCTATGTCGAGTTGGAACTCCTTGCTCCTCGACAGTAACAGGAAGCTATCTGGTAGTCTAGCCATTGCATGCATTGGTGTATAAGACCATTATTGCTTTCCTGTATGCTGCCCCATTGTGGTCTTCATCTAGTCCTCTGCAGCAGTACTCTTCTATCTCATTCTTTGGTGAGCTGGCAAACAAACCATTCTTTATTCCTGGCCTGCCTGCAGCCCATTTGTGCCTGATGAATCACCACATGCTGGTCCCAGGTGAGTACAGTGCCAGTATCTGAGCTGGTATTGCAGGTGTCATGTTAGGTGATGCTGCTGCTCTCTCCTTGGGCTGCAGCGGCTGTGCAGGCGACTGATCTTGGGTGGCTGAAAGCAAGAACTCAGAAGGGAAGGTTGATGTGAGGGAATGGGTTTGGAGTGGAAAGCAAGAAGTCCATGATCACACCATTAACAGTACTCAGCATGGCCAGAAAGCAAGATGAGGATGAGCAGGGAGTTGAGAAGAGGCATAAGGCAGGGGGATGCCATCATCTTCAATATTCTGAACAACATTGAATGCTGCTGGCCCTGTCACAGCTGGCACCATGATGTGGAGAACCATCTCCTTTGTAGGGCTTTGGAGATGTGGGTGTCCTTGTTCCCCACCAATTCTGCACTGCTCCCTTCTATGTTTTGCCAATATGTCCTGCAAGAGAGAGGGCAGAATGTCAGTGGTTGTGCAGCACTGTCTGGGTAATGTGCCTACCACAGCTGAATGGCTAGAGGCAATGAGAAGTGGATGTGGGGCTCGCAGAATTAGTCGGTGTGTAAGGGGGAGACGGAGTATCTGATGTTAGGCATGAGTCCTGAGTAGCAGTGGTGCTGGGCGAGGGATGGGGTTGTGGTGTATTAAGCAGCAGGAGAGGTTAGTGCTGTTGTGGGTAGAAGATATGACTTGGAAATGCATTTACTGATGTTAACCACCCATGTGAGATAATTACACCTCCAGTGGTCCTGCAGCCAGATCCTCAGATCCAGATTCTGGGAATTAACCTTCCTGATCACCTGCTATAACCCCCTCTATGGGTTGCCCTTGAGGGTCGCCTGGCACCCTTTGTGACTGTGATATCTTTCCTTCTGCCCACTTGCACCACTGATACCTCCAATGCCACATACATCGCAGAGCAGGAAGATGCCATCATCATCAATATTCTCAACAATATCAGATCTCTCTGTGCCCTGGTGTTCAATTTTTAAGAATCTCCATTGCACCAATCTTTTTTCATCTTACCTTTAAGAAGCAGCCTACCTTTAATTTAAAAAAGTTGGCAAACAGTGCCACTCGCACTACCTGCTATGTGCAAAGCTCGCCAGCAACAATGGAGGCCCAGAAATTTGAGCCACAAACATGCAGATGAGGTGAGTAGACCAATTTTTTGTTTTATCTGCCTTGATCTGAACAGGTGCTGGCACACTGCAAATCACTTGCCCTGTGCCCAGAAATTGGGGAAATTGGACTTAACACTCACAGAGTCTGAAACAATAGTGCGGTTAGAATAGTTAATTCAGTACCAAATCATGTACAGGAAACAAAATCAAAAGAGAGGCAAAGAAAGAAGGTATTAAGAAAAATTAAAGAGACAGAAAGAAAAAGATTGGAAGAAGCTTTTATTTCAGATTTTTAAATCTTCAGCAATAATTATAATCTGAAGGAAGAGACTCCACACTTATAGAAGTAAATTTTCAATGCAAAGAGGTTGTTTGATAGTAATTAAGACATGACGCGCCATTAAAATGCTATCTACGCTTGAATGGACAAGCCTCTTTCTGACAGGTTCAGTGGATATTTGTCAAATAAGTACCTCAACTTCATGTCATTCTACGTATTTGAATTCTTAGTCCTTCAGCATGATATCGATATGGCGAAGCTTCTCGAGGAACAAGAGCAACTTTCTGATTTCCACATTTAACAGTGCAGGTGCAGTGCACTGATTTACTCTTTAATAAGGGTATGTGCTGATAGCCTCACTGTTTAGCTCAAAATCCAGGTCATAAGAGACACAATGAGTGGAATTCAGTGGCGGCCAACATGGGTCCCACCCATCAGTTAGCAAACAGATGCAAGCTCCACGTTGCCTTTCCACAGGAAGCTATTCTGAGTTAATCAGGCACTTACCTGGACAGTATCGTGCCTCCCTGTGAGCTAAGACACCAGTAGGACAGAAACCACACCCCTGAGAGCTGTTGGCCAATCAGAGGCCTTGCACCTCACTCAATATAGCATCATTCAAATACAGCATTGGAATTTGTATGCATTCATTTTTCTGTAAATCTTTCCATTAATACTTGGATGTGTCCACAATTCATAACCAATACTAGGGGAATATAAATGATCAGCAAATTGGATAATACATGCTGCAAAACAACAAATAATGTATTTCTGTGGCACTGACTGCTTTAATTAAAAATTAATGCCGACCAGAATTTTCTATGACTATGATAATTCCTAATATTCTACTTACTTACTTTACTGCTTTTCTCCCCCCATAGATTTTTGTTTATTCTCTTGGGGCCTCTTGGTAAAGGTCCACAATATCATGAAATTGGCAGGTCGATTGCAACCCTGATGACTGATGAGGCAAGTGCTGAATTCCAAAGTATTTAATTTAAAGTGATCTAGAGATATTTGTTGCACACTTTGATCATTCATTAATTGCAAACTGTCTAATCTGATGTAATCATTTTTGAGAATGCTACAAAAGTAGTCAGTTTAAATTACATTGGGGGAATGGACAGTAATAAATTGTTCATGAGTTTGAAAGGACAGATGTTTTAAGTTCAATTCTGGTAGACAGGAAGTCACACTTTGTATCATTACTACCAAAGAAATAAGAACTACATGTAAAATGGTATTTGGTCACATTTTAAAAAAATGTTTAGAAGGTATGACTAGTGAGAATGATTTCTCTAGGCACAGGTATGCTGACACTGCAGCTATGTTTGGAATTGAACCAAGCTCTTGATTTTTGTACAATAAAAATGGACATTTGCAGTGTTTTCTGTTCTTTTGTCGTCCATGCTTTCTTAAAAAAAATGACCAAATGCAATCATTTCACCTGACATCACTAACAACTCAGGATTATGCTTTATTATAAACATTTAAATAAGTTAACTATTGATTGTAGGTATTTATGGAGATTTATTTATAGTTATGATTTAGATATATTGGGAAAAGTGCCAAATCTGTAATAAGTAACAATTTGAGTCTGAGATCAATGAAATGTAAAATAACTTGTGCTGTTAAAGGAAAGGATACAGTAATCCCTGCTTTATGCTGGACTCAGTCAACATTTAACGCTTATGAATGACGCTTTAATGTCATTCATAAAATAGGGACTATATAAATGTCGTTCATAAAATAGGGACTATATATCCAATTAATGTTGCAACGTTCACTATAATGTTGTGAATCACAGACTTCCTGCTCCGTGTCCTGCTCGTCTCATAGGGACACATGGCATTTTCTCACATATTCTCCAGTGCTGTTGGGGTCAATGAACCATCATTGGGGTCCTCTTCTGTTGCTTCTCTTCCCTTCATTCCCACCTTCCCTTCTGGTTCTGCTCCCGTCCTTAAGCCCCCAGCTCCCATTCCCAACCTCCATTCTCACTTTTAAAGACCCCAGTGCCTGTTGCCACCACTGAGACTTCTTCATGTTTCCCATCGATCCTGTTCTTGCTTTCAGCAAGTACTGAAGTCTTGGGACTTCTTAGCTGGTCCCTGCACCGACCAACTTCTGCCATTAGATGGAGCCCGGTCAATCGGAAAACAGGCAGCTAGTGATTTTAACCTTTTTTTACTTTTATTTACATTTAGATTGTATTTCCTTAAAAAATTTCAATTTATTTTTAAAGGTTATTTCATTTATGAATGTAAGCATTTAGGAATGTACAGCATTTCAACTTAGAAAGTTTTAATGATTTTTTTTCTGATGAGAAAGGTTCTAAAATACTTAACTACAGTATTTTATTATATCTAGTGATTTATTTTGTTTCACAAGTTATTTCAGCTAGGAATACAGTGCTGCACGTATATTGCACAGTATTTCAACTTGTACATTGGTTCTTTTGGACATTACTCATCCGGAAAACACAAACTCTGCTTTAAACATTGATTTCTGTTGGAACCTTTAATTTGCCTAAAGTAACTTCACTTAGGGAACACAACTACAACTTTAAGTGAGGACTTGCTGTATCCAATTTGCATACTTCTAACATTTGCTGTATACTGCTAAAACCAGTGACTGCACGAGCAGAGCTTTTGTTAAATTCTAACATAAAAAATGAATTATTGTTTTAGACATTTTCAGGGTCAATTAACATTGATGATCTTCCGCCAAAATGGCTTCATGGAACTAAATTAATAAAAACAGTGGAACTCTCTGATACCAGTAGTTTTCAAACTGTGGCCCCTATAGAAAATTTCCAGGTGTTCAGCAAAATAATATGAAAGTGCTTATCAGACAGGCCAGCCCTATGGATGATAACACGGGAGACTTTGTTCCTGGTTTCCCCACCAAAACTGAACACGGTACTCCAGTTCCGAGTTTCTCACCATTCGGAAAACACTCCAACGTATCTTTATTGCGTTCAAGTTGGATAACCTCATATCTGCCCAGATTAGAATCATAGAATCTTACAGCCCAGAAGGAGATCACTTGGCCAATCATGCCGGCACTGGCCCTTTGAAAGAGCTGCCCAATTTCGTCCGAAATCCCAACTTTACAGCCATAACCTTGCAAATAATTCCCTTCAAGTAAAACGTATTCAATTTATCAGTTTTTTCACTCACTTAATTTGTCTATGTGCCTTTGCATATTCCTGCTCCCATCTCCACTAGTTCATATGAACATACGAATTAGGAGCATGCACCGCCATTCAGTATGATCTGATTGTAACCTCAACTCCACATTCCTGGCTACCCCTGATAACCTTCGTCCTCCTTGTTTATCAACAACCTATCTAGCTCTGCCTTAAAAATATTCAATACCTCTGCTTCTACCCCCTTTTGAGGAAGAGGGTTCCAAAGATTCTCAACCCACTGAGAGAAAAAAAATTCTCCAAATTTCTGTTTTAAGTGGGTGACCCCTTATTTTTAAACAGTGACCCCTAGTTCTAGATTCTCCCACAAGAGGAAACATCCTCTCCACAACTACCCTGTCAAGACCCCTCAAGATCTTATCAAGGCACCTCTTGCACTTCTAAACTCCAGCTGATACAAGCTCAGCCTGTGCAGCCTTTCC